>NC_053390.1:20256491-20576178 GCF_905171765.1 Bufo bufo | reverse complement strand
CTCTCCGCTGCCACGAAATGATCGGGGGGGGGGGGGGGGGGGGGAGGCCGCACACTGGCCACCAATGATATTAATACAATAGAAGGGGGGACGGGGGGGGGCGCACACTGGCCACCAATGATAATACAATAAAGGGAGGGAGGGGGGGCCGGGGGAGGCCGCACACTGGCCACCAATGATATTACAATAGAGGGAGGGGGGGCCGGGGGGGGGCGCACTGGCCACCAATGAAATTAAAACTGGGGAGGGAGGGGGGTCTGCCCCCTGCTGCCTGGCAGCCCCTGATCTCTTATAGGGGGCTATGATATGCACAATTAACCCCTCAGGTGCAGAGGGGTTAATTGTGCGGATCACAGCCCCATGTAAGAGATCGGGTGCTGCCAGGCAGCAGGGGGCAGTCATGTACACAGTTCGTAGTATATTCTAACTAGAAGCATCCCCATCACTATGGGAATGCCTCTGTGTTAGAATATACTGTCGGATATGAGTTTTCACGAAGTGAAAACTCATCTCTGAAAAAGCTTTTATGCAGACGGATCTTCGGATCCGTCTGTATGAAAGTAACCTACGGCCACGGATCACGGACGCGGATGCCAATCTTGTGTGCATCCGTGTTCTTTCACGGACCTATTGACTTGAATGGGTCCGTGAACTGTTGTCCGTCAAAAAAATAGGACAGGTCATATTTTTTGGACGGACAGGAAACACGGATCACGGATGCGGCTGCAAAACAGTGCATTTTCCGATTTTTCCACGGACCCATTGAAAGTCAATGGGTCCGCGAAGAAAAACGGAAAACGGCACAACGGCCACGGATGCACACAACGGTCGTGTGCATGAGGCCTTAGTCTGTGAATAACTAGGTTAAAATTCTTTTTTTGCTGTTATAGCATTTCCCATATTCAAAAAAACAATATAGTTTCTTCTTAACAATGAGTTTTATAATTGAAATTCCTTACCAAACATCAAAACTGCTATTCTCCTTTGTGACTTGCCTGATGCTTCTTAAGTTCGGCTTTAGTAGTAAAACATTTCCCACATTCTAAGCATGCATATGGCGTCTCTCCTATGTGAATTCTCTCATGTGAAACAAGATTTGATTTAGTTGCAAAACATTTCTCACATTCTGCACATGAATATGGCTTCTCTCCTGTGTGAATTCTCTCATGTTTAACAAGACTTGGTTTATGACCAAAGCATTTCCCACATTCTAAACATGAATATGGCTTCTCCCCTGTGTGAATTCTCTGATGGGAAACAAGTTCTGATTTTTGTTTAAAACATTTCCCACACTCTGAACATGAGTACGGCTTCTCTCCTGTGTGAATTCTCTCATGTTTAACAAGACTTGCTTTATCTACAAAACATTTCTCACATTCTAAACAGGAATGTAGTTTCTCTCCTGTGTGAATTCTCTCATGTGCAACAAGATTTGATTTAGTTGCAAAGCATTTCCCACATTCTGAACATGAATACGGCTTCTCTCCTGTGTGAAGTCTCTCATGTGTAACAAGATATGATTTATCTACAAAACATTTCCCACATTCTGAACATGAATATGGCTTCTCTCCTGTGTGAATTCTCTCATGTGTAACTAGATTTGATTTATTTGTAAAACATTTTCCACATTCTGAACATGAATACAGCTTTTCTCCTGTGTGAAGCCTCTGATGTAAAACAAGAAGTGATTTATCTTTATAACATTTCCCACATTCTGAACATGAATATGGCTTCTCTCCTGTGTGACTTCTCTCATGTCTAAGAAGATGTGATTTATTTTTAAAACATTTCCCACATTCTGAACATGAATATCGCTTCTCTCCTGTGTGAATTCTCTCATGTCTAAGAAGATGTGATTTATTTTTAAAACATTTCCCACATTCTGAACATGAATATGGATTCTCTCCTGTGTGAATTCTCTCATGTGTAACAAGACTTGATTTATCCGTAAAATATTTCTTACATTGTGAACATGAATATCGCTTCTCCACCGTGTGAATTCTTCTGTGTGTAGAAACATTTGATCTCTTTGTAAACTCTTTACCACACTTAAACCTTTTACCCCCTTTCTGACCTGTACTTTTGGTAACAATCTGTGATTGGTTAAGAGATGGTTCCTCATGATTAGGGGGATTATGTGATAGATCTGTATTAGGAAGTCCTGAATGTACAGTAAAGTTGCCTCCTGAAGAGCGCTGCATGATATCTTCACGTTCTGCTTTATACTTTGGTCGTAACATGAAGTTTCCTTTAAAATGTTTTCTGGAATTCTCTGTGGAGATAAAAATTTGAATTTGTGTTTTTTTCTTTTTGTTAAATCATCGAGTAGACAAACTTATACCATTCCTATTAAGCCGGAATTGGATCCAGCAAAAAATAAGGGAGTGATTTATGAAAGGAAAGCCTTTTGTGTCGCAATCTGCGACTTCTCCCCAATCATACCAGGTCTAAAAATGTGGGCGTGGTGTGAGCAGGGAAGGGTCGGCAGGCCTGTCTCATTTACTATTTTCTATGCCTTTTTTAGGCGTAGAAAATGGTCTAACTGTAAGATAGCTCGGTGAGGGTGGTGTGCAGTGTTAGTTTTCCTCCACACATAGCATTTTGTATTTAGGTCTTTAGAACTTTTGCCTCATCTGACCAGAGCCACCTACTTCCACATGTTTGCAGTGTCCCCTACTGTACATGGCTTGTGGCAAACTGCAAAAAGGACTTCTTATGGGCTGCATTCAAAAATGACTTTCTTATTGCCACTCTCCCATAAAGGTTAGATTTGTGGAGGACATGACTAATAGTTTTCCAGTGTGCGCCCATACGAGATAAAGTGCTGCAGAACTGGACAAAAGATATCCCCAACTAAGATGAGGATGATTGTAAAGCTCTTCTGACTATCTCAGGTCCCCATTGATTACTTTTAGGGATAAACTGGTACATGTTAAGTTCACACATAGGATCTACTATACCCCCCATAGACTCTATATTATGGGTACGTTGCCCTCAGCTGAGTTCCCCAGATGTCGTCTGGCAGAGGGTACGATATTGCACATGTTTTGGGACTTTGCAGGTGTATTAGAGAGATGTTTGGAAGTTTATGGAGACATCTTTGGATAAGCCAAACATATTACACCCTAAAATTTGCCTCTTTGGATTAGTTGACGATCTTCCCCTTACTGTGGCACTATGCACTTTAAGTTACTACTGTACTATGCTAAGAAGGTTATTCTGTATAACTGGAAGCATCCGAAGAGACCAACTAGAAATGCCTGACTCAGAGAGGTGAATGTGGTGCTGCCATTGTATAAAGTTACCTAATTGTGCAGAGTTTTTTTTTTGGAGTTACAGTTTAGGTTTTACTTTTGTATGACTGTGGATAGCGGTTGGGCGGTCTGTTGATGAAGATTATATGTAAGTAACCTTTGATGCCCGCATACTTATTGTTTGGGCTAGGAAAAAAGTTGAAGAAACAGTGGTTATGTTTTTGATAACACAACTGTTATGTTGTCTGTAACTGTCTAATTGATATTGCATAGTATATGCCTTCCATACTTTACTTCATTAAATAAACGTTCCGTTAAAAAAAATAGTTGTCCCGTGGACAGATTCTCCCACTTCAACTGTAGATGTCTACATCTCCTCAACGGTGAACATGGGCCTCTTGGCAATAGTAACTAAAATACATTTAAGTTTGTTGGTGTAAAGTTAAAATGTGGAAAAGTTCAGGTGGTATGAATACTTTTTCATATCTCTGACAAATAAACCTGAATAGTCAGAGGTAAATGCAATGGCTGTAAGATCCTGTAAGACTTTTTCTGCAAAGAACATTGTAGTTTACTATACCAGCTTGACAGATACCAATAGGACACCACTTACCATATGGCAGGAGAGGAGCCTTATCCATTTGTCTGACTTATAAGGAAAATAAAGGGCCCTAATGTGATGTTAAGAGCCTCACGTGTAACTCCTCCATTACATGTCACTGCACACATGTGTATACACTGCACATGATGGGTCTTACCTTGTGATATAAGAGGCTGGTGCTCCTCCATTACATGTCACTGCACACACGTGTATACACTGCACATGACGGGTCTTACCTTGTGATATAAGAGGCTGGTGCTCCTCCCTTACAAGTCACTGCACACACGTGTATACACTGCACATGACGGGTCTTACCTTGTGATATAAGAGGCTGGTGCTCCTCCATTACATGTCATTGCACACACGTGTATACACTGCACATGACGGGTCTTACCTTGTGATATAAGAGGCTGGTGCTCCTCCATTATGGCCTCCTCGTACAGGTCCTTGTGTCCTTTTATATACTCCCACTCCTCCATGGAGAAATAGACAGTGACATCCTGACACCTTATAGGAACCTGACAACACAATGACACCGTCATCACCCAGACCCCTCCAGTGCTGTTACTGGAAAATTTCCCAGCATTCCCAGCAGTGTCACCTCTCCAGTCAGCAGCTCCATCATCTTGTGGGTGAGTTCTAGGATCTTCTGCTCATGTATCAGGGGGTGAGGGGGAGGCTCTGTCATGGGGTGAAGGGTCCTGCTCCGCCCTCCTGACTCCTGGAGATGGATGATGGGAGTCACACAGTCCCCCGATGTCTTCTTCACTATTGTGTACTCCTGTGGATGGAGAGAGACACTTAGGGAATAAACCCTTCAGGGGCCATGTGCTCTCCTCCGGCCCTTTCCTCCTGGGTACAACGTGCTAACTTACCTTCTCATGGCTCCTACAACATGACTATTGGTCACTGGTCACATGATACATCACTTACCATATTGGGGGCTGATCTTTAGGTTCTACATCACTTGGAAGGTCTAGAGGCCGTTCTACAGGACCCTGGACGCTTCCTATCACTTCCTATGATGGATTCTCCTTCCCGATGTCTGACTTGTTACAGAATACAATAAAGAGGAGAGAAATCTAGAAAAGTTTACCTCTCCGCTCAGCAGGGAGATGATCTCCAAGGTGAGGTCTAATATTCTTCTGCTGATCTCCTTCCTGTCCATCCTTGGTGGCTCGTTCAGTAGAAGGTTCGTATTGCTGGTTTTCTTCATCCCCCTCAAAAGAAAAAAGGAATAAAGGTTAATCAGCAAGTCCTATAATGAGGCCGAGAAAAAGTACAATTCATCCCACAACTCAGATCCTCATAAAGCTGAAATGATGGGAAAAACCCTGAGCTCCATGTGTATATAAGCTCCTGGTAGTACAGTGTGTCTAAGCTCTGTGTATGTGTAAGCTCTTGGCACCACAGTGAGCATCTAAGCTCCTGGCCGGGCAGTGTATGGAGGCAGAAAGCTCTGAGCTCTGTGTGTATCTAAGCTCCTGGCTGCTGGACATGAAGTTGTACAAATAACACTGGTTTCCTTTGCGAGTTGCTGAACTTTCACATAAGATGGAGGTGCACAGTCTTACAAGGCAGTTTCCCAGCAATGTTCTAGCAGCCAGGTTTCCCAAATTATTATGTCCTCTAGATGCAGCAATCTGTGTCTCATGATACAACTCCTCCATAAGTAATCCCCTGCTATGCAGTTCCCAACTGAGGACAGCACAAATATCTCCTATTATCTGCAGTTCTAGCGGTGAGGAGCAGAACTCCAAATCACAGGCAGCAATGCCAGCTGCAGAAGATGCTGAGCCTTAGGCATAGTCTATGCTATGAGGCCATAATCTGGATGTCCTCTACTCACAGGTCATCTCCACTGCACTCTACTCTCAGCTGAACACACTGGAAGCAATGGCTGAGCTCAGGCTCCATTATCTCCACCTCCATCCAGAAGCCGCTCAGCAGAGGTTTAATAGAAACCGGCTCCAGCCACAGCCATCCAAGTCCAGACATGAAGACAATCTCCAGCTTCTTTAAACAAATAAACACAGACCATGGAGAAGACTGCTGGGAATGTGGAAAGATGACACATCAACCAGCGCAAATCATTAACCCTTTATCCACCAACAGTGTCCTAGTGAAGACTACAGACGTCCCGTCCATCTTATACCATTCTCCAACCAGATGCAACCTAAAGAGGTGACATTTAACCCCTTACAAGTTTTATAGCCAGGCTCTACACCCCGCACCTGCCGTGATTCACACGAGGAGGAAAAATCAAAAATAAAGACCCATGTGGTTAAAGAGTGTCAGGCCCCACCCTATGTTCTACTGTGGAAATAATGATGCCGTGTGGGCGTGCCCTCAAGTAGCATGTCTCCACTCATTTCAGCTGGGGATGTAATCTGTAAGGAAATCCACAACAAATTCCGCACCTGTGTATTTTCTAGTGGATATTCCCCATGTGTGAAGGCGCCCTTACAAAGCCTGTTCCTGGTGCGCACATGAAATTAATATTAACCCCATGTGGTGGATTAGGTGCATTGCAGGCTTCAGACCTCAACTTGAGCCCCCTTCATGCATTCTGCCCCATAGTTATATCTTTGTGCCAAATATTAAATTCAACTTTACCACATACAACTCGAGGACAAAATAACCCCCCCCCCCCATGACAAATTCATTGTTTAAATGTATTTCCCAAGTCCTGTTAAAGAGCAAGGAACCTTTACCCACAGCTTTTTCAAACATCCCAGTTTTATTTTGAATGATTACATACTTTGCCCACAGAAATTTAATTATTTCACAAAAAAAAAAAAAATACCTCTGTAAAAGCTTTTGGCCTCCCTGATGCTAAGGGCTCAAGTGTGTGCCCCGTAACTTGTGGTCCACAATGCATGTATACAGTCCATGTGCACGCCATTTGTGGATGAGGACCCATTCACTTGAATGTGTCCACGATCCACAAGAGGCCACAGGCCTAGTCTATGCTATGAGGCCATAACCTGGATGTCCTCTCCTCACAGGTCATCTCCACTGCACTCTGGAAGCAATGGCTGAGCTCAGGCTCCTTTATCTCCATATCCATCCAGAAGCCTCTCAGGAGAGGGTCAATAGAAACCAGCTCCAGCTGGACTGAAAAAAAAAAAAAGAACATATTCTATTTTTTGCTGTGCTCAGGCACAGATCGAAATCCCACATTAGTGCTCCACAGTGCTTCCGGTCTGTGTATCCGTATCCTCACCCTATCTTGCGGATTGCAGACTCATTCAAGTCAATGTCATGCACACAGAGGGTGCCCTGCTCCACACCACGGGCACAGGGCACACATGTTTGTTTGCATGAGTCCTTAGCACCAGAGAGGCTAATAATTATGACTGTGGTACTTTTTGTTTTTTATGACATAATTTAATTTCTGTGGGTAAAGTAAACTGATGTTTGCGGGCTGCAGTATGGGCATTGGGGACACACGGTCATGTGCATAAGGCCTAACAGTCGTCAGCCATTTGCTGTAGTTTTCAACAAGTCTCTGACACCTTTCCTAAGAAATCCTAGCCCATTCTTCTTTGGCAAATCTCTCAAACCCCTCCAGATTTGATGGCCTTCTGGCATGAACCTTCTTCTTCAGTTCACTCCACAGATATTCAATAGCATTCAAGTCAGGGCTTTGTGCTGGCCAGTCAACAACGTTCACTTTCGTCTTCTGGAGGAAGTTCTTGACTGGGAACAATGTATGTTTTGGGTCATTGTCATATTGGAATAGAATAGAAAGCGATGACCCAGACCAGGTTTTGCTGCTGACTGCTTAAGGTTTTCTTTTCTTTAGGATTTCTTCCACCTTGACGAGATTCCCAGGTCCAGATGCACTAATCCCACCACCACGCTTCACTGTGGGGATGGTGTTCTTTGGGTTATAAGCCTCTCCCTTTTTCCTTCAAACATAAGCAATGTTTTTTCTGGCCAAAGAGCTGCAGTTGTTTATCATCTGACTAAAAGACATGCTTCCAGTATGCATGATTTTTCTCCAGCTTGTCTTCAACATACTGGAGTCTGGCTTATAGGTGTCTTTTCTGCAGAAGTGGAGTTTTTCATGGTCTGCAACCACACAATTCATTTCTGTGCAGGGCTCTAGTGATTGTCTTTTTTGAGACAATTCCTGACTTGGCCAAGTAATTCACTAATGTCCTGGCAGTTGTTATGGGTTCTTTATGTGTTGTGCTGCCTGGTTTTAAGATTCGTCACAGGGTCTCAAAACTGCAGCACAAGGCTTCAGTTTTGTCCCCGTTCATTGTCAATGGAGACAAAACTGAACAAACCAGAATGGAGTTCACCAGAATGCATTCCGTTCCGGTTTGTTGCGCTCCCATCCGGTATATTATTCGAACTGAAGCGTTTTCACTGCCAGATCTCAAAACCGTACAGCAACAACTCTTTTTATGTGAAAGTAGCCTAATGTAGCATTAGTATGGCACTATTGTATTTACTTTGTTATTTGTGGTGCATTGTGATTGTTTTTGTGCTTTCAGCCATGGCGACGTGCACCTGCGGACTGGGATGTGCTGTTTTGTTTAATAAGTCGATTTTATATGATTTATATAATTTTATATTATCTTATGATCCACTTTGAAGTGGGATGAAGTGGGATCTCGCCCATGCAGGATATACAGGAAGTCCTGCAGACTTCAAAACTTATGTTTTGGCACCTACTTCTGCATTTGTGGTCTCTTGAATAAAAATGAAGCGGTGTGTAGACACCAACTATCTGGTTAACCACTTGCGGTTTTTCCTTTTATATACTTCAGAATAAAGACGAGAGTATGCTTTGAATCTCTGTCTCTTTCTAACATATACTTTGAACCGGTTCAGAACCAATTTGAACCAGCAGAACACTGGGATAGGAAGATCCCCCTAACAATAGCTGCTCCAACATACAGTCCCATGTAAATAACATCACCCCCTCTCTCTAGACCCTCCAACATACAGCCCCATGTAAATAACATTGCTCCCCATAAGCCCCTGGGAAAGTGAATGCATATCAGCATATTCTAGCCAGGTGATAACGTACAGTCCATTATAGTGGATCTTCCCTGTACTTCACTCCAGACCCCCCCAGGGGCTGAGAAGCTCCAGGCCGGCCCCGTGACCAGCATTAAAGGGAATGTATTTGTCAATAGAGGCTCACCTGTATATTAGTAATGGTAAAGTGCTTGTGTCGTGGTAATTGATACACCCAATCAAATATATATCAATTATACATTTTAGTCACTGTACGAGAGACACTCAATATCTTGGGACCATCAAGAAGTTGCAATAAACATAGAATTTATTAGAAAAGTATTAAGAAATAAAAAAAAAAATTTAAATGCGCAAATTGTATCAAATATACAGAAAATATCACGGTGTATAAAAGTATAAATTATACAATGATATACAATAGCATACAAGCAGACTTCAATTGGGCAGCACTTCACATTAGGCGGTGGTTCACATTAAATGCAGGTAAACTCATCTGTTTAGATGCCTATAATTGGTTAACCCTCATTATGTATAGCATATAGGCAATAACATAGAAACATAGAATGTGTCGGCAGATAATAAACATTTGGCCCATCTAGTCTGCCCAATATACTGAATACTATGAATAGCCGCTGGCCCTATCTTATATGAAGGATGGCCTTATGCCTATCCCATGCATGCTTAAACTCCTCCACTGTATTTGCAGCTACCACTTCTGCAGAAAGGCTATTCCATGCATCCACTACTCTCTCAGTAAAGTAATACTTCCTGATATTACTTTTAAACCTTTGCCCCTCTAATTTAAAACTATGTCCTCTTGTAGCAGTTTTTCTTCTTTTAAATATTCTCTCCTCTTTTACCTTGTTGATTCCCTTTATGTATTTAGCAGTTTCTATCATATCCCCTCTGTCTCGTCTTTCTTCCAAGCTATACATGTTAAGGTCCTTTAATCTTTCCTGGTAAGTTTTATCCTGCAATCCATGTACCAGTTTAGTAGCTCTTCTCTGAACTCTCTCCAAAGTATCAATATCCTTCTGGAGATATGGTCTCCAGTACTGCGCACAATACTCCAAATGAGGTCTCACTAGTGCTCTGTAGAGCGGCATGAGCGCCTCCCTCTTTCTACTGGTAATGCCTCTCCCTATACACCCAAGCATTCTGCTAGCATCTCCTGCTGCTCTATGACATTGTCTGCCTACCTTTAAGTCCCTTTCCTCAGATACTGAGGTTAGGACTGTATCACTGATTTTATATTCTGCTCTTGGGTTTTTACACCCCAGGTGCATTATCTTGCACTTATCAACATTAAATTTTAGTTGCCAGATTTTTGACCATTCCTCTAGTTTTCCTAAATCCTTTTCCATTTGGTGTATCCCTCCAGAAATGTCAACCCTGTTACAAATCTTTGTGTCATCAGCAAAAAGACACACCTTACCATCGAGGCCTTCAGCAATTTCGCTGATAAAGATATTAAACAATATGGGTCCCAGAATAGATCCCTGAGGTACCCCACTGGTAACAAGACCATTGTCTGAATATACTCCATTGACTACAACCCTCTGTTGTCTGTCCCTCAGCCACTGCCTAATCCATTCAACAATATGGGAGTCTAAGCCCAAAGACTGCAATTTATTGATAAGCCTTCTATGTGGGACAGTATCAAAAGCCTTACTAAAGTCTAGATAAGCAATGTCTACTGCACCTCTGCCATCTATTATTATTATTTAGATGTTCCACAATCCTCTCCTTAAGTATGGTTTCCATTAATTTCCCCACTATTGATGTCAGGCTTACTGGCCTATAGTTGCCCGATTCCTCCCTACTACCTTTCTTGTGAATGGGCACAACATTTGCTAATTTCCAATATTCTGGGACGACTCCTGTTACCAGTGATTGGTTAAATAAATCTGTTAATGGTTTTGCTAGTTCGCCGCTGAGCTCTTTTAATAGCTTTGGGTGTATCCCATCAGGCCCCTGTGACTTATTTGTATTAATTTTAGACAGCTGACTTAGAACCTCTTCCTCTGTAAAGACACATGCATCAAAAGATTCATTAGTCTTCCTTCCTAACTGAGGTCCTTCCCCTTCATTTTCCTTTGTAAAAACTGAACAGAAGTATTCATTGAGGCAGTCAGCTAGTTCTTTATCTTCTTCCATATACCTTCCTTCTTTTGTTTTTAATTTGTTAATTCCTTGTTTTAGTTTCCTTTTCTCATTTATGCATCTGAAGAATGTCTTATTGCCTTTTTTCACTGACTGAGATAATTTCTCTTCTGCCTGTGCTTTAGAAGCTCTTGTAACTTGTTTGGCCTCTCTCTGCCTAATCTTATAAATTTGCCTGTAATTTTCTTTTTTTTCTTTTTATAAATACTAAATGCTATCTTTTTGTTTTTAATGATTTTGGCCACTTCTGCGGAGTACCACAGTGGTCTCTTCCTTTTTTTGCTTTTACTGACAAGCCTAATGCAATTATCTGTTGCCTTCAATAGTGCCACTTTTAGGTAGTCCCATTTCTCCTGGACTCCATTGAAACTGTTCCAATCTGATAGGGACTCGTATACCACTAATCTAATTTTAGAAAAGTCTGTTTTTCTAAAATCTAAAACTTTTGTTTTTCTGTGGTGTGACTCAGTCACTGTACTTATACAAACCGGATTCAAAAAAAGTTGGGACACTAAACAAATTGTGAATAAAAACTGAATGCAATAATGTGGAGATGGCAAATGTCAATATTTTATTTGTAATAGAACGTAGATGACAGATCAAACGTTTAATCCGAGTAAATGTATCATTTTAAAGGAAAAATACGCGGATTCCAATTTTCACGGTGTCAACAAATCCCCAAAAAGTTGGGACAAGTAGCAATCAGAGGCTGAAAAAGTAAATTTGAGCATAACAAAGAGCTGGAAGACCAATTAACACTAATTAGGTCAATTGGCAACATGATTGGGTATAAAAAGAGCTTCTCAGAGTGGCAGTGTCTCTCAGAAGCCAAGATGGGTAGAGGATCACCAATTCCCACAATGTTGCGCAGAAAGATAGTGGAGCAATATCAGAAAGGTGTTACCCAGCGAAAAATTGCAAAGACTTTGCATCTATCATCATCAACTGTGCATAACATCATCCGAAGATTCAGAGAATCTGGAACAATCTCTGTGCGTAAGGGTCAAGGCCGTAAAACCATACTGGATGCCCGTGATCTCCGGGCCCTTAAATGACACTGCACCACAAACAGGAATGCTACTGTAAAGGAAATCACAGAATGGGCTCAGGAATACTTCCAGAAACCATTGTCAGTGAACACAATCCACCGTGCCATCCGCCGTTGCCAGCTGAAACTCTACAGTGCAAAGAAGAAGCCATTTCTAAGCAAGATCCACAAGCTCAGGCGTTTTCACTGGGCCAGGGATAATTTAAAATGGAGTGTGGTAAAATGGAAGACTGTTCTGTGGTCAGACGAGTCACGATTCTAAGTTATTTTTGGAAATCTGGGACGCCATGTCATCCGGACCAAAGAGGACAAGGACAACCCAAGTTGTTATCAACGCTCAGTTCAGAAGCCTGCATCTCTGATGGTATGGGGTTGCATGAGTGCGTGTGGCATGGGCAGCTTGCATGTCTGGAAAGGCACCATCAATGCAGAAAAATATATTCAGGTTCTAGAACAATATATGCTCCCATCCAGACGTCATCTCTTTCAGGGAAGACCCTGCATTTTTCAACAAGATAATGCCAGACCACATTCTGCATCAATCACAACATCATGGCTGCGTAGGAGAAGGATCCGAGTACTGAAATGTCCAGTCTGCAGTCCAGATCTTTCACCTATAGAGAACATTTGGCGCATCATAAAGAGGAAGGTGCAACAAAGAAGGCCCAAGACGATTGAACAGTTAGAGGCCTGTATTAGACAAGAATGGGAGAGCATTCCTATTTCTAAACTTGAGAAACTGGTCTCCTCAGTCCCCAGACGTCTGTTGAGTGTTGTAAGAAGAAGGGGAGATGCCACACAGTGGTGAAAATGGCCTTGTCCCAACTTTTTGGGGATTTGTTGACACCATGAAATTCTGATTCAACATATTTTTCCCTTAAAATGGTACATTTTCTCAGTTTATACTTATGTTCCGTGATTTATGTTCTATTCTGAATAAAATATTAGAAGTTGGCACCTCCACATCATTGCATTCAGTTTTTATTCACGATTTGTATAGTGTTCCAACTTTTTTGGAATCCGGTTTGTAGTAAACCACACTGACTGGTGATCACTAGATCTTAAGCTTTCACCTACAGTAATATCAGATACCAAATTCCCATTAGTGAATACTAAATCTAAAATGGCCTCCTTCCGGGTTGGCTCCTCAACTACTTGCTGTAGAGATAATCCCAGTAGGGAATTTAGAATATCTGTACTCATGGCAGAACTAGCTATTTTGTTTTCCAGTTTATATCAGGAAGATTAAAGTCTCCCATAATGATAACTTCCCCTTTCAATGTCATTTTAGCTATTTCCTCAACTAGTAGATCATCTAATTCTTTGACTTGGCTAGATGGTCTATATATCACACCTACACGAGTTACGTTATGATTATCAAGCTGCAAGGTAACCCAAACTGACTCCAAAATTGTTCTTGCTAACTTGTATTAAATTTGATTTTATGCTATCTTTCAAATATAGGGCCACCCCTCCCCCTTTCTTGCCTTCTCTGTCTTTCCTATATAGAGAGAACCCTGGTATTGTTATATCCCAGTCATTACTCCCGTTGAACCATGTCTCAGTAATTACCACTAAATCTATATTCTCAGATGCCATTATAGACTCAAGTTCATTGATCTTATTCCCTAAACTGCGAGCATTTGTAGACAAGACTCTGAGCTTGTCATTTCTTAACCGATGTGCTACTGGCATCTTCTGGCATTGTTCTGGGGGTAAGTATAAATATGGTAAGTATGCAAAAAGTGGGTATGCAACAAAATATGCTCTCTATTCAGATGAGCACCTCCAACTTCTTGTATATATATTTTCTTTGCCGTTTATAGTTTGTTCCTCAGGACTCACTTTATATATTAGTACTGCCTTCCATCACTTTAAAGTAACCTTACTGTCAATCCAGCATGCAAGTAATTAGTGATAGTTGGTAGTCACTTGTTAATCTCTCCAATGTTAGAATTAGTATCAATAGCAATAGAGTCAGGAAATCACTTACATACATCTCCAATGTTAGTAGTGGTCGGTATAGTAAAAGTAATCGCTCCCCGCCGGTATGTTGTGGCGTCCCACAAAACAGGTTGGGTGCGTATTTGTATTACCTCTCTCTTGTCGAGAGGATTAGCTTCAACGTCTCACATGACACATCCGGCGATAGGTCTAGCTGGCCTAGCGGCACTGATGCCCTCAATGCAAGGCTGGGGAGGAAAAAAACGATCCTTGTGGTAATGTGCAAGCTAGCTTTATATTCAGAACATTAAAGTTCATTGGTAGTCCAGGGAAGCAGGTACACACTCCAGACGCGTTTCGGGGACTAATCTTGCCCCTTCATCAGTGGCTACCTGCTTATGTTTGAACGCCATCTTTTATACCCTTTTGAATTATGGGCAGCATCCTGCAAAACCTGGATAAATGGCGGTTATAAAATCCCGGGATGGATTTTTGGACATTGTCAATAATGAAGTGAGATATAGAAAAAATCTTTATAGGATATATGTAGCTTATAATTCTGCACTTTTTTGATGCGTTTTTAATGCATTTCTCATATTTTTATTAGAAATTAGGTTAAAACATAAATTTAAAAATCCCATGATATATATTAATATTTCAGTCTCTTATAGTAAAATTAAGTGTTTTCTTTTCTTTATGGTGAACCAAACATTGAGCCTTATAGTTCTGCACTTTCTCCCCAAAAAACACTTATGCGTTTTTGACGCGTTTTTTATGCATTTCTATAACAAATAACATATTTTGACAAAAAATTAAGAACTCATGGTATACGTTAATATTTCAATCTCTTATAGTAGGATGAAGTAAACTAATGAACAATGAAATAGAGTAAAATACAGCTGGTATACAGTTATAGCTTCTTCTTCAAGATTTGTAAATCTAATAATAGAATTGAGGCTTTAATGTTTCGTATCTATTGTAGGGGAAGGGGAGCCACCCATGAAGGGAAGATCGGGGCGTAGGTAAAAACAGCCTGGCACCGATTTCCCGTCAACGAGGGGCATCTACAGCCATATCATTCAAGAAAGCAAAATAATTTGGCGTTCAGTCCACCCGGTACTAGGGTGTCGAATTCAAAAATTCTCCTTGACTCTAAACGTGACATTGCTTTAATATGGTCACCACCTCTCCAATGTCTCTTCACTTGTTCTATGGCAAATATAAGACCTCGCGGATTTTGGTTGTGATAGCATCTAAAGTGGTCTGATAATGTATGATTTTGTTATGTGTTTGGCAATTCGCTTCTTAAGGGTTCTTTTAGTCCGTCCTATATATTGTTGGATAATAAATATTACGTTGGTGGAGTTACACGTTAAAAATTCCCTGATGTCATGTGTGGAGATAGATTTATTGTTTTTGTTTTGAAACGTTATTCTACAGTTACTACACTGTTCACATCTATAGAAACTCTTTAGCTGAAGCCATTCGTTTAATGGTGTATTATCTTTCTTAGTGGATTTGATAGTTGGTGCTATTTTTAATCCTAAATTGGGAGCTTTGGTATATGTAATCTGAGGAAAAGTTGGTAGTAAAGAAGCTATCATTTTATCTTTCTTTATAAAGTGCCAATGGCGGTTGATGATATTCGTTATTCTTTTAAAATTTTAATCCCCACATTTTGTGAATGACTTTTTTTCATCACCTGGTGGGGAGGTTTGTGGTCATATATTTGGATGACATTCTGATTTATTCTCCAGACATGGAGACTTATCAGTATCATGTGAGACAGGGGTTACAGATCCTAAGGGACAATAAATTGTTCGCAAAATTAGAGAAGTGTGTTTTTGCAGTACATGAGGTGCAGTTATTGGGCTACCTGCTGTCATCTTCAGGTTTTCGAATGGATCCTGAGAAAGTCCGTGCTGTATTGGACTGGGACCAACCCGAAAATCTGAAGGCTCTTATGCAGTTTTTAGGGTTCACCAACTATTACCGAAAATCTATTCAGAATTATTCTACAATAGTAAAATCCTTAACAGACATGACTAAGAAAGGAACGAATGTCTCGGTATGGTCTGATTCGGCGTTGCAAGCCTTTTCTGCGATTAAGGAATGCTTCTGCCCCTATATATTGGTACAGATAGATGTGTCACAACCGTTCATTGTGGAAGTTGATGCCTCCAAGGTAGGGGTAGGAGCAGTTTTATCGCAGGGCCCGTCGCCTGGTAAATGGCGACCGTGTGCATTTTTTTCGAAAAAACTCTCCCCCGCGGAGAGAAATTATGATGTGGGTAACAGAGAGTTACTGGCCATTAAATTGGCTTTTGAGGAATGGCGGCATTGATTGGAAGGGGCGATCCATCCGATCACGGTATTCACCAATCACAAAAATCTGGCTTATCTGGAGTCGGTGAAACGACTGAACCCGAGACAAGCACGATGGGCCCTGTTTTTCACTAGATTCAATTTCACAGTCACATATCGCCCTGGAGTTAAGAACGTCAAGGCGGATGCCTTGTCACGTAGTTTTCCTGGAGGTGGTGATTTTGAAAGTCCAAGTCCCATACTGTCTGAAGGGGTGGTGATATCCGCTCTCTACCCTGAACTTGAGGTGAAGGTGTTAGAGGCTCAAGTTCATGTCATGTCCCTATTTGTGCCACCGGAATTGTGTTACAAGGTGTTTGAGGAACATCATTGCATGGTTCTTACGGGACACCCTGGAAGCTGGGACTGTGTGTCAGCCTGCAGTACCTGTGCACGTGCTAAGGTAACACATACTCGACCTTCCGAATCTTTACTTCCGTTACCTATTCCGTCCAGACCATGGACTCATGTATCCATGGATTTTTCACTGATCTACCTAATTCTTCAGGAAAGACAGTTATTCTGGTGGTAGTTGATCGCTTTAGCAAAATGGTGCATTTTATTGCATTACCAGGCCTACCTAATGCTAAACCTCTTGCACAAGTACTTGTTGACAACATTGTGAAACTACATGGAATTCCCTCTGACGTGGTCTCAGATCGTGGGGCTCAATTTGTTTCCAGATTCTGGAAGGCGTTCTGTACTCGACTGGGGGTACAACTCTCCTTTTCCTCAGCTTTTCATCCTCAGTCGAATGGACAGATGGAGCGCACTAATCAGAGTCTGGAGACTTACTTGAGATGTTTTGTATCTGAGAACCAGGAGGAGTGGTCTTAGTTTTTGTCTTTGGCAGTTTGCCATAAACACAGTTTTTTGGGACATATGGGTTTCACCCGCAGTTTGGCACATTTTCTGGATCTGATACTTCTGGTATCCCTGAGGAAGAACGTTTTTCGTCATCATTGTCATCGATATGGCGAAAAATTCTAAATAACTTGATGAATATGGGCAACAAGTATAAACGTGTGACTGACAGGAAACGTATGAATGGTCCGGACCTAAGTGTGGGTGATTCTGTGTGGCTGTCCACAAGAAACATTAAGTTGAAGGTGCCTTCTTGGAAGTTGGGTCCAAGGTTTATCGGACCATATAAGATCACGGCCATTACTAATCCTGAAGCTTTTCGTCTTGAACTTCCTCAGGACCTAAAAATTCATAATGTGTTTCATAAGTCTTTGTTAAAGAGATATGTGGAACCTTTGCAGCCGTCTTCTTTACCACCCACTCTTGTCATGGTAGATGGTAATTTGGAATTCCAGATCGCCAAAATAATCGATTCTCGAATTCTTTGTAGATCTCTTCAGTATTTTGTCCATTGGAAAGGCTATGGACCAGAAGAGAGGATTATCTCACCCTGATAAGGTCAGTCCTTATCGGTTGATAGTTTCTGCTTGGAGTTGCTAGTGCTGGTTTGTCTTGGATTTCCTGCTTCTCCATACATCTCTAAGCTAAGTCCTTGGTGCCTTCGCTGTTTCTTATTATCTGGTGTGTTGTTTCTAGGCCTCAGGAAGACGCAGGTTCCTTTATTCTGGAAGGAACCAGCTGTCTCATCCCCTGCTACCTATCCTAGGGCTCGTCAGTTTTAGCAGGGTATGAGTATTTCCATCATCAGGATCTGCTCATACTAGCAGGATTTAGGGAAAGGACTAAGGATTACTAGGAGGTCACCATCCCTCTTCCTTAGCTTTGGAGGCCTAGATTGCTGTCTACTCGTTGTAGTGTGTATTTGATGTTTTCCCCTCCCATAACCTGTGACATTATTAACCGCCTAAACCATTATACTTTGTTTTATCAGTGCAGCTATGGATGCTGTTTCTCCATTGGTCAATCGGATGCAGGGGCTGTCTTTGGAGGTGGCTGACCTCCGCACAGCCATTGCACAGTTTGAGAGACCACAGGCGGTGGGTTCCGGCATCGAAGGTTGCTCTCCCGGATAGGTTTTACGGGGAAAACGGTCGTTTGGTGAAAGCCTTTCACAGATCTCACCCTGATAAAGTCAGTCCTGGGTGCCCGGAGGTCACCCGTAGAAGGGGAGTACTGTCACAAACATCTCCGTGACGGATGCCAGGAGATCGGAAAGATTGGCAACACGTTGATCTTACAAGTTCCTTGTGGATCAATTTGGATTTGTGTTGTTTTGGTAATGGCCACTCCCCTTGTTTCAGGTGTTGTGTGTGTGGTCATTTGACCATGCCTATTTATTTCCGTCTCTCCCTCTGTGGGGTGCGGTTTATAGATTAATTCCCTGGACTTCAAGCTAGCTGTTGGTTTGAGCTCTGCTGAGCTCCCTGATGCTGCAGTTTCTCTATTAGAAGTTAAGTCCTGTCTTCCTTTTGTTCTTTGTTTATTTCCCTTCCCTGCTGGTATTAGGCCTGAGGGGGTCTCCTATTCCTTCATCTGGGAAGGAATAGGCCGTGTCCTTTCCCTATCTGCAGGGCCCAGTTAGGGTGAGATTGGGCTTTAGGTTTCGGCATATGAATATCCCTACCATTGAGGTTTATTCATACTGTTAGCAGTCAGAGCACGGATTAGGGACTCACTAGGTGGTGACCATTCCCCGTTCTCTAGTTTCCAGGCCTAGTACCTCCCCCCCCTCCTCCTGGGTTCGGTGTGGAGCGTTTTCCCCATACTGCACCGTGACAAAAACACCCACAGTAGGCAGTATATAGTATATAACACCACACAGTATGCAGTATATAGTATATAGCACCCCACAGTGTGCAGCGTATAGTATATAACACCTCACAGTATGCAGCATATAGTATATAACACCCCACAGTGTGCAGCATATAGTATATAGCACCCCACAGTGTGCAGCATATAGTATATAGCACCCACAGTGTACAGCATATAGTATATAGCACCCCACAGTGTGCAGCATATAGTATATAGCACCCCACAGTGTGCAGCATATAGTACCCCACAGTGTGCAGCATATAGTATATAACACCTCACAGTATATAGTATAGAACACCTCACAGTATATAGTATAGAACACCTCACAGTATATAGTATAGAACACCTCAAAATATATAGTATAGAACACCTCACAGTATATAGTATAGAACACCTCACAGTATATAGTATAGAACACCTCACAGTATGCAGTATATAGTATATAACACCCCACAGTATGCAGTATATAACACCTCACAGTATGCAGTATATAATACCTCACAGTATATAACAACTCACAGTATGCAGTATATAACACCTCACAGTATACAGTATATAACAACTCACAGTATATAGTATATAACACCTCACAGTATGCAGTATATAACACCCCACAGTGTCCCGCAAAAACTCAGCCCCACACAGCTTGGTACAGTTATGGAGCTCAGAATACAGAAATCCGTGTTTTTCTTTTCCAAACTTTTTACTTTTGTAATCGTAGTGACCCGGTGTCGGGATTCGAACCCATGACCAGCCACATTGCAGGCAGTAGCCCTGCTTACTAGGCTACCATCCTCTCTGGACATTCCTCCCTGGACATTCCTCCCTATTAATTAACCTCAGTCTTGCCAAGCCTTGCTCATCACCCTTGATTCCCCACACCTGGTACTTCCCTATATAAGTCCAGCCCCTTGCACTCCAGCTTGCTGATTATTGAGCTCCTGAGCCTTGATCAAGCTTCTCCTCATCTGCTGCTCTTGCTACTACTGGAAGTCCACTGCTGACCAGGAATTGACTACCGACTACTCTTCTGCTTTGTCCCTACCTACTGAACTGCTACCACCATTGCCATCTGGATTGTCTGACCACGCTTACTGCCGCCTGCCCTGACCCACCGCCTGCCTACCGACTACGCCTCTGCCAGACTTCCTGCACCTACTACCTGCCTGCGGTCCTTGCCACTGGGCTCCACTCCTACCTCCAGCCAGCTGTCCTCTGACTCAGGTGAGCCTGTAGGACTGTTACAGAATAATCAGCCACACTATGGAGTCCGCAATGGCCACTCTGCGTAAGCAGGTCACTGAACTTCAAGATTTTGGTACTACATATCAGGAGAAATTTGCCCAGCTCCAAGGCGTAGTCCAAAGCCAACAGAGGGAGATTATTGAACTACAGAGGCAACTCCTGGAGGTCCGCGGCGCGGCCGCAGACACCCGCATGCCACTCCCATCAAAATTCGGTGGCGACAGACGCCAGTATCTGGGGTTTCTAAACCAATGCCGCATCTATTTTCAGATATACCCGACCCCCTTCACCACCGAGAAAAAGAAGGTGCTATTCATGGTCAATCTCCTGACGGATGAAGCATTAGCATGGGCATCACCATACGTGGAGACTAACAGTCAGCTCCTGGACAACCTAAACAACTTCATCACCGCCATGAGCCAAGTCTTCGATGACCCCAACCGCTGTGCGACAGCCGAGGCGTGACTACATGGTCTGCGGCAAGGGAGACGCTCCGTCGCCGAATACACCGCCGAGTTTCGCCGTTGGGTCACGGACACCACCTGGAACCCAGCGGCACAGAGGAGCCAATTCCGGCGAGGCCTGTCTGAATTAATAAAGGACGAACTCGCCAGAGTTGAGGCCCCGGACGATCTGGATGACTTCATTCAGTTATGCATCCGGATAGATCAAAGACTCTCCAAGAGGAAGAAAGAAAGACTCTGGTCCTCGGACCACAGACCCATTTACTCCTTCTCTTCCACCGCCCAGCGCGACCCCCAGTCAGCAACTGAACCTATGAAGGTCGACGCTCCACGTAGGTCTCTATCCACAGCTGAGAAGGAGAGACGGCTGGCCAAAAACCTCTGCCTCTACTGTGGGGAGCCGGGTCATTTTGCCATCAAATGTCCTCATAAGATCCGAAAGACTATTGCCGTCACGGAACTAAAGGAGCAACCACAGACTCCAACGCCGCCAGCAGCCCCTGAAAATAACAACACGGCGGCTCATGGATCCCACTTCATCGTCCCCATCCTCATCGAAATTGAGGGGCGACAACTCCCCTGTTCAGCGATGTTAGACTCCGGGGCGGGAGGCAACTTCATGGACCTAACCTTCGCCCGCGAAAAGAACATTCCACTGACAATCAAGGCAGCCCCCGTTGACCTGGAAACCGTCGACGGATCCCCACTCTCCTCGGGGCCGGCCACTCACGAGACCACCGAACTACAACTCCTCATAGAACCCGATCACCGCGAAAAGATCCACTTCTCGCTGATCGCCTCCCTGAAGTTCCCGGTGACCTTGGGCATCCCATGGTTGGCCACCCACAACCCCTCGGTGGACTGGGAAACCCACTGCATACGATTCCTGTCTGAGTTCTGCTCGCTAAATTGCTCCCACAAACCCATCCTTCCACCCGAAGACACCACCATCTCAAAACTATCCGTCAAGGATCTGCTACCCCCTCAATACCGCGAGTTCCAGGATGTCTGCGACAAGAAAAACGCAGACAAGCTGCCACCACACCGACCCTACGACTGCCCTATAGAACTGTTGCCCGAGGCCGAAATACCCTTTGGCAGTATCTACCCCCTCTCAGAGCCTGAACTCAAGGCTCTGAAAGAGTACCTGGACGAGGACCTGATGAAGGGGTTCATCCGGCCCTCTACCTCCCCCGCGGGAGCCCCCTTTTTATTCGTAGAGAAAAAAAGACTCCTCCCTGCGTCCCTGCATAGACTACAGAAAGCTTAACGACATAACCATAAAAAAACGGTACCCGCTCCCACTGATTTCAGAACTCCTCGAGAGACTCCGGGCAGCGAAGATCTTCACTAAACTCGACCTGCGAGGGGCCTACAACCTCGTCCGAATCTGCCCTGGGGACGAATGGAAGACCGCCTTCCAGACACGTTACGGTGATTTTGAGTACCTGGTCATGCCTTTCGGACTCTGCAATGCTCCCGCCACCTTCCAGCACTTAATTAATGACATCCTCAGGGACATGCTGGATCTGTTTGTAGTCATTTACCTGGACGACATCTTGATCTTCTCTGAAGACCTTGAGCAGCACTGCAAACACGTCCGCAGGGTACTGCAGAGACTCCGACAGAACTCTCTCTATATCAAGCTAGAGAAATGCGAGTTTGAGCGAACCACCACTCAGTTCCTCGGATACATAATCTCCCCAGAGGGCCTAAGTATGGACCCGGGGAAGGTCCAAGCCGTGATGAACTGGCCCGTTCCGAGAAACGAGATACAAAGATTCATTGGCTTCGCCAACTTCTATCGGAAGTTTATCCGGAACTTCTCCAAGGTCATAGCACGAATCACCCAACTCACCAAGAAGGCAGTCCCCTTCTCCTGGACACCCGAGGCCCAGGAGTCCTTCACCAAGTTGAAACTCCTTTTCACTTCTGCTCCAATCCTAATCCACCCGAACCCCGAGCTGCCATTTACAGTCGAAGTGGATGCATCAGACTCCGCGGTGGGTGCAGTTTTGTCACAACGGACAGGGGAGAGGATGCTATTACACCCGTGCGCATATTTCTCCCGCCAGATGTCCCCCTCCGAGAAGAACTATGACATCGGGAACAAAGAACTACTGGCGATCAAGGATGCCTTCTCCGAGTGGAGACACCTGCTGGAGGGAGCCACCAACCCCATAATCGTACTAACTGACCACAAGAACCTCGAGTTCATCCGCAGCGCTAAGAGACTCTCAGCCAGACAGGTCAGATGGAGCCTATTCTTTTCCCGCTTCAACTTTCTCATCACCTATCGCCCCGGATCAAAAAACGGCAAGGCTGACGCCCTCTCCAGAATGTTTTCCGAGCCCTCAAAGAGTAACAAGGGCCAAAATAACATCCTACCCGAGAGAAAGGTCGTAGGGGCCACCTACTCTAAAGAAACATAGAAACATAGAAACATAGAATGTGTCGGCAGATAAGAACCATTTGGCCCATCTAGTCTGCCCAATATACTGAATACTATGAATAGCACTTGAGCCTATCTTATATGAAGGATAGCCTTATGCCTATCCCATGCATGCTTAAACCCCTTCACTGTATTTGCAGCTACCACTTCTGCAGGAAGGCTATTCCATGCATCCACTACTCTCTCAGTAAAGTAATACTTCCTTATATTACTTTTAAACAAGAACTCCTGGGCACAATCAAAGAAGGATACGAAAATGACCCCTTCCTCGCCCACCCCACAGGGAATGTCAGCCTTACGTTTAAGAACGGTCATTGGTTTCATCAGGACCTACAACTATATGTACCAGAAATCACACGGCTCAAAGTGCTCACTCAACCTTGACTCCAAGCTGGCCGGCCATTTTGGCACAAGACCCAGGAGCTTCTCTCCAGCTCCTTCTGGTGGCCAACATACAAGGAGGACATCAAGAGGTACATCTCCTCGTGCACGGTCTGTGCCCGCAATAAGACTCCTCGTTCCTCTCCCGTGGGTCTGTTACAACCCCTCCTGATTCCCTCCCGCCCCTGGGGCTCGATCTCCATGGACTTTGTGGTAGACCTTCCTCCTTCAAAAGGGATGAACACCATCCTGGTCGTGGTCGACCGCCTCACCAAGATGGCCCATTTCATCCCCTACAAAAGGCCTACCCACCGCCAAACAGACGGCCGATCTTATTCTCAGAAAGGTCTTCAGGCTGCATGGGATCCCGGACGACGTGGTCTCCGACCGAGGCATACAATTTGCCTCAAAGTTCTGGAAGAACTTCTGCCTGGCGCTCGGGGTTAAAGTGAACCTGTCCTCCGCTTTCCACCCTCAGTCAAACGGGCAGACAGAGAGAACTAATCAGACCCTAGAGCAGTACCTACGCTGTTTCAGCTCCCACCTGCAGGATGACTGGCTTGACCATCTCCCCACGGCCGAGTTTGCCTACAACAATGCTGAGCAAAGCTCATCCAAGCACAGCCCCTTCTTTGCTAACACAGGCTCGCACCCGGTGTTCATTCCCCACCTACCCGTCGCCTCCACCCTCCCAGCAGTGGCCGAACTCCTAACAACCCTACAGGAGGCACAAAAGAACATTATAGACAACCTCCAGCTCGCCCAGAGGCGCTTTAAACAGGGAGCAGACAGATGTCGCAAACCCACCCCGGGCTTCCATGTGGGAAACAACGTGTGGCTGTCCACCAGGAACCTCAGATTGAAGGTCCCCTCCAAAAAGTTGGCCCAAAGATACATGGGTTCGTTCCGGATCACCGCACAAATCAACGAGGTCACGTTCCGGCTCGACCTTCCGGACTCCATTAGGGTGCACCCTGTCTTCCATTGTTCCCTCCTCAAGCCATACGTGGAGAACACCTTCACAGGCTGCCACTTACCCCCTCCACCACCACCCGTGAGGGTACAGGGTGAAGAAGAATACGCTGTCGCAAAGATCCTCGACTCCAGAATCCACCGGGGAAGACTACAATACCTAATTGGGTGGGAGGGTTACTCTCCCGAGGTTAACTTCTGGGAGCCAGAAGAAAATGTCCACACCCCCAGACTGGTAAAAGAGTTTCACCAACGGCACCCCGGTAAGCCTGCCCCTGCGGTGCCCGGAGTTCATCTTGGAAGGGGGGGGAGTACTGTCGGGATTCGAACCCATGACCAGCCACATCCCAGGCGGTAGCCCTGCTTACTAGGCTACCGTCCTCTCTGGACATTCCTCCCTGAAGCCTATTAATTAACCTCAGTCTTGCCAAGGCTTGCTCATCACCCTTGATTCCCCACACCTGGTACTTCCCTATATAAGTCCAGCCCCTTGCACTCCAGCTTGCTGATTATTGAGCTCCTGAGCCTTGATCAAGCTTCTCCTCATCTGCTGCTCTTGCTACTACTGGAAGTCCACTGCTGACCAGGAATTGACTACCGACTACTCTTCTGCTTTGTCCCTACCTACTGAACTGCTACCACCGTTGCCATCCGGATGGTCTGACCACTAGGGGTGCACCGAAATGAAAATTCTGGTCCGAAACCGAAACCGAAAATTCAGGATGCCCTTGACCGAAAACCGAAACCGAAACCGAAACTGCCTTTTTGCCCAAATACTTTTAAAATACTTTTTTTTTAATGATTTTATTAATAATTCTTTTTCATGAATGAAATTCATCTGTGGGTGGCGCTGTTATGGAGAGGGGGATCTGTGGGTGGCGCTGTTATGGAGAGGGGGATCTGTGGGTGGCGCTGTTATGGAGAGGGGGATCTGTGGGTGGCGCTGTTATGGAGAGGGGGATCTGTGGGTGGCGCTGTTATGGAGAGGGGGATCTGTGGGTGGCGCTGTTATGGAGAGGGGGATCTGTGGGTGGCGCTGTTATGGAGAGGAGGATCTGTGGGTGGCTCTGTTATGGAGAGGGGGATCTGTGGGTGGCGCTGTTATGGAGAGGGTAATCTGTGGGTGGCGCTGTTATGGAGAGGGGGATCTGTGGGTGGCTCTGTTATGGAGAGGGGGATCTGTGGGTGGCGCTGTTATGGAGAGGGGGATCTGTGGGTGGCGCTGTTATGGAGAGGGGGATCTGTGGGTGGCTCTGTTATGGAGAGGGGGATCTGTGGGTGGCGCTGTTATGGAGAGGGGGATCTGTGGGTGGCGCTGTTATGGAGAGGGTAATCTGTGGGTGGCGCTGTTATGGAGAGGGGGATCTGTGGGTGGCGCTGTTATGGAGAGGGGGATCTGTGCACTGTTATGGAAAGGGGATATGTGCACTGTTATGGGCATAACAGTGCACAGATCCCTTTTCCCATAACAGTGCACAGATCCCTTTCCCCATAACAGTGCACAGATCCCCCCTCCCCATAGCAGTGCCATAGACCGATCCCCCTACCCATAACAGCCCCGGCCCTGCTGCTCACAGCATCACTCACTGCATCTTTATTTTACCTTACAATCGTGACGCTCCGGTAACAACTCTGCAGGCAGAGCGGAGGGCGGCGTAACGTCACTTACTCACGTGACGCACCTGCTCCGCCCACTTTATGAATGAAGGAGGCGGAGCAGGCGCGTCACGTGAGTAAGTGACGTTACGCCGGCCTCCGCTCTCCGTGCAGAGTTGTTAGTTACTGGAGCCTCACGATTGTAAGGTAAAATAAAGATGCAGTGACAAAGTAAACCGCCCGCCCGCAGATGGTGGGTGACAAATCCCACACCCCATATTTTCGGCCGATATGTAACAATATCGGCCGAAGTGGATTAGGTGCATTTTCGGCCGATATTTTCGGCTGCCGAAATTTCGGTGCACCCCTACTGACCACGCTTACTGCCGCCTGCCCTGACCCACCGCCTGCCTACCGACTATGCCTCTGCCAGACTTCCTGCACCTACTACCTGCCTGCGGTCCTTGCCACTGGGCTCCACTCCTACCTCCAGCCAGCTGTCCTCTGACTCAGGTGAGCCTGTAGGACTGTTACACCCGGAGAATAAAAATAACAGGTCAACGCTGAAACGTTGTATAAAAAAAATAAAAATAAAAAGCTGGTGGAATATTCCCACCACATTGTCTGTAACCATAAATGGTGCCATCAGAAAGTGCATCTTGTCCTTCAAAAAAACAAGCCCTCACAGGGCTGTGTGACTGAAGAAATAAAAAGTTATGGCTCTGGGAATCATTCACCTAAAACAGATTCTCTCATCAGAATGATGACAACCCCCACTCTCCCCCCATCATACTAAGCTGAGGAACGGAGAAGGATTCCTTGTGTGTAATGGAGGAGAATCTCCAGAGGTGACATGTCTGAGCTCTCCACCACACTGTCTCCTCACAGCTCATCTTACCTGCAGGCTGGAGGAATGGCTGATACCAGAGAGAAGAAGAGCCCTGACTACCGACCAGGACCTGCCCAGTGTCTGCTGCACTGCCAGAGCTGAAGGACCTGGGGTGATGTCACCGTCATGTGATCAATGCAGGGGGCGGAGCTCATCAGTGGAGAGGAGAAGAGGTGGTGAAGGACCTGGGGTGATGTCACCGTCATGTGATCTTTGCTAGAGAGGGCGGAGCTAGGCAGTGGCGCGGATAAGCCGTGGTGTGAGGGCTGATACTAGTCATGTGACATAAGGGGCGGAGCTTCATATGGAGCTGACGTAGTGTAGAATTTCTGAGAGGAGGCTGGAGTTGGTTTCTGATTCTTTAGCTTCTTGTCATTTTCAGTTCCAGTTCGCGTCCTGAAGGGAAATCATTAGAAAGCGGCATTAAAATACAAACAACGGGCGTTAAACGGGTAAAAAAAAGTGTGAATCGATGAATTAAATGAATTTGGGCCAATGATCTCGCCCCGTTAACATACCCCGCATCATATACAAGGAGTATCAGTCCGGGCTGAACAGGTTCTGGGCAGCCGATAACCGGTGTTCGGGCCGGGTCTCCTCAAAATCCATAAAAGTAGACAAAAACTACAAATAATGTGAATAAGACTTCAGCCTCGTACTGACGAGTTCAGTGTTTTCTCTCCTTCTCTGAAGCCCAAGAAATTCTCTCTCCCTATAATAAAAGCCTGGAAATGCTTGGAGTTGTAGTTTTCTCATCTAATATCCTATAATACCAATCTGGACATGATGAGAGTTGTAATTTTCTCCCCTCATATCTGGACATGCTGCTGGATTCAGTAGTCCATAGACCGACATCTTGGAGACTTGTGCCTCTAGTAGAGAAGGTCTCCTCCTCTCTGTTATCAGTGGAAGAACCTGGAAAACTTCATGTGACTGAGAAAGTATAGCCTGCTGGTGGAGCTCTGCCACCGATCACACCGGGTGCAGCCCCCTGTATTTTAGGTTCTGCAGCAGGATGTTGAAGTCACATTATTATTTGGTGCCATACAGACATCCACTCTGGCATGGTGGTGGTCATACAGATGCTGGATGTCCTCCTGTGATAGCAGTCATACAGATGCTGCATATCCTCCTGTGGTAGCGGTCATACAGATGCCGGATATCCTCCTGTGGTAGCGGTCATACAGATGCCGGATATCCTCCTGTGGTGGTGGTTATACAGATGCAGCATATCCTCCTGTGATAGCAGTCATAAAGATGCTGGATATTCTCCAGTGGTGGTGGTCACACAGATGCTGGATATCCTCCTGTGGTAGCAGTCATAAAGATGCTGGATATCTGCTGTGGTCACACAGATGATGCATATCCTCCTGTGGTAGCAGTCATACAGATGCCGGATATCCTCCTGTGGTGGTGGTTATACAGATGCTGAATATTCTCCTTTGGTCATACAGATGCTGGATATTCTCCTGTGGTGGTGGTCATACGGATGCTGGATATCCTCTTCTGGTCATACGGATGCTGGATATCCTCTTCTGGTCATACAGATGCTGGATATCCTCCTGTGGTGGCGGACATACTGATGCTGGACATCCTCCTGTGGTGGCAGTCATGCAGATGTTGGATATCCTCCTGTGGTGGTGCTTATACATATGCCGGATATCATCTTGTGGTAGGGGTCATACAGATGCCGGATATCCTCCTGTAGTGGCAGTCATGACTAAAATAATAGACGGTGGAGGTGCAGTAGACATCGCATATCTAGATTTTAGTAAGGCTTTTGACACTGTCCCACATAGAAGACTTATCAATAAACTGCAGTCATTGAGCATGGACTCCCATATTGTTGAGTGGATTAGGCAGTGGCTGAGTGACAGACAGCAGAGGGTTGTAGTCAATGGAGAACATTCAAAACAAGGTCATGTTACCAGTGGGGTTCCACAGGGATCTGTACTGGGACCAATTTTGTTTAATATCTTCATAAGTGATATTGCAGAAGGCCTTGATGGTAAGGTTTGTCTTTTTGCTGATGACACAAAGATATGTAACAGGGTTGATGTTCCTGGAGGGAAACGCCAAATGGAAAAGGATTTAGGAAAACTAGAAGAATGGTCAGAACTCTGGCAACTGAAATTTAATGTGGATAAGTGCAAGATAATGCACCTGGGGCGTAAAAACCCAAGGGCAGAATATAGAATATTTGACACAGTCCTGACCTCAGTATCTGAGGAAAGGGATTTAGGAGTAATTATTTCAGAAGACTTAAAGGTGGGAAGACAATGTAATAGGGCAGCACGAAATGCCAGCAGAATGCTTGGATGTATAGGGAGAGGTATAAGCAGTAGAAAGAGTGAAGTGATTATGCCGCTGTACAGAACACTGGTGAGACCTCACTTGGAGTATTGTGCGCAGTACTGGAAGCCATATCTCCAGAAGGATATAGATACTCTAGAGAGAGTTCAGAGAAGAGCTACTAAACTAGTACATGGATTGCAGGATAAAACTTACCAGGAAAGGTTAAAGGACCTTAATATGTATAGCTTGGAAGAAAGAAGAGACAGAGGGGATATGATAGAAACTTTTAAATACATAAAGGGAATCAACTCGGTAAAGGAGGAGAGCATATTTAAAAGAAGAAAAACTACCACAAGAGGACACAGTTTTAAATTAGAGGGGCAAAGGTTTAAAAGTAATATAAGGAAGTATTACTTTACTGAGAGAGTAGTGGATGCATGGAATATCCTTCCTGCAGAAGTGGTAGCTGCAAATACAGTGAAGGAGTTTAAGCATGCATGGGATAGGCATAAGGCTATCCTTCATATAAGATAGGGCCAGGGACTATTAATAGGATTCAGATATATTGGGCAGACTAGATGGGCCAAATGGTTCTTATCTGCCGACACATTCTATGTTTCTATGTTTCTATGTCATACAGATGCTGGATATCCTCCTGTGGTGGCGGTCATACAGAAGCTGGATCTTCTCCTGTGGGTGCAGTCATACAGAGGCTGGGTATCCTCCTCTGGTCATGCAAATGCTGGATATCCTCCTGTGGTGGCAGTCATACAGATGCTGGATCTATTGTGGTGACGGTCATGTGGATGCCTGATATCCTTCTGTGGTGATGTCATACAGATACTGAATATCGTCATATTGTGGTCGTCATACAGATGCTCGATATCCTCCTGTGGTGGCTGTCATAAAATGCTTGGATATCCTCCTGTGGTATCGGTCCTACAGATGCTGGATATCCTCCTGTGGTGGCAGTCATACAGTTGTTAGATATTCTCCAGTAGTTGAGGTCATATAGATGCTGGATATCCTCCTGTGGTGAAAGTCATATAGTGGCTGCATATCCACCTGTCATGGCGGTCATACAGAGGCTGGATAATCTATGGTGGCGGTCATACAGATGCTGGATATTCCCCCCCCCCCCACCCGAGGTGGCATACATAAAGATGCTAGATATTGTCCTGTGGTCATACAGATGCTGGATATTCTGCTGTGGTAGCGCTCCTACAGATGCTAAATATCCTCCTGTAATCATACAGTTGCTAGGTATCTGTCACGGTCCCTCCTGTGAGAGGTGAGAAGATCGGATAGACTTGCTGAACGTGAGGCTATCTGACAGGTCTCTCTGTTTTCCTCTATGTATGTTGTTTTGGCAGAATCTCACCTCTCCTCAGGTGCCGCTCGTTATCAGTGATGAGGCTCTATTTAGATCCGCCTCACACTGCTGACCATGCGGTTGATAGTTTCTGCTTGGAGTTGCTAGTGCTGGTTTGTCTTGGATTTCCTGCTTCTCCATACATCTCTAAGCTAAGTACTTGGTGCCTTCGCTGTTTCTTATTATCTGGTGTGTGTTGTTTCTAGGCCTCAGGAAGACGCAGGTTCCTTTATTCTGGAAGGAACCAGCTGTCTCTTCCCTGCTACCTATCCTAGGGCTCGTCAGTTTTAGCAGGGTATGAGTATTTCCACCATCAGGATCTGCTCATACTAGCAGGAGTTAGGGAAAGGCCTAAGGATTACTAGGAGGTCATCATCCCTCTTCCTTAGCTTTGGAGGCCTAGATTGTTGTCTACTCGTTGTAGTGTGTATTTGGTGTTTTCCCCTTCCCTAACCTGTGACATTATCAACCGCCTAAACCATTATACTTTGTTTTATCAGTGCAGCTATGGATACTGTTTCTCCATTGGTCAATCGGATGCAGGGGCTGTCTTTGGAGGTGGCTGACCTCCGCCCAGCCGTTGCACAGTTTCAGAGACCACAGGCGGTGGGTTCCGGCATCGAAGGTTGCTCTCCCGGATAGGTTTTACGGGGAAAGTGACAACTTTGTTCGGTTCAGGGAATCGTGTAAATTATATTTCAGACTGCGTTCTAGCTCTTCTGGGGACGAGAGTCAGAGAGTGGAGATTATTATTTTATTGCTGAAAGGTGACACTCAGTCTTGGGCTTTCTCTTTGCCGACTGGTTCACAATCCCTCCGGTTGGTAGATACATTTTTCAGAGCTCTGGGACTTATCTAGCCTACCTGCAGTCGGCTAAACGTCTGAACCCAAGGCAGGCCAGATGGTCGTTGTTTTTTTACTAGATTTAATTTCATTGTCACTTATCGTCCTGGGATTAAAAATGTCAAGGCGGATGCCTTGTCGCGTAGAATTCCCGGGGGAGGGGTGATTCGGAGGATCCTGCTCCAATATTGGCTAATAGGGTGGTTGTATCCGCCCTTTATCCTGAACCTGAGGCACAGGTGTTGGAGGCCCAGGGGGAGACACCTGATTCCTGTCCTCCAGGGAAGTTGTTTGTCCCTTCAGAACTACGGCACAAGGTATTTAAGGAACATCACGATACTGTTCTTATGGGACACCCTTGGAGCAGATCCACTGTGGATCTCAATTATCGAAGATTTTGGTGGCCAGGGTCACGTAAATGTGTTGAGGGCTATGTGGCAGCTTGTGAGACTTGTGCGCGTGCTAAGGTGGCTCATACTCGGCCTTTAGGATCTCTACTTTCCTTGTCTATCCCATCCTGTCCATGGACTTTATCACAAATTTGCCTAATTCTTCTGGGAAAACTGAGATTCTGGTGGTTGTTGACTGCTTCAGCAAGATGGCACACTTTATACCATTAGCAGGTTTACCTAATGCCAAAACTGTCGCTCAAGTGTTCGTCAATAACATTGTGAAACTACACGGCATTCCCTCTGATGTGGTGTCTGATAAAGGGACTCAATTTGTTTCCAGATTCTGGAAGGCGTTCTGTACTCGTTTGGGGGTCCAATTGTGCTTCTCTTCGGCCTTTCATCCTCAGAATGGGCAGACTGAGCGCACTAACCAGAATCTGGAGACTTATTTGAGATGTTTTGTCTCTGAGAATCATGAGGAGTGATCTTAATTTTTGTCGTTGGCCGAGTTTGCCATAAATAACCGTAGACAGTAGTCCACTGATAAGTCGAAGTTTTTTGGTGCATATGGGCACCATCCGCAGTTTGGCACATTTTTTGGTACTGAGACGTCTGGTATACCTGAAGAGGAAAGATTCTCCTCTTCGTTGTCATCTATTTGGTGGAAGATTCAAAACAATTTAAATAAAATGGGCTAAAAATATAAATGTTTGGCTGACAAGAGACGTATGAGTGGTCCGGACCTGAAAGTGGGTGATTCTGTGTGGCTGTCCACAAGAAACCTTAAGTTGAAGGTACCCTCTTGGAAATTGGGGCCAAGGTTTATTGGCCCATACAAGATCTCTGCCATTATTAATCCGGTTGCTTTTCACCTTGAGCTTCCGCAGGCTTTGAAGATTCACAATGTGCTTCACAAGTCATTGCTGAAAAGATATGTTGAACCTGCTGAACCGTCCTCCCTGTCACTACCTTCTGTCATGGTGGATGTTAATCTTGAGTTTCAGATTGCCAGGTATCATGACCGGCGTGCCAATCACATACGTGATGCAAAGGGGGGAAATGGGAAGGCCCTGTCCAAGGGAGAGGGAAAGGTTGTGACCCCTAACTCACCTTGAGGCTGGCACCTGTACGCCGATCACGTGCTTAAACCCTGGCTTTCCCTGAGATGAGCCCTAGGTAGTGAATAGGGCGGTGGGAACACTAGTCCGCACCACTAACACTAAAGGAAAACACCAAGGAGAGGACAGACAATACAGACAAAACATATAATCCCAGGTGGGCGACAACAGCGGACAACAAAAGCCCAACAGGGATCCGGAGGGTAACGCTCTGGAACAACAACCAGGAATCACAGCTACACAGCTCCAGTGGGTCAGTATAGAAGTCCAGGCAGGAAGCTCTATATCTGGCAACCAGAGAAGTGGGAGAGGGGAATATAAGGAGGTTGGGATTGCTGGACAAGAAACAGCTGAGGAGAAGAAGCTACGGATCCCTGAGTGAGCCAAAAAGGATTGCAAGGCAAACCCAGAAAGCTACCATTAAGAAACAGCACTATCTTTAGACATAGAGTGCGCAGCCACCCGCTGCCACTTCCTGACCCCGGGTATAACGGAGTCAGACGTGGCTCTTGACACCCTCGTGACACCAGGATAGTGAACTCACGTATTCTTCGTCGATCTCTTCAGTGCTTTGTGCACTGGAAGGGTTACGGTCCAGAGGAAAGAATGTGGGTTCTTGCGACAGACGTGAATGCCAGTCACCTTGTGAGGGCCTTTCACAGGGCGCATCCTGATAAAGTCGGTCCTGGGTGTCCGGAGGCCACCCGTAGAAAGGGGGGTACTGTCACGGTCCCTCCTGTGAGAGAGGTGAGAAGATCAGATAGACTTGCTGCACGTGAGGCTATCTGACAGGTCTCTCTGTTTTCCTCTATGCATGTTGTTTGGCAGGATCTCACCTTTCCTCAGGTGTCGCTCGTTATCAGTGATGAGGCTCTATTTAGATCCGCCTCACACTGCTGACCATGCGGTTGATAGTTTCTGCTTGGAGTTGCTAGTGCTGGTTTGTCTTGAATCTCCTGCTTCTCCATACATCTCTAAGCTAAGTGGTAAAATAAGATTCAGGGTTAGGTGGCACTACGGCAAACTTTTGCTTCACTACTGGTCACATGGAGAAAACAGGGGCCACGGTCTCTCGCAATCTGGTGGTGCACAGCTTGTCAAGTACAAAAATGGTTCCACAAATAGAAATAAATGAGCGGCACTCACCATTCGATGTGAATATTTCTTTTACTGTGTGCAGAGAGGGGAATAAACAGTGCATTCACAGAAACATGACGACGGCCGTTTCGCATATCACCGCTTCATCTGGCCAATACTGTCAGTATTGGCCAGATGAAGCGGTGATACGTGTAACGGCTGTTGCCATGTTTCTGTGATTGCACTGTTTATTTCCCTCTCTGCACCCAGTAAAATAAATATTTGCATCGAATGGTGAGTGCCGCTCATTTATTTCTTTTTGTGGAATCTCTAAGCTAAGTACTTGTTGCCTTCGCTGTTTCTTATCTGGTGTGTGTTGTCTCTAGGCCTCAGGGAGACGCAGGTTCCTTCATTCTGGAATGAATCAGCTGTCTGATCCCCTGCTACGTATCCTAGGGCTCGTCAGTTTTAGCAGGGCTTTAGTCATCCGGTGTATGAGTATTTCCACCATCAGGATCTGCTCATACTGGCAGGAGTTAGGGAAAGGCCTAGTGATTACTAGGAGGTCACCATCCCCCTTCTTTAGCTTTTGAGGCCTAGATTGTGGTCTTCTTGTTCTAGTGTATTTGGTGGTTTCCCCTCCCCTTAACCTGTGACAGTATCCTCCTGTGTTCATACAAATGCTGGATATCCTCCTGTGGTCATACAGATGCTGGATATCTTCCTGTGGTCATACAGATGCTGGATATCTTCCTGTGGTCATACAGATCCTGGATATCCTCCTGTGGTGGCAGTCATACAGATGCTGGATATCCTCCTGTGGTGGCAGTCATACAGATGCTGGATATCCTCATGTGGTCATACAGATGCTGGATATCCTCATGTGGTCTTACAGATGTTGGACACAACTTTTCAGGGCAATGTAAGAACTTTTGATTTGTGTTGAAATTATTCGTATCATAATCTTCAGACTGATTCATTAGAATCAGGACGAAAACTAATTTCACCAGAGATGGATCTAATGATAAATTTCACTTTTGGTACAAATTTGGAAGTCCTCTAGCGCAACCGGAAAAAGGGAGAAATGTTCCCTCTCACATTCAGCTTTGAGACCCCAAGGGTAATATTTCCATATTATTTCGAAGTACACACTTGTGGTCAGCTTGCCTGGCTTCTTAACTGTAGTCCTCTGTAGAAAGGAATATCCAGGACTCCTGAGAGCAGTGTGAAATCTTCTATATTCTATTTTAAAATATATCTTTGCTTACACATTTCGATCACAAGATCTTAGTCATAGCTAACCTTTAAAAAACAAACAAAAAAAACTAGACACTTAGAACAAGGAACAGTTCTTTTTTGACCAGATCTATCTTCCTTATACACAATCAATAGGTCTACTCGCCCTTTATGCTAAAAATAATTCCCTGAACTGGTGAAGTAGCAGATATAAAGCACAAAAGTAAAACTTTACTGGTATGGCATCGGTGTCATGAAGTGCCGGGAAATTGCTGCTTTCCTACAGAATCTGTACCGATTGTACACAGTCACTAATGGGTTAAACCCCCTAAGTACAACTAGGCAAAGGTTAATAAGCAGTAACGATCAATCAATAACCCAATCACCGTGGCCCTATAAAGCTGAGCAGGAGGAAGGAGGCGGTGTATTTTATTACTACGTTGCACCTTTTAAGCCTCATGCAGACGTCCGTTGAACACGGTCCATGAGATACCGGACTGGCATTACAGGAGCGCACAGCGTCATTGGTTGCTATGACACTGTGCACTTTGTGCCGCCGCTGCTGTACAGTAATACACTGGCATAGATCATACGTGTGTATTACTGTACTGCGGCGGCACAAAGCGCACGGCATCATAGCAACCAATGACGCCGTGCGCTCCTGCAATGCCAGTCCGGTATCTCATGAACCATGTTCAACGGACGTCTGAATGAGGCTTTACAAACACTTTTCCAGCGCCCCTGTCTGTATACCGCCTCCCTGCTCAGAGACGTGCGGTTCACATCTGCGTTGGCAGACTAGTTTTAAATGGATCCGTTATAACAGATACCGTAACTTAAAACAGTTCTACATGGAGGCTTTTGTTACGGATACATCTAAACGGAAGCTAATTTCCAGTTTTTTAAATGAATCGGTCTAAATGGCGGATCAAAGTGTTCGGTTCACATCCGTTTTGATCCTGTTTTTATCGCATTGGTTTTTCTTCTTTTATGATGTGAATTCTTTTTTAATTTAATTAACCCTTTCTACCCCGGAGGTTTCTTTGCATTTGCGTTTTTATTTTGCATTCCCAGAAACATAAATAAAAAAAAGTTATCTGTTCACATAGCCGTATGAGGGCATGTTTTTTTGCGGGACAAGTTGTATTATTTTTTTTTTATAATCTTTATTAATTTTATTAAATACAGCATATCAAGATAAGAGTATAGGTCTTTTCCAATTTTCTTGTTATTACAATGTAAATAGTAAACAACAGTTTACAGTTACATACCCCATTGTGCAATCCCCTTTGCTTTGTCTTCTTCTGGAGGAGGTAAAAAGAGAGGAAAAAAAAATAAAAAATTCCTTTCCCCCTCCTCTCTCCCCCGCATCCGCACCCACCACACCCACCATTCCCCCGACCCGCCCACCCCCGGGTCCACCACCAGCCGAGTCCGCTAACTCAAACATTTCTGCCATTTTTGGTCAAATATATGTTTTTTCTTAATTGATACCAAATGAAATTCCTCTCTAACCAACGAGAGTCTAGTCAGATTTTTCCCATTCATTAACTGTTGGTGTTGTTCTGGCTCCCCAATGTGCTACAATACATTTTCTTGCAAAGAATAGAAGCTTGGCTACTACTTCCCAACCTCAAACTACATCTACTTTATCCATCACTCCCAAAACACAAACCTCTAGGCAAGTCGGGACTTTAAACGCATGATAACTCTCTATTTTTTCATTCACCTTCCTCCAGAATTGCTGAATTTTTATACATGTCCAGAGTATATGGACATCATCTACTCCCACTTCCCCACATTTTTTACATTTGAATTGTTTGGTTTTATAACATTTCATTAATATCTTGGGGGAATAGTATAGACGATATAATATATTAAATTGCATAATTCTATAATAGGAGAAGTTATTTGACACACTATTTTTGGACCGTATAGCCCTTTCCCAAAATTCTTCCTGTTGCAGATTAAGTACCTTTTGCCATCTATAATTTAAAGTAGTAACGGCTCTTTTTTTTGTCTTCTGTTGGAGTAGGCATCCATATATCCTGGAAACGAGTTTCTTCCCTGCAACTAGCTTGGTAATATTAACTAAGGGTAATGGGAGGGGGACAATTTGCGTTCCCTTTTTTATCTCTGCTCGTACAGCTTGTTTTAATTGATGATAAAAAAAAATCTCAAATCTTTATTTCCAAATGAGTATTCATTCTTAAAGGATAACTGTCACATTTAGACCCTAATTTTAATTTTCATATATGTAGTTACTAATAACATTATATTCCAGAATCAGTTACTATTAGACTGACTTACCCCATATTTAATAAGATTCAGCCCTTAGCAACCAGTCTGCATAAAACTGCAATTTCACTATTCAGTTAAGATGGCCGCCACTGCCCTCACCCTGAGGCTAATCCCGCCTGCCCTCACTAGCCAGTAACAATAGTGTCAGTAACCAGAGCCCTACCCCCTAAAGGTTTAATCTCCTGCAGCACAAAGGGGTCCTCTTACCACATGTTGCTTTCATTTATACACTGAGCAGATGGCAGATCTCTCTTCCCTGTTGTGCGCTGCTCCAACTCTGCATTCTCCAGCTCTGCTGAGTGAGGGAGCGTCTGCCAAGCGCAGGGACAGGGAGAAGTGCACACAGCCCAGGCACTGTTATCAGCTGCTGGGGAGGACCGTCCTCCAACACATAGAAGGACCATGCCTAGCAACCCTATTTTAAGCACAGGTAAAAGTAGGCAGTACAGGGAACTAAAATGTGGAATTAAGGGGTAATTGAATACACAGTGAAAAGTTTAAATAGGGCCACCAAGGTGATATTAATCACCACAATCCAATACTCCCAAAAAAAAAAATATATGACAGTTAAACTTTAAGATCTTAAAAAGAAATTATATCCCCCTCTTTCCATACCTGTCCCAATTAAAAAATTCCATATTTCCACCAAACTTTTTGTTCTATTGATTTAAATTACCTTAGATGGATATTATCCCATAGCAACGTATCTGAATGTAGACCCTCCTGGGACCAAAATCCCTTTACCCTATTCCAGGATTTAATCCACAACTCAAATAGGGGTAATTTATTAACTTGTTGTTGTAAAAGGATATCTGCTTCTAGTAGTTGAAAAATGCTACAGTTTCCAACTTTTTATTAACCCCTGCTATCATACTCTTATAGCTATGTGACTTGCTCCACATTATCATGTTTTTTTTAATCTGTCCAGCCATAAAGTAAAGGTCCAAATCGGGAACTGATAGTCCACCCTCCTTCTCGTGAATATACAATATCTGTGATCTTATTCTCGGTTTTTTCCCTCACCATACCAAATCAGTTATTAAAGTTACTATTAATTTAAAAATTTTCTTGGGGATTACTATCTGTGCATTCCAGAGCATATAGTTCAGAGAGGGCAGTATACACATTTTCACAAGTGAAATACGACCCGCTATTGAAATATGTATTTTTTTCCAAACCTCTATCTTTTTACGTATCTCATGTATTTTGGGGAGTACGTTCAACTGTACATAGTCCCTAGGGTTGGATGTTATCTGAATGCCAATGTACTTAACCGGTTCCTGCCTCTCTTTAATTTTGAGTGCACACGGTAAAAAAACCATTCAAGGGATCAATCGGGATACAGGCTGATTTTGACCAGTTTATATTCAATCCCGCATAGTTACTATAATCTTTAAATACTTGAAAAATCTTCCTAAGTGAACCATGCGATCCTACAAACAGCATGATATCATCTGCATATAGGGAAATTTATTCCTCATGGGCCCCATACCTGAAACCCACAATTTCTTTATCTTGTCTGATCAGATCAGCTAAAGGTTCGATAGCTATGGCAAATAGCAAGGGGGATAGGGGGCAACCCTGCCTAACCCCCCTACCAATATGTATTTTGTCCGAGTACTCACCATTCAATATTACCCTTGCAGAAGCCTCAGTATATACTAGCTTGACCCAATTTATAAAATTATCTCCATTCTCATTAATGTGGCAAACAAAAAGGGCCATTCTATCGTATCAAAGGCTTTGGATGCGTCTATAGTTACAATCATGCGTTCTCCACCATTTGAGGGTTCCAATTGGGTACCCATAAAGTATCTCATTATATTATCAGTTGTAGTTTTACCTGGCATAAAGCCCGACTGATCCTTATGAATAATCCCAGGAACTACTCTACCAAGTCTATTTGCTAAGACCCTTGCTAATAATTTATTATCGGTGTTAATTAATGAAATGGGACGGTATGAGTCCGGTACTGTTGAATCTTTCCCTGGTTTTAGAATAAGTGTTATCAAGGCTTCTCTAACAGAATCTGGGAGTTTTCCTATTTCCCGCGAAGCGGTCCACATTGTAAGGAGTTTCGGGATAAGTAACTCTTTATATTGTACAAAGATTTCAAATGGAATCCCATCTATTCCTGGGGTCGTATTCTTGGTTATCCTTGACAATATTGCCTCCACCAATGCCGGATTTATAGGAGCTTCTAAGGTTTCTCTTTGATCAACTGTTAACATAGAGATGGGAATTATACCTACAAACTGTTGTAATTCCCCCCCCCCCCGCTCTTATTTATCTTACTGCTGTACATGTCTTCAAAGTATTCCTTAAAGGGATTCTGTCACCAGGTTTCACCCCTGTCAGCTAAATATATGCTGATGTTCACGGCCTCATCAGGATTCCTAATGCGGGCTTCTAAATGTGATCCGTAGCCTTATTTTGCTAAAAAAAAAAAGGTTTTACTAACCTGTCACTCAAAGAAATAATGTGCCCAAGGGGATGTCAAGGGATGCAAGGTGCCGGCCGCACCCGCCGCCGTTCGTGCCCAGCGCCGCCTTTCCAGACTTCTGCACCACCTCCTAATCCTCTGTGCCGCCTCTCGCTCTCTCTCCCTCCCTCCTCCCTCCTCCCCCCTCCTGCTGTAAGATCTCATGCGTGCGCACAGGGCTCTGCCTGATGCGCCCGTGCGGACTTCTCGATTTGGCTTCTTAAAGCGAAGTGCGCATGCGCCGGCACTTCGCTCAACCCAGGTATGACCTGCACTCTGGCGCCAGCCTCTCAGAGCCCTGTGCAAGATCTTACAGCAGAAGGAGGGGGGAGGGAGGGAGAGCGAGAGGCGGCACAGAGGATTAGGAGGCGGCGCAGAAGTCCGGAAAGGCGGCGCTGGGCACGAACAGCGGTGGGTGCGGCCGGCACCTTGCATCCCTTGACATCCCCTTGGGCACCTTATTTCTTTGAGTGACAGGTTAGTAAAACCTGTTTTTTAGCAAAATAAGGCTACGGATCACATTTAGAAGCCCACATTAGGAATCCTGATGAGGCCCTGAACATCAGCATATGTTTAGCTGACAGGGGTGAAACCTGGTGACATAATCCTTTTAAGGAGAATTATTTTAGCTGATTGTTCCGTCATTTTATGACCGGATTTACCTATTAGGCAATTAATATATTTGTTTTTGATGGGGGTTGTCACCAGGGCTGCCAACTTTTTACCGGGTATATGTGCATATATAACGTTATCCCTTACATAGTTCTCTTTCTTGTTCCGCCATTAAAAGCAGCTCCATTTCAAATTTGGCCGCTTTATCTGTTCACTCTTTATAATTTTGGACTATATAGGGTCATCTATATATATTTTTAAATCCATAATCTTTTTCTTTATGCTCTTCCTATATATCATAATATATTTAGTGACGATCCCTCTTATAAAGGCCTTTGCGGCATCCCATACTATATTATTTTCCGTGGACCCCTCATTAATCTCAAAATATTCCCTAATCTCTTATCGTGTGTGCCCATTATATTAATCCATCCTATACTTATATTCAGCCCTCTATTTTTTTTATCTTTATAATAATTGAATTGTGATCCGAAATCCCTCGTCCTCCATACTTAACCTGTTCAATATCCTGTGCACCTTTATTATCAGTAAAAACTAAATCAATCCGTGATAGACTCCTGTGTGTTTTGGAAAAACAAGAATATCCTCAGCCCCCCTAGCTTAAACCCCCTTAATGACCAGACCACTTTTTACAATTCTGCACTACACTACTTTCACGGTTTATTGCTCGGTCATACAACTTACCACCCAAATGAATTTTACCTCCTTTTCTTCTCACTAATAGAGCTTTCATTTGGTGGTATTTCATTGCTGTTGACATTTTAACTTTTTTTTTTATATTAATCGAAATTGACCGAAATTTTTGCAAAAAATGACATTTTTCACTTTCTGTTGTAGTTATATTTGAAAAATTTTACATTTCTATATACATTTTTCTCTAAATTTATTGTTCTACATGTCTTTGATTAAAAAAATGCAATAAGTGTATATTTATTGGTTTGGGTAAAAGTTATAGCGTTTACAAACTATAGTGCAAAAATGTGAATTTACTCACTTTGACTTTCTGAGCACCTGTCATGTTTCCTGAGGTTCTACAATGCTTAGACAGTAGAAACACCCCACAAATGACCCCATTTCGGAAAGTAGACACCCTATGGTATTCGCTGATGGGCATAGTGAGTTCATGGAAGTTTTTATTTTTTGTCACAAGTTAGCGGAAAATGAATTTATTTTTATTTTTTTTCTTACAGTCTCATATTCCACTAACTTGCGACAAAAAATAAAATTTTACATGAACTCACCATACCCCTCACGAAATACCTTGGGGTGTCTTCTTTCCAAAATGGGGTCACTTGGGGGGTATTTATACTGCCCTGGCATTTTAGGGGACCTAAAGCGTGAGAAGTAGTTTGGAATCCAAATGCGTAAAAAATGCCCTGTGAAATCGTAAAGATTCTCATTGGAATTTGGGCCCCTTTGCGCACCTAGGCTGCAAAAAAGTGATACATGTGGTATCGACGTACTCAGGAGAAGTAGGGAAATGTGTTTTGGGGTGTATTTTTACATATACCCATGCTGGGTGGGATAAATATCTCTGTAAAAGACAACTTTTCCCATTTTTTTTATACAAAGTTGTCATTTTACAGAGATATTTCTCTCACCCAGCATGGGTATATGCAAAAATACACCCCAAAACACATTGCCCTACTTCTCCTGAGTACGGCGATACCACATGTGTGACACTTTTTTGCAGCCTAGGTGCGCAAAGGGGCCCAAATTCCAATGAGTATCTTTTAGGAGGGCATTTTTAGGCATTTGGATTCCAGATTTCTTCTCACGCTTTAGGGCCCCTAAAATGCTAGGGCAGTATAAATACCCCACATGTGACCCCATTTTGGAAAGAAGACACCCCAAGGTATTCCGTGAGGGGCATGGCGAGTTCATAGAAGTTTTTATTTTTTGGTACAAGTTAGCTTTTTTTTTTTGTTTTTCCTCACAAAGTCTCCCTTTCCGCAAACTTGTGACAAAAAGTTCAATCTTTCATGGACTCAATATGCCCCTCAGCGAATACCTTGTGGTGTCTACTTTCCGAAATGGGGTCATTTGTGGGGTGTGTTTACTGTTCTGGCATTTTGGGAGGGGGCTAAATTGTGAGCAACCCTGTAAAGCCTAAAGGTACTAGTTGGACTTTCGGCCCCTTTACGCACCTAGGCTGCAAAAAAGTGTCACACATGTGGTATTGCCGTACTCAGGAGAAGTAGGGAAATGTGTTTTGGGGTGTATTTTTACATATACCCATGCTGAGTGAGAGAAATATCTCTGTAAATTGACAACTTTGTATACATTTTTTTTTTAAATTGTCATTTACAGAGATATTTCTCACACACAGTATGGGTATATGTAAAAATACACACCAAAACACATTGCCCTACTTCTCCTGAGTACGGCGTTACCACATGTGTGACACTTTTTTGCAGTCTAGGTGCGCAAAGGGGCCCAAATTCCAATGAGTACTTTTAGGATTTCACAGGGCATTTTTTACGCATTTGGATTCCAAACCTCTTCTCACACTTTAGGGCCCCTAACATACCAGGGCAGTATAAATACCCCACAAGTGACCCCATTTTGGAAAGAAGACACCCCAAGGTATTCCGTGAGGGGCATGGCGAGTTCCTAGAATATATTTTTTTTGGCACAAGTTAGCGGAAAATTATTATTTTTATTTATTTTTTTCTCTTACAAAGTCTCATATTCCACTAACTTGTGACAAAAAATAAAATTTTACATGAACTCGCCATACCCCTCACGAAATACCTTGGGGTGTCTTCTTTCCAAAATGGGGTCACATGTGGGGTATTTATACTGCCCTGGCATTTTAGGGGCCCTAAAGCGTGAGAAGAAGTCTGGAATTTAAATGTCTAAAAAATTTTACGCATTTGGATTCCGTGAGGGGTATGGTGAGTTCATGTGAGATTTAATTTTTTGTCACAAGTTAGTGGAATATGAGACTTTGTAAGAAAAAAAAAATAATAATAATATTTCCGCTAACTTGTGCAAAAAAAAAAAAATCTTCTATGAACTCGCCATGCCCCTCAAAAGTGATCTTTATAGCGCCGCAGCGATTTTACTGTGTTTTTGCAGTGATCAGAAAAAAAAAAAATTCTGTCACTGCGGTGGGGCGGACTGAACGCAAGTGTGCGCACAAGATCAGGCCTGACCGGGCGAACACTGCGTTTTTTGTAGAGCCTATAGAACATGTCCTATTCTTGTCCACAATTGCGGACAAGAAAAAGCATTTTCTATATAGTTCTGGCAATGTGCGGATCCGCAAAACGCGGAAAGCACATTGCCGGTGTCCGTGTTTTGCGGATCCGCGGTGTCCGTGTTTTGCGGATCCGCGGTGTCCGTGTTTTGCGGATCCGCGGTGTCCGTGTTTTGCGGATCCGCGGTGTCCGTGTTTTGCGGATCCGCAAAACACATACGGACGTCTGAATGGAGCCTTACAGGGGGGTGATCAATGACAGGGGGGTGATCAGGGAGTCTATATGGGGTGATCAGGGGTTAATAAGTGACAGGGGGGGGGTGTAGTGTAGTGTGGTGATTGGTGCTACTTTACAGAGCTGCCTGTGTCCTCTGGTGGTCGATCCAAGCAAAAGGGACCACCAGAGGACCAGGTAGCAGGTATATCAGACGCTGTTAACAAAACAGCGTCTGATATACCTTTCAGGGGTTAAAAAAAATCGCATCTACAGCCTGCCAGCGAATGATCGCCGCTGGCAGGCTGTAGATCAGCTCGTTTACCTTCCGCTCCTGTGTGTGCGCATTCACAGGAAATCTCGTGTCTCGCGAGATGACGCGCCGCTGCGTCAACAAGGAACAAACCGACCGCCCGCAGGACGCATCCCTGCGTTAGGCGGTCGGGAGGAGGTTAACTTAGGATTCATCACCCTCCAGATATCAATCCACCCAAGTTCTATTGTAACATCTTTTAATTTTGACCCAGTATTGGTTAATTGAGTATTGTTTAACCTACATCTGTCCATTTGGCCATCCATTACATTATTGAAATCTCCCATAACTAAAAGTGGCTTATCTCCCACTTTAAGCACAAACTCGTTAATTTTTTAATAGGACATCTGGTCTAAAAGCGGGGAAGGGGGGGGGGGGGGGTATATATACATTCGCTATAATCCATGGTTTGCCTTCTAAGATACAGTCAATAGCTGTATTTACTATTTTAATGTCTATGTTTCGGTGGATCAATATACTCACTCCTCTCGCAGATGAAAAAACCGAGTGAAAGGCATATTGTACCCATGGCTTATTAAGCCCTGATAGCGTCTCCCCTGTCAGATGTGTTTCTTGCAGGCAAACTATGGCTGGTAGCATCCTATGTATTGAATCAAAAACCGCAACTCTCTTAATTCCCCTACTAAGTCCCCTAATATTCCATGAGATTAGTCTCATCCAATCTCTTTATGGCGGTTATCTATTTCCTGTCTATCATATGAACCCAAAAAAGGGGGAACACCAGATGGAGCGCAGAGGGGCGAAGGGGGAAAAAAAATTCCCCTTTGTGGTACCTCTTACCCAGAAGCGGACACCGCAACAGGTTGCAAACCCCTCCCTAACCCACCCTACCTGAATGGCACAGGATAACATCCGCACCTGACCCTCTCTTGCATTACTCCCTCCCAACCAAGCCCCAGCCCTATTTCCTTGAATTTTTTTCTTTTATTTAATCCATACTTGCGCCGCTTCAACTGTGTCAAAGAAACAAGTCTTATTTTCCCATTCAACTCTCAGCCTAGCCGGAAACATCATTGAATACTTTACGTTTTTTTGAGCGCAGCGTTTTTTTGGTCAATAAAATGACTTCTTTTTCTTATTGTTTCTTGTGCATAGTCAGAAAATAAACATTATTACCGTACCTACATGTTCTAGTTTACCCTTGGTTCTTGACCCCTACGTATTACCTCCTCTTTATCTCTAACCGACATAAAATTAATTATGATTGGTCGGGGTCTCGTTCCCGGAGGGGGCATCCTTGCTGACACTCTATGAACACACTCTATAAAATTTTTATGATCTGAAATATCCTGGCCCAGTTGCTCCCTTAACCAGGTCTGTATAAATCCACAGGGATCCCGTCCTTCCACACCCTCCGGGAACCCCAAACACCTCAGGTTGGACCTCCTGGATCTATTTTCAAGATCCAATAATTTATTTTTAAGTTCTCTATTTTCTTCCTTTAATACACTTTTTTCCTTTGCTATTGTCTGTAACAGGTCCTCTACCTCAGATGTTCTCTTTTCTACTTCTACCAACCTGTCTTTATATTTTTGTAAGTCTGTCCTCAGGAGTCCCACCGTTTCCTTAATATTTCCAGTCTGGATGGAGAGATCCTGTATTGCCAAATTAAATTTTTTTATTTCTTGAAATATATCCTGCAAACTTGGCCCCTGCTCCTCCTCAGCAGAGGTGGTTCTCTCCACCTCTTTTAACTGGTTATTACTACTCCCTCCAGACTGGAATTTGCCCACCAGTGGTGTCACCTTAGATTTATCTATTAAACAGGTGGGTTCCCCCTCGGGAATTTGTGCTATATTATCCTTCTTCCTCCTGGGGGGACTAATCTGTCCACTTGTATTAATCAGCATTTGTTGTTTCGGTCTATCTGCTCTCTTGAGCGCAGGAGAGATCGAAGTATTGAACTCTAGTTGGGTTCTCCCCTTTTTGCCCACCCCCTGTCTAGACATTGTCGTTTTTTCCCTTTTCCTTTCCTATCCCTTCCCCCCTATCCCCCTCTCTCCCCTCTTCTCCCCCCTTCTCCTCTTTTTTTAATATCAATATTTAATATCTAAACATCAAAAAATGGGACAGGACGTCCACAGGCATTGAAAATGCAATAGTCAACAGGAGTATTTTTTTTACTAATTGACTGTGGGGCAACCGGTCAAAAAGGGGCCAGAAGTTTACCAACACAGACTACTAGGAGATTCTATCCAAGAAAGGGAAAGAGGAGAAATAAGAGGGAAAAAAAAAGGGGGAGAAAACCTCTTGCAGTTGCATAAAATAAAGCAACTTTACAGTTATTACTTAAGCAGTCCGTTAGTAAATCACTCCATGCCGCCTCATTAATATAGTTAATACAAGTAGGGTCGCAGTCTTGTTAGTATAATCAGTACAAATAAAGGCCCCCTCCAATTAACAAAAATGCATAATTAAATCATCCCAAATGCTCTCGGGTGATAAAACGTAGCAACTTTCAAATTGAATACCGGACAAACAATAGGTTGTATAGACCACAGACAGTTATTTGGGTTAGTACATATCATGTCATTAATATAGTCAGCCCAGCTGAACTCTCGCATCGGTTAGAGTTGCCATTACCACCTCGCCACCAACCAGTTAATATGATTGGCTCCGTTAGATAGTCCCTGATGTCTCTGTACTCATAAAAGAATGGCAAAAAAATAAATAAATGGTTAGTCGGATTAATTTGTGCCGCAGTTTTTTCTTCTTCCGTTCTCCGTCTCTAAGTATTTCATTACCAAACCGGTTGCTGTATACCACTTTTCCAGATAACAATATGGATCCCCTCCAAACACTCCAACTCCCCTTCAGTCAGAGACAATCTGCGCCATAGATAGATCTCCTATTTACGCACAGTTAAAAAGGAGTAGTTCTTCTAGTTGTACCACCACCAGCAAGCGTCCAAAATTACTGAATAGCAGCCAAGGTAGGCAAAAATAATAGGGGAGGATTCAAGGAGCTCAAAGGGGGGATTTACCTCGCACCCTCAGGTTCCACAGGAAAAAACAGCCTGTGCTTCTGGACAGGGGTACCAATATATATCCCTCGCCTGCCACTGTAAGTTCTTACCACTCCGATTGCCCGCTGACCTGGGAGGGGGAAGGGGGACCGCCCAATACTCTCACCTTAGGGCAGTTGTCTCACCATCCCATTTCCAGTCCCCCACTCTTGATCACTGGGTCGCTCCTGGCACAGCAACCACGGCTCCAAACGGCCTCCAGCAGAAATCCGGCCCCATACGTCTCACCTCTGCGCCAGCTCCCAGCTCCAGTTCACTGAAACGCCAAGCAGCTCGACATCCGTAACAAACAACACCAACCCCACAACATCAGGGCATCATGGGGACCGTACAACAGGGCAACAAGATGGCAGGGCACGAGCAGCGATCCAGGACGGCAGGGAGGCGATGGGCTAAAGCGGCATCGGCTACATCATTACCGACGCAGTACGGGCTGGAGCTCACAGTGTGGAGGGAGGTGCGCACGCTACCTATGTGCGTCCGCAAGCATGCCGCCAGGACAAGTTGTAGTTTTTAATGCCACCATTTAATATTGCATAGGAAGAAGTGAGAAAAAAATTCCAAATGGGGTGGAATTGGGGAAAAAATTCAATTTTGACACAGTTTTATGTTGTTTTTTTTTACATCGTTCAATATGTGGTAAAACTGGCTTCTGATCTTCATTCTCCAGGTCAGTACGACTCCGGCGATACCACATATGCATAGTTTTTCTTGCATTTTGATACTGAAAAAAAAAATATGAAAAACTTGAAGAAAAACTTTTTGGGGGTAATTTTCTGACCACTATAACTTTTTGATCACTTATTAAATTTTTTGTTGGAGGAGGCAAATCAGCCATTTTAGCGCTTTTTTCAGTTTTGCCTTTTTCCGTATGGGATAAATAGTTGTATGTTTTGATAGTACGGGCATTTTCGCACGCGGTGATACCCATGATGTGTCGTTTTTTTTACTTTTTTTATTTTCATTTTGGGGAAGTGGGTGTGATTTAGAATTTTTTTATTTTTATTTTAAAAACTAATTTTTAAAAAAAAGTAGTGCTCATAAGAAACCATGACAAGCAATCATTAGTTACAGGCAGGGGCTCCATAGAAAACATTGTGCTGTAGCCTCCTGTCATTATCTATGACAGGGGCTGCCGCATACAAGCTCCAGCTCCTCCGATCGCCACGTGGGGGAGCCGGAGCATTAGGCCCCTTTCAGATGAGCAAGTGTCCCGCTCCCGACTCGCAGCATGAGTATGTAACAGCTCCCATCGTGAAATCCCGAGTACTGCCGCCGGAACAGAAAAACAGAAATTCAACCCAGATGTGAACCCAGCCTTAGGTGCGGTGCTGTGAGTCAATAATACGGTGCATGCATGGGGTTACTCACTGGTGTCCAGGCTGCATACTAGGTTAGGTCTCAGATCCTATGCCTGAAGGCAATTCAAGATGGTGCCTTCCCCCTCAAGTGGTACAGCCACTGCTCCTCTTGATTGCAAGGAGAATGTTTACCTTTGGTGTTTCCTGCTGTGGTTGGCTGCTCCTCCCTTGGGGTCGTGTAAGTAGCATCTCTCTCATACCTACATTGCCCGGCTCAGGTGGGCTGGATGGGTGGTGCATCCACAGAGAATGTCTACACATCACTGGAGTGCCCTCTCCCTATTGAGGTAAGGCAGATGATCTCAGTGCATTTATCAATATGCTGCTGGTGTTTGTGACAGTAATATCACTTCCATTTCAAAACTTCGGAAAAATACTATACGGAGATCAGTCGCCGTACAGTATTAGAATGTATGGGCCCCGATGAGCCGAAGTAAGTTATTCGCAAAGTCGCAATTGATTTTTAAAGTGGAAAACTACTTTAAAACGGAAAATGAACTCGGCTTCAGTTCCGAGGTTCTGTCTTCAATCACGATGGCCTAACAGCCTTTAGATCACAATAGTCATTCCGATATCCTTTCCACATTATGGTAATCTTTGAATGTAAAATAATAATCTGTGAATCTGCCAATTCACAGATTTTTATTTGCATGCAAAGGTTATCCTAATGTGGACCGATCAGCTAAGTGCCCGGGTCTATAACTTGATACTAACTAACAGCTGGTGAGTGATGCATTCAACGGAGGAGGCCCGCTGACAGTCGAGTAAGTGATAGAGTGGATACAATAACCACATAGCTGTCACAGCGTGGTGTGGGTAGTAAACTCCACACCGAACGCAGGAGGGAAGGGGAAAGTTACTAGGCCTGGAAATTAGGGAAAGGGTGAAGGTTGCCACCTAGTGAATCCCTAATCCAAGCCATGACTACTATCTGTATGAACAGACTTCGATGGTAGGAATATTCATACACAGGAACCTAAAACCCTATCTCACCCTATAGGGCCCTGGAAATAGTGTCAGGACAGCTGAAGGAACAGGAGACCCCCTCAGACCTAATACAAAAGATAGGGGAAAACAACAAACTAGAAATAGGAAAAGACACTTAACTCCGAATAGTCCGTGGAAGAGCAGGAACTTCGTGGAGATCTAAACACCAACACTTCCACCAACAGAATAGAGCTATCAACCGCATAACATGATGGGTGAAGCCAGATTAAATAGGGGAGTTGGAATGACCAGCAAGCTACACAATGAGACAAGAGGTGTGGTCATTACCAGCAACAACACTAAAATAAGTGGAACCAAAAAAGGCTGTCAGATCACTTCACGTGCAGCCAGTCTCTTGGATCTTCTGACACCTGTCACGTTTGAGACCGAGACAATAGCACGATAACAAATCTATATGGCAGGACGCTAAAGGCACGTGTTCGTCAATGCTTTCTTTTTAATAGAAAGCCAAAGTAATAACACACGGCAAAACACCAGTAGCACATATCTGTGTCTGTCAAAACTTTTTTAATACAAATGCTGAGTATATATTTTTAAAGGGGTTGAGAAAATGAAAATACCTAAATATTAGGGTACTTTCACACGAGTGTTAAAGTTTTCCGGTATTGAGTTCCATCATAGGGGGCTCAATACCGGAAAAAAAACGCTTCAGTTTTGTCCCCATTCATTGTCAATGGGGACAAAACTGAACTGAGGTGAACGGAATGCTCCAAAATGCACTCCTTTCTCAGACCAGAGAGAAAACCGCAGCATGCTGTGGTTTTCTTTCCGTCCTGGGATGCGGAGCAAAACGGATCCATCATTACCCCCAAAGCAAGTCAATGGGGACGGATTTCTCTGCCACAATAGAAAACGGATCTGTCCCAATTGACTTTCAATAGAGTTCAAAACTGATCAATTTTGGCAATGTTAAAAATATGTTAAAGATAATACAACCGGATCCGTTCAAATGGATGCAGACGGTTGTATTATCTGTAATGGAAGCGTTTTTGCTGGACTCTGCCAGATCCAGCAAAAATGCTAGTGTGAAAGTACCCTTACTTTATTATAAATATATAACCAAATACCTTTCATTAGTTATAATGGCTTGTTTAGTCTTTTGAGCAATCATTAGGAGAAATATAATGGCCGCCATCCTATTAGTAAAACACAAAACCTGTCCTAAACACGCAGTGGGACAAGTTACTTCACAACACTGAACTAAAGAGCTGCCTCATCCTCCTCTCTACTCTGCCTGTCAGGGATTATGATTCTCAATACAGCTGATAAGATCTTCAGCTGAATCTCTGTGGGAATGGAGTTCATGAGGAGACATGAAGTACACAGAGCAGGAGTGGATGTGGGTAATGAGTAGCAGCTATTATATGCAGTCTCTATTACCACAGCTTTAATAGTTGGCGCTATATAAACATTATTATTTTGCTTTAATGTTTTTATATATATATATATATATATATATATATATATATATATATACACACTGCTCAAAAAAATAAAGGGAACACTTAAACAACACAATGTAACTCCAAGTCAATCACACTTCTGTGAAATCAAACGGTCCACTTAGGAAGCAACACTGAGTGACAATCAATTTCACATGCTGTTGTGCAAATGGGATAGACAACAGGTAGAAATTATAGGCAATTAGCAAGACACCCCCAATAAAGGAGTGGTTCTGCAGGTGGTGACCACAGACCGCTTCTCAGTTCCTATGCTTCCTGGCTGATGTTTTGGTCACTTTTGAATGCTGGCGGTGCTTTCACTCTAGTGGTAGCATGAGACGGAGTCTACAACCCACACAAGTGGCTCAGGTAGTGCAGCTTATCCAGGATGGCACATCAATGCGAGCTGTGGCAAGAAGGTTTGCTGTGTCTGTCAGCGTAGTGTCCAGAGCATGGAGGCGCTACCAGGAGACAGGCCAGTACATCAGGAGACGTGGAGGAGGCCGTAGGAGGGCAACAACCCAGCAGCAGGACTGCTACCTCCGCCTTTGTGCAAGGAGGAACAGGAGGAGCACTGCCAGAGCCCTGCAAAATGACCTCCAGCAGGCCACAAATGTGCATGTGTCTGCTCAAACGGTCAGAAACAGACTCCATGAGGGTGATATGAGGGCCCGACGTCCACAGGTGGGGGTTGTGCTTACAGCCCAACACCGTGCAGGACGTTTGGCCTTTGCCAGAGAACACCAAGATTGGCAAATTCGCCACTGGCGCCCTGTACTCTTCACAGATGAAAGCAGGTTCACACTGAGCACATGTGACAGATGTGACAGAGTCTGGAGACGCCGTGGAGAACGTTCTGCTGCCTGCAACATCCTCCAGCATGACCGGTTTGGCATTGGGTCAGTAATGGTGTGGGGTGGCATTTCTTTGGAGGGCCGCACAGCCCTCCATGTGCTCGCCAGAGGTAGCCTGCCTGCCATTAGGTAAGAGAGATGAGATCCTCAGACCCCTTGTGAGACCATATGCTGGTGCGGTTGGCCCTGGGTTCCTCCTAATGCAAGACAATGCTAGACCTCATGTGGCTGGAGTGTGTCAGCAGTTCCTGCAAGACGTAGGCATTGATGCTATGGACTGGCCCGTCCGTTCCCCAGACCTGAATCCAATTGAGCACATCTGGGACATCATGTCTCGCTCTATCCACCAGATGCTTTAGTCCAGGTCTGGGAGGAGATCCCTCAGGAGACCGTCCGCCACCTCATCAGGAGCATGCACAGGCGTTGTAGGGAGGTCCTACAGGCACGTGGAGGTCACACACACTACTGAGCCTCATTTTGACTTGTTTTAAGGACATTACATCAAAGTTGGATCAGCCTGTAGTGTGTTTTTCCACTTTAATTTTGAGTGGGACTCCAAATCCAGACCTCCATGGGTTGAAAAATCTGATTTACATTTTTTAATTTTTGTGTGATTTTGTTGTCAGCACATTCAACTATGTAAAGAACAAAATATTTCAGAAAAATATTTAATTAATTCAGATCTAGGATGTGTTATTTTTGTGTTCCCTTTATTTTTTTGAGCAGTATATATAAATATATATATATATATATATATATATATATATATTTTGCTATTATACACACCTACCATACTTATGCTGCTGTTTTAATTTTCTTACACTAGGTCAGGGGTGGCCAACCCGTGGCTCTTGAGCCGCATGCGGCTCTTTGCTTCTTCAAGTGCGGCTCTAGCTGTGGAGCCGGGAAGCAGTCAGGCCGGCTCACTCTCCTCCCCAGGCTCAGATCTCTTTTACTGATTGGGCACTGTTGCTACTTTGCAGCCTTAGCTCACTCTCCACTACGTCCTGATGCACACAGTGTGAGAACGTAGTACGTGGAGACACGCACTATGACCTGACGTTGTGCTCATCAGGTCACAGCCTGATCAGGAGAGGGAAGAGATTTTTTAAAATGATAGAACTGAGCATTGGGGTCTGATCTAAGCATTGGAGGTTCGGATCTGAACATGGGGGGGTCCTGATCTGAGCAATGGGGTCTGATCTGAGCATGAGGGTGGCAGGTCTGAGCATGGGTTGGTCAGGAATGGGCATGGGGGTCAGATCTGAGAATGGGATCTGAGCATGGGGGGGGGGGGGGATCTGAGCACTGAGGGTCTGACACTAGGAGTCTGATTTGTGTTGTCTGATCCGAGCATTAGGGGTCTGATTTGGAGGTCTGATGAGATTTGGGAATCTTGAATCTTATTTTAGGTCAGATGAGGATTGGGGATCTAATTTAGGAGTCTGATCTAACGTCTGCTGAAAAATATATTTTTTCTTTTTTTACTCTGCTAATGAAAAATAAGAAAAAAAATATTTTTATCAGACCTCAGATCAGAAAAATATATTTTTTTTCTCTTATTTTTCTTTGTTAAAATCTAGGTGCATCTTGTAGGGTGAAAAATACAGTGACTCGTGTGTAAATGTATAGCTTGTGGCTCCTGGTAGTCATACTTTTTTTTTTTGGGGCTCTTTGTGTCTGTAAGGTTGGCCACCCCTCCACTAGGTGGTAGGGACCCCAACTTATTTTTCTATGGTGCCCTATAAATTATAGTTATGCGCCTGATTCAGAGATATATTTTTAGGCTATATTGTGATCATATGGCTGTATAACGGAGTTGCTTTTGTGTAATTGTATATTTTATATAATTTTTGTTATATATTTGATTCCCCGCGCCCAGGGTTTGGTGTTATATTGATAAAACCTAATAACATGTTCAGGAAAAGAAAATCAGAAAAATGTGTGGTTAAAATAAAGAGAAAGCATATGAAAAGTATTCTATATTCAACAAGCACAGCCCAAATCACTTGTCTAAGACACACAAAATAGTAATAAATCATCATGTCTTGATGCCAATATAAGATTTTCTTTTTACATACTGTTTAAATGACAATCAAATATATCCAAATATGTTATAAAACTATTACATGGAGCATTGTTACTTCTCCCCATATCACTCTGGACTCTTCCGCAGTGTGGGTGGAGGTGTGAATACAGAGATAAGAAGCAAGGTTCATGGGGACAATTCATCTTCACTATTCCAAAATTGGATCCTAGTCCTAGTTGACCTCAGAGAAATATAATTTTGTTGTCTGGGAGATCATAGGCAGTCTCACCCTCACCCCCCCCCCCCCCCCCCCCAAAAAAAATATGAATCTTTTTATTGGTTGTTTAAGGTCCATGGATGACCTGATATGTTAAAACATGTGATAATTGTTTCTCTCCAGCGTGAATTCTCTCATGTGTAACAAGATTTGATTTATCTGAAAAGTGCTTCCCACAATGTGAACATGAATATGGCTTCTCTCCTGTATGAACTCGCTCATGTTTAACAAGACTTGATTTATCTATAAAACATTTCCCACATTCTGGACATGAATATGGTTTCTCTCCTGTGTGAGTTCTGTTATGTATAACAAGATGTGATTTATATCTAAAGCACTTCCCACATTTTGAACATGAATACGGCTTTTCCCCTGTGTGAATTCTCTCATGTGTAACAAGAACTGATTTATCTGTAAAACATTTCCCACATTCTGAACATGAATATGGCTTCTCTCCTGTATGACATCTCTCATGGGAAACAAGATGTGATTTTTGTGTAAAACACTTCCCACATTCTGAACATGAATATGGCTTCTCTCCTTTGTGATGTCTCTCATGTTTAACAAGATCTGATTTACGTGTAAAACACTTCCCACATTCTGAACATGAAAACGGTTTCTCTCCTGTGTGAAATCTCTGATGTGTAATCAAATACGATTTCTGTGTAAAACATTTCCCACATTCTGAACATGAATATGGTTTCTCTCCTGTGTGAATTCTCCCATGGTTAACAAGATCTGATTTTTGTACAAAACTTTTTCCACATTCTGAACATGAAAAAGGCTTCTCTCCTTTGTGACGTCTCTCATGTTTAACAAGATCTGACTTCTGTCTGAAACTTTTCCCACATTCTGAACATGAATATGGTTTTTCTCCCGTGTGAATTCTCTCATGTATAACAAGACTTGATTTCTCTGTGAAGCATTTCCCACAGTGTGAACAGGGGTAAGGTTTCTCTCCTGTGTGAATTCTTCTGTGTGTAGAAAGAACTGAGCTTTTTTTTAATTCTTTACCACAATGAAGCCTTTTACCCACTTTCTGACCTGTATTTGTGGTAACAATCTGTGATTGGTCAGGAGAATATACCTCATTAGGAGATTTATATGATTGATCTGTATAATGAAGTCCTGGATGTACATTTAGAGTAATGAAGTTTTCTCCTGAAGATTGCTGCATGATATCTTCATCTTCTACTTTATAATTTAGTGACAACATGAAGTTTCCCTTAGAACCGTTACTGGACTTCTCTGTTAAAATAAAAATTGGAATTAGATTTTTTTTCCCCCCAAACCATAAGGTAGACAAACTTATAACATTATTAGGCTAAGAGTGAATCCAGAAGGAAGGAGCGTTATAATCCATTCATTTTGAATTTATTCCTGGCTTTGGAACAAAAACTGCATGTGTAATTACAGCCTTATAAAGCTTTCTACAGTCAGGTCCATACATATTAGGACACCGACACAATTCTAACATTTTTGGCTCTATACACCACCACAATGAATTTTAAATGAAACGAACAAGATGTGCTTTAACTGCAGACTGTCAGCTTTAACTTGAGGGTATTTACATCCAAACCAGGTGAATAGTGTAGGAATTACAACAGTTTGCATATGTGCCTCCCACTTGTTAAGGGACCAAAAGTAATGGGACAATTGGCTTCTCAGCTGTTCCATGGCCAGGTGTGTGTTATTGCCTCATTATCCCAATTACAATGCACAGATAAAAGGTCCAGAGTTCATTTCAAGTGTGCTATTTGAATTTGGAATCTGTTGCTGTCAACTCTCAAGATGAGATCCAAAGAGATGTGACTATCAGTGAAGCAAGCCATCATGAGGCTGAAAAAACAAAACAAACCCATCAGAGAGAAAGCAAAAACATTAGGCGTGGCCAAAACAACTGTTTGGAACATTCTTAAAAAGAAGGAACGCACCGGTGAGCTCAGCAACACCAAAAGACCCGGAAGACCACGGAAAACAACTGTGGTGGATGACCGAAGAATTATTTCCCTGGTGAAGAAAACACCCTTCACAACAGTTGGCCAGGGCAAGAACACTCTCCAGGAGGTAGGTGTATGTGTGTCAAAGTCAACAATCAAGAGAAGACTTCACCAGAGTGAATACAGAGGGTTCATCACAAGATGTAAACCATTGGAGAGCCTCAAAAACAGGAAGGCCAGATTAGAGTTTGCCAAACGACATCTAAAAAAAGCCTTCACAGTTCTGGAACAACATCCTATGGACAGTGCAGATGGACAATGACCCAAAGCATACTGCAAAAGCAACCAAAGAGTTTTTTAAGGGAAAGAAGTGGAATGTTATGCAATGGCCAAGTCAATCACCTGAGCTGAATCCGATTGAGCATGCATTTCACTTGCTGAAGACAAAACTGAAGGGAAAATGCCCCAAGAACAAGCAGGAACTGAAGACAGTTGCAGTAGAGGCCTGGCAGAGCATCACCAGGGATGAAACCCAGCGTCTGGTGATGTCTATGCGTTCCAGACTTCAGGCTGTAATTGACTGCAAAGGATTTGCAACCAAGTATTAAAAAGTTAAACTTTGATTTATGATTATTATTCTGTCCCATTACTTTTGGTCCCTTAACAAGTGGGAGGCACATATGCAAACTGTTGTAATTTCTACACCGTTCACCTGAATTGGATGTCAATACCCTCAAATTAAAGCTGACAGTCTGCAGTTAAAGCACATCTCATTTCAGATCCATTCTGGTGGTGTATAGAGCCAAAAATGTTAGAATTGTGTCAATGTCAAAATATTCACGGACCGGACTTTATAACACTTTGACTTCCTAACAAAGTCCAGGATTCTGGTTTACACCCAGTCACAACTATTACTACATACAGAAAATCATGACTTGATAAAACGAAAAAAATTGAATTTTAATTGTTTCATACCCGTGGTGACATCTCCACCTGGAATGTCCTCCTCCATCTCACTCTTACACGGGGGATCGCCCATCATCCACTGTTCTTCATCCTCCACTTTAATAATAATCAGATCTTCCCCCTGATTTGTCAAATGTAAAAATTCAGTACAATACAAATCTAACAGATGCACATAAGAGACCCCCACAATCTATGACCCCTCTATGACTGCAGGATCTTCCTATATAGATGTATTAAGGGCTCAGCTCCATCTACCTGAGGATTCTCTGGGACCTTCTCCTCTGGACAGTCCTGGGAATACAGAGGACGGGGACATCTCTCTGGTGGATTTCTCCTCTTGAATTCATCTGTGAAGACACAAGCACACAGTGACGGAATACATGGCCTCCTGTAGATCTGTCTATAGATCAGACACTTCTCAGCTCCTTCACTTCTAGGTTTAGTTATCAGGGGCAAATGACAATATTCTGCTCCTCACCACACGTGCTGAGGTCCCAGCACCTAGCAGACCACAAGCCCGAAACAGCATCTGACCTATGAGAACAATTTTGCGGGGAGTGGACTGCACAATATTACATAACTGTAGCCATGTTCGGAGGATACAGTTATAAGTGTGGGGAGTTCTTTTAAAAGTTTCCTACATCACCCTACTTACTAAAAAGTGGCAGGCATCGTTTTGCCACAATGACACTTCTGTTTATGAGGTAAATTTCCAGAGAGAGAACCCACAGTGAAGACCTTCATTAGTCAAAGTACATACAGAAAATAACTGCAACTACTCCCAGTCTCCTCTCCACCAGGCTCCAAGGTGTTGGAGAAAGCTCTTCATCTATATCCCCCTCCAAGTCTCCTTTCTCCTAAGAAGGTGTTCATTTAATTCAATTTACTTCAATTCAATACCACACACAGGTGAAGTGAAGTGAATAGCAGTGATTGTCTGGTGACAATGGTGTGTGTGTGTGTGTGTGTGTGTGTGTGTGTGTTCGTGTGTGTAATGTTAGCCAGCAAGGAAACAGTCAGATATTGAGGTTGATGTGATGGAGCAGTAATATGGATACGAGTAAGGATCTTAGCAACTTTAGGACCAATCTGTGATTTGTAGACAACTGGGTGAGAGCATCTCTAGAGCAGCCGATCTAGTGGAGCGTTCCTGTTATGTAGTGGATTGCAAGAGGGTAGATAGGGTTGTTTAGGCCCTTTATCATTAAAGGTCATAGAAATTGAGGAAGTAGAAGTTGTCACTATGATCTGCAAATTATCAAGCACCTAGCTCCAATCTGTGGCATGGGCATAAAAGCCAGACGGTGTTAGCCCAGCAGTCCGTGCCAGCGCTGCTGCCCTACCCACGGACACGGGCGCCAGGCTTCCTCTTTTCCTCCTGCTGCCATGCGGTGTGCTGACAAGCGTGGGCAGCAGGTAGCTTAACTGTTGCATCTGTGCTCCATGCCAGAGTTTACTTCCTGCTTGAGTGCTGTACTGTTGTTAGGGCTTGCATGGGTGTGTCTTTCCCCACTTGTGAGGCAGCACGTACACGCCCTGAGTCTCCCCAGCCTATGGCTGGCTTGCAGGAAGTATTTAAAGGTGCTTCCTGCCCCAGGAAGATGCCTGAGCAACTCATGGTCACTAGTTTGTCTAGTTCCAAGTCTGAAGGTGTTTTTCAAGTTCTGCTTTGCTGTGTACCGGACCCCGTTTTGGAATTATCGGATTTTGCCTGTTTGCCGCCTGCCTCTGACTTCAATTAGGGACCTTGCTTGATCGCTGCCTACCCTGACCCCGGACTTCCTAACCACGTACTTTCCCTCGGTGCTTGCACTGGTATCTCTGACCCCCTGGTCAGCTGCCACTGACTCGGGGACTGCTCTAGAGTGTTGCCTGGCAACTACCCTAACGGCCCAAGCCTATCCTCACCATCAGAAGCTCTAGTGAAGACCATGTAGTTGCTTAGTCACGCCCCTCCAGAGTATAGCCAGTCAGTGGCGCAGTGGGTCCACACCCGCTGCTTGCATAACAGACGGAAAGAAACGACAAAAATGCCAGTTATCGCCACTTCTTGCAGACTGAAAGGGACAGAATCCTTGAGCTGACAGGCCTTGGTTTATCACTCCAGCAGGTCTCTACGCACCTAGGCCGAGATGTCAGCTCTGCTCCACGTTGTGTGTCCCGATGGTTGGGACAACGTCAAACTGGAATGCACGGACGGATCATCTGATTAGGAGAATGGAGAAATATCGATCCATCCTGTACTGCAAATTAGACTGGAAGTCATATCTGAAGCCTAGGGTGGCAAACACTTCCATCAGGAGAAATCCTTTAAGAAGATGAGATTGGATGTGTGAGGCTCGCAGGTGCACACAAAGCCTAGTTACTGACATATCTGCTTTTCTCAACAGGACTGATAGGTGGGAACCATGTGTTATAGAGACATATGACGATGGAAAAGGATTTAAAGCCATAGATGAACATCAATCTTCAGTTAGACAAATTGTCTACAAACAGGGAACATTCAGGACTGCCGCTGCTGTTCCTAGGAGTGGACATCCTGATAATATCACTGCACGATAACAACGGCAATCCTAAAGAAAGAAACCCATGGGTAATATCAAAAGACCCACAGAAGACTCTACAAACTGTAAAAACCTCTGTCCATGTGTCCACTGTTAGAAAAACACTGGACAAGAATGGTATCCCAAAATACATTGGAGCCCATCTCAAGTTTACCTCAGACCATCTGGATGCGAGGCATCATGGTTTGGGCCAAGTGAAGTTTGGCACCACAACCTGGGTCTGGTAGAGTGGGGCACCAAGACCTGAGCCTAGTAGAGTGGGGCACCATGGCCTGGTGGTGGGGAAACGCACGGTTTGGGCCTGGTGGTGGGGAAACCCACGGTTTGGGCCTGGTGGTGGGGAAACCCACGGTTTGGGCCTGGTGGTGGGGAAACCCACGGTTTGGGCCTGGTGGTGGGGAAACCCACGGTTTGGGCCTGGTGGTGGGGAAACCCACGGTTTGGGCCTGGTGGTGGGGAAACCCACGGTTTGGGCCTGGTGGTGGGGAAACCCACGGTTTGGGCCTGAGAGCCATGCAACACTTTTTAATTGTGAAAAATAAAGTAAAGAAAGGACCAAGAGGTCTTCTGAAGCGTGAGTAGTATCCTTCTCATCTAGGGCTGCACGATATATCGAAAAAATAATCGAATCGCGATAATCGCCAAATGCGATATGGCGATTTGGCCGACCCGAAAATGCAGCGATTATATATGAAGGGGCCCCGCGCACATAACTGGCTTTGTGTGTAAAGTATTTTACTACTGTCTGAAACAAGCTCTCTCCTATTGATAAAATGGCCAGCCTCTGTACTCACTTTCACTATGAATGCACTGCAGCGAGCGAGCGAGCCGGCGTGTGACTGACGTCACTTAGTCACGCTCCTGCTTCCTGAATTAAGTGGGAGGAGCGTTACTAAGTGACGTCAGTCACGCGCCGGCCGGCCTGCCAGCTCGCTTCCGCTCGCTGCAGTGCATTCATAGTGAAAGTGAGTACAGAGGCTGGCCATTTTATCAATAGGAGAGAGCTTGTTTCAGACAGTAGTAAAAATACTTTACACACAAAGCCAGTTATGTGCTCAGTTTAGGACACATGAGGGGACACATAGGGCCATGAGGGGGACGAGCATAAGATGCTATATGTGTGTCTTATGCTGGCCCCCCTCATGGCCCTATGTGTCATCCACAGATCCACCCCATAACAGCGTCCTCCACAGATCCCCCATAAGTGTCCTCCACAGATCCACCATAAGTGTCCTTCACAGATCCACCCCATAACAGCATCATCCACAGATCCCCCACATAACAGCGTCCTCCACAGATCCCCCACATAACAGCGTCCTCCACAGATCCCCCACATAACAGCGTCCTCCACAGATCCCCCACATAACAGCGTCCTCCACAGATCCCCCACATAACAGCGTCCTCCACAGATCCCCCACATAACAGCGTCCTCCACAGATCCCCCACATAACAGCGTCCTCCACAGATCCCCCACATAACAGCGTCCTCCACAGATCCCCCACATAACAGCGTCCTCCACAGATCCCCCACATAACAGCGTCCTCCACAGATCCCCCACATAACAGCGTCCTCCACAGATCCCCCACATAACAGCGTCCTCCACAGATCCCCCACATAACAGCGCCCTCCACAGATCCCCCACATAACAGCGTCCTCCACAGATCCCCCACATAACAGCGTCCTCCACAGATCCCCCACATAACAGCGTCATCCACAGATCTTTCACATAACAGCGTCATCCACAGATCCCCCACATAACAGCGTCATCCACAGATCCCCCACATAACAGCGTCCTCCACAGATCCCCCACATAACAGCGTCCTCCACAGATCCCCCACATAACAGCGTCATCCACAGATCCCCCACATAACAGCGTCATCCACAGATCCCCCACATAACAGCGTCATCCACAGATCCCCCACATAACAGCGTCCTCCACAGATCCCCCACATAACAGCGTCCTCCACAGATCCCCCACATAACAGCGTCCTCCACAGATCCCCCACATAACAGCGTCCTCCACAGATCCCCCACATAACAGCGTCCTCCACAGATCCCCATAACTATGTCATACCCAGCCGCGTCAGCGGCTCATATGGGAAAATCCAAGCAAATAGACCTCTAGCATATCATTATCGCAATTTTTAGGGCCCTAATCGCAATCGCACAAAATTCCCATATAGTCCAGCCCTATTCTCATCTAACAACAAATGTTCAAAATGTTATATGGCTGAATTGTATATGAAGTCTGAGTATCTGAGTCAAAGTGAGACTCTAAGTCAGCCAGAAGTGGAAAATACAAGGGAGTACCCTGACTGATTATAGTGACTGTTCACTAAACTCCCAGCAATATGGAGTTCAATGCGTCTTTTGGAGACATAGCTAAAATGACAGAGAATAAAGCCGAGTTGTACCACTTATCAGAGACTGATCGCACTCATATTTTAACCCAAGCGGAATGCGCTGGACTAATGTTATCTAATATAAGACAACAATGTGATGCCGATCTTCCAAAGAAATTGGAAATGCTGAAAAAGAAAGAATTGAATCTAACATTGCACGCATCGACATTAACAGAGTATATCAAAGTCCAACGCATCCCCAGAGGATTACGATGTCCTATAAACCCCTATTTTGCTGCAGGACGATGTTGTGTATCTTTAACGTTGGTATGCAATGAATAATAGACATTCACTGGACTTGGGGTCCATTCACACGTCCGTTGTTTCTTTCCTGATCTGTTCCGTTTTTTGCGGAACAGATCTGGACCAGATCTGTACCCATTCATTTTCAATGGGTCCTGAAAAAAATCAGACAGCTCAATGTCTGATTTTTTTTTCAGGACCCATTGAAAATGAATGGGTACAGATCTGGTCCAGATCTGTTCCGCAAAAAACGGAACAGATCAGGAAAGAAACAACGGACGTGTGAATGGACCCTTAATGCTACTAACAGTTAAACATTTGCATCAAGCTATATTGGCAATCCAAAAAGAAATCCAGGAGGTGGAAAATAAACTTAAAAACAATAAAACTGCTAGCAAATGTGAAAAAGCGCACACAGAAACGAATATCAATTTAGAAAAATTGCGATCATCAATAATAAAAGCAAAAATATCTAAATTTGAGCGTGACAACCGCGACTATTTACACAACCGGGTATATACCTGGGCCGAAGAAAGAAAACAGCAAAGACGTGCACGAGCTGGTCAGTACAGACATAATACATCAAGTGACCGCAATACCAGCGATGAGGACGAAACAGATATGGGACATATGAGATCTGGTCGAAAAACAACCACTAATAAAGATACACAACAACATAACAGCGTCATCCACAGGTCCCCCATAAGTGTCCACCGCAGATCCCCCATAAGTGTCCTCCGCAGATCCCCCATAAGTGTCCTCCGCAGATCCCCCATAAGTGTCCTCCGCAGATCCCCCATAAGTGCCCTCCGCAGATCCCCCATAAGTGCCCTCCGCAGATCCACCATAAGTGCCCTCCGCAGATCCACCATAAGTGTCCTCCTGTCACGGCTGAGGATGGGGAAAACCCTCAGCCGTGCGATGCCAGAAGATGTTATGCGCTGCTTGACCAGGACGACAGTATTAGGGAGCAGGTCACCTCCTATCGCGTCCCTAAACTGACCCTGACTCCTAATCATATGAGTCAACCCTGAAGGTGGGAGGACTCATACACCGGATGCCTTGGGGTCCCTGCTAGCCCTCAGGATTGCCCTGGAATAAGGAGCAGGGTGAGACGACCTGTTCCTTCTGGACACGAATGAACAGGAGTCTCACTGGCCAAGCTGCAGGGAAAAGAACATAAACAGCCTATGGATATGGCAGGAGGCTGAAAAGCACTTCCACACCTACCTGCCACAGAAACACAGACTGGATCCCGTGCAAGACAGCAAGTGTCCACACCCAAACACAAATGGACACAACACACACACAAACACACAGGAACCCAGATCCATAGGTGCATAACATAACAAAGGAAAACATCAAGTGGACATCAACATAAACCTAAGAGTCACAGATTGTTTATGACCACAAGGGTGGCCCCCACTGGCAGATGGAATGCACAGGAGGCTGCTCCAGCTAAGCATGGCTGAAGCAACCCACTGAGACATGCCAAACACAGAGGCTTTATAGGCCTAAGTGGCCACACCCACACAGACACACCCAGTGTCTCACACACACAGAAAGGGAGTTAACCCTTCCACCACCAGGGAAGGGAAAACACCACTTAAAGGGGAAGTGCACACAATAACATAAAACCAAGTGCACACATACACACATCACACAAAACCGCATGCACAACATAGCAAGCTGCCACGACACAGCTCAGACTGCTATGCTGCCACATACATACTGTTGCCAGCGGCAACCACAGGTGAGGCAAATACCACAGCCCTCACCTGTGATTGACAACAAAACTAAACCGCTGACAACCGCATGCGGTTCAGGAGTCACGGTCATAGCCATGGCCGTGACACTCCCACCCCTCAAAGCCCCCCCCACCAAAAAAAAGGAAACTAGTGAGGGACTCACACAAGGGGATGGGAAAAGGGAACATCCACTCTCAGGAAATGGTTCCCACAAAGTCGCTGCCAGCTGCATCCTCTCCCAGCACACACTAAGCCAGTCCAACGAGGCCTGCAGCCAGCCACACCGACACAGGGAGGAGAACCACTGAGACGTGGACGAGGAGACTCTCCACTCACGTCCCCATTCCAGTCGCTGCCAGCAGACACTCCTAACCAGCACGCAGCCGGACCACTAACGGAATGCTGCCAGCAAACGACCAGAGATGGGAACATGGAGAGGGACGAGGTATCACCAACACGGACACGGAAGGAAAGGTGGCGGGGAATAAGCCACCAACCGTGCCGTAAACGGTGATCCCCCTTAACGATCTCCCTCCGGAGAACGCACATGCAGGCCACAAGCAGATGGCACTGCATGCTGCACCCTCTTTCGAAGGTGTGCACCCGCACACCAAACAAACACTAAAGTGCAATATAAAATTAGGGGATGCCAAAACAGAACACGGTGAAGGAATGGCGGGGAAACGCCACTCACCGTGCCGTCAGCGGCGAAACCCCCACAACGCTCTCCCTCCGGAGAACGCGCATGTACCCCATCCGCAGATGGCGGTACATGCTTCACCCTCTTTCGAGGGAAGGCCACGTGAGGAGCCATTGTGGTCATACTGTCACGGCTGAGGATGGGGAAAACCCTCAGCCGTGCGATGCCAGAAGATGTTATGCGCTGCTTGACCAGGACGACAGTATTAGGGAGCAGGTCACCTCCTATCGCGTCCCTAAACTGACCCTGACTCCTAATCATATGAGTCAACCCTGAAGGTGGGAGGACTCATACACCGGATGCCTTGGGGTCCCTGCTAGCCCTCAGGATTGCCCTGGAACAAGGAGCAGGGTGAGACGACCTGTTCCTTCTGGACACGAATGAACAGGAGTCTCACTGGCCAAGCTGCAGAGAAAAGAACATAAACAGCCTATGGATATGGCAGGAGGCTGAAAAGCACTTCCACACCTACCTGCCACAGAAACACAGACTGGATCCCGTGCAAGACAGCAAGTGTCCACACCCAAACACAAATGGACACAACACACACACAAACACACAGGAACCCAGATCCATAGGTGCATAACATAACAAAGGAAAACATCAAGTGGACATAAACATAAACCTAAGAGTCACAGATTGTTTATGACCACAAGGGTGGCCCCCACTGGCAGATGGAATGCACAGGAGGCTGCTCCAGCTAAGCATGGCTGAAGCAACCCACTGAGACATGCCAAACACAGAGGCTTTATAGGCCTAAGTGGCCACACCCACACAGACACACCCAGTGTCTCACACACAGAGAAAGGGAGTTAACCCTTCCACCACCAGGGAAGGGAAAACACCACTTAAAGGGGAAGTGCACACAATAACATAAAACCAAGTGCACACATACACACATCACACAAAACCGCATGCACAACATAGCAAGCTGCCACGACACAGCTCAGACTGCTATGCTGCCACATACATACTGTTGCCAGCAGCAACCACAGGTGAGGCAAATACCACAGCCCTCACCTGTGATTGACAACCAAAGTAAACCGCTGACAACCGCATGCGGTTCAGGAGTCACGGTCATAGCCATGGCCGTGACACCTCCACAGATCCCCCCCCATAACAGCGTCATCTACAGGTCTCCCATAAGTGTCCTCCACAGATCCCCCACATCACAGCGTCATCCACAGATCCCCCACATAACAGCGTCCTGCACAGATCCCCCACATAACAGCGTCATCCACAGATCCCCCAAATAACAGTGTCATCCACAGATCCCCCAAATAACAGCGTCATCCACAGATCCCCCAAATAACAGCGTCATCCACAGATCCCCCATAAGTGTCCTCCACAGATCCCCCATAACAGTGTCCTCCACAGATCCCCCATAACAGTGTCCTCCACAGATCCCCCATAACAGTGTCCTCCACAGATCCCCCATAACAGTGTCCTCCACAGATCCCCCATAACAGTGTCCTCCACAGATCCCCCATAACAGCGTCCTCCACAGATCCACCCCATAACAGCATCCTCCACAGGTCCCACATCACAGTGTCCTCCACAGATCCCCCACATAACAGTGTCCTCCACAGATCCCCCACATAACAGCGTCCTCCACAGATCCCCCACATAACAGCGTCCTCCACAGATCCCCCACATAACAGCGTCCTCCACAGATCCCCCACATAACAGCGTCATCCACAGGTCCCCTATAAGTGTCCTCTACAGATCCCCCACATAATAACATAACAGCGTCCTCCACAGATCCCCCACATAACAGTGTCCTCCACAGATCCCCCACATAACAGTGTCCTCCACAGATCCCCCACATAACAGCGTCCTCCACAGATCCCCCACATAACAGCGTCCTCCACAGATCCCCCACATAACAGCGTCCTCCACAGATCCCCCACATAACAGCGTCCTCCACAGATCCCCCACATAACAGCGTCCTCCACAGATCCCCCACATAACAGCGTCCTCCACAGATCCCCCACATAACAGCGTCCTCCACAGATCCCCCACATAACAGCGTCCTCCACAGATCCCCCACATAACAGCGTCCTCCACAGATCCCCCACATAACAGCGTCCTCCACAGATCCCCCACATAACAGCGTCCTCCACAGATCCCCCACATAACAGTGTCCTCCACAGATCCCCCACATAACAGTGTCCTCCACAGATCCCCCACATAACAGCGTCCTCCACAGATCCCCCACATAACAGTGTCCTCCACAGATCCCCCACATAACAGTGTCCTCCACAGATCCCCCACATAACAGTGTCCTCCACAGATCCCCCACATAACAGCGTCATCCACAGATCCCCATAACTATGTCATACCCAGCCGCGTCAGCGGCTCATATGGGAAAATCCAAGCAAATAGACCTCTAGCATATCATTATCGCAATTTTTAGGGCCCTAATCGCAATCGCACAAAATTCCCATATAGTCCAGCCCTATTCTCATCTAACAACAAATGTTCAAAATGTTATATGGCTGAATTGTATATGAAGTCTGAGTATCTGAGTCAAAGTGAGACTCTAAGTCAGCCAGAAGTGGAAAATACAAGGGAGTACCCTGACTGATTATAGTGACTGTTCACTAAACTCCCAGCAATATGGAGTTCAATGCGTCTTTTGGAGACATAGCTAAAATGACAGAGAATAAAGCCGAGTTGTACCACTTATCAGAGACTGATCGCACTCATATTTTAACCCAAGCGGAATGCGCTGGACTAATGTTATCTAATATAAGACAACAATGTGATGTCGATCTTCCAAAAAAATTGGAAATGCTGAAAAAGAAAGAATTGAATCTAACATTGCACGCATCGACATTAACAGAGTATATCAAAGTCCAACACATCCCCAGAGGATTACGATGTCCATTAACCCCTATTTTGCTGCAGGACGATGCTGTGTATCTTTAACGTTGGTATGCAATGAATAATAGACATTCACTGGACTTGGGGTCCATTCACACGTCCGTTGTTTCTTTCCTGATCTGTTCCGTTTTTTTGCGGAACAGATTTGGACCAGTTCTGTACCCATTCATTTTCAATGGGTCCTGAAAAAAAATCAGACATTGAGCTGTCTGATTTTTTTCAGGACCCATTGAAAATGAATGGGTACAGATCTGGTCCAGATCTGTTCCGCAAAAAACGGAACAGATCAGGAAAGAAACAACGGACGTGTGAATGGACCCTTAATGCTACTAACAGTTAAACATTTGCATCAAGCTATATTGGCAATCCAAAAAGAAATCCAGGAGGTGGAAAATAAACTTAAAAACAATAAAACTGCTAGCAAATGTGAAAAAGCGCACACAGAAACGAATATCAATTTAGAAAAATTGCGATCATCAATAATAAAAGCAAAAATATCTAAATTTGAGCGTGACAACCGCGACTATTTACACAACCGGGTATATACCTGGGCCGAAGAAAGAAAACAGCAAAGACGTGCACGAGCTGGTCAGTACAGACATAATACATCAAGTGACCGCAATACCAGCGATGAGGACGAAACAGATATGGGACATATGAGATCTGGTCGAAAAACAATCACTAATAAAGATACACAACAACAAAAAAACGAGGATGCAACAAAAGGATCGGAGAACAGTGGCCAATCAGAGACAGAAAAAGAAAACAATACGATAAAAGGGAGACCGATACAACTTTTTTTTTTTACTTCCGCGCCCTGGCTGCAATGGTAACCGATCGGGGCCCCAGGATTACACTGCTGGGGCTCCGATCAGAAGCTGCCACTGCCACCAATGAGGAGGAGGGGAGGGGACCCTGTGGCCACTGCCACCAATGATTTTAATACTGGGGGGAATGAGGGGGGGGGAGGCGCACTGCGCCACCAATGATAATTAATCTTTAATACAGGAGGCGGTGTTGGGTATTGGCTATTCGATTCTGCTGCCGGCACCTGCCTCCTGTATTAAAAGTTAAAGACAACCTTTCGTGGGTCCGGATTTAGTTAAGTAGCAGGCTACATAGTGCGGCGCCCAGGGATCTCCCTGCATTCACTATTATTCCTGGGTGCCGCTCCGTTCGCCCGCTGTGCCCCAGTACCGTATGCTAATTACTACTATCGGAGCTATGGGGAGGAGCGGCGCCCAGGAATAATAGTAAGTGCAGGGAGATCCCTGGGAGCCGCTCTATGTAGCCTGCTACTTAACTAAGTCCGGACCCCGAAGGTAGTCCTATCATTGGTGGTGCAGTGCGCCCGCCCCTCCTCCCCCCCTCTCTCCTCATTGGTGGCAGCGGCACAGGGGGGAGGGAGAGACTGCTTCCTTCTCCCCGTGCTGCTGAGGGAACATGAGCGCACTGACAGCAGCGCACTCATGTTCTGTGATACTAGACTGCGCAGCAGCGCAGCCCAGTATCGAAAAAATGGAAATCCCAGTATTGCAAAAGTATCGATTGGGTATCGAAATTTCGATACCCGCACCAACCCTAGTGGGGACACCCACCGTTTGGGCCTGGTGGTGGGGACACCCACCGTTTGGGCCTGGTGGTGGGGACACCCACCGTTTGGGCCTGGTGGTGGGGACACCCACCGTTTGGGCCTGGTAAAGGAGGCATCACAGTTTGGAGCTGCTTTTCTGCCTCAGGGTTTGGAACCTTGCGATCACCGAGAGAACAACTGGGCAGATTTACTAATCTTGTATGAAATGTAGACAGGCAGTGTAAAGATGCTCCACATTTCTCACAGCGACTCCGGCTGAATGATAGATCTGCTGCACGGCAACACACTTCTGTCCACCTCTATATCAGCTAGGGCTTTTGTGTCTTAAGGCTGGATTTACATCACATTTTTACCCTATGTTTAGCATGTACATCAGGAAACCTTCAGACATCCACGCTAAATGTGTGTATAGGGCTCCATTATTCAGATGGAGGCCAAAAGAATTTCCATGTGACCTCCTTCTGGATGGTATACATCAGTATAATGCAAAAAAACAATGTAGCGTACAAGACAGCACTATTCCATACTTCAGTGCGCTGTAAACAAAAGGATGTATAACTCTTTAAGGAAACACGAGTGATTTTTCCGATTTGACATTTTCATTTTTTACTCCCAGCCTTCCTGGATGGAGCCATAGTTTTTTAATTTGGCCCCATTTAATATTGTATGCCATGTAGTGAGGAGCTGGAAAAAGTCTAAATGGAGTGGAATTGGAAAAAAATGCAAAGCTGAAGGTTTTACCATGGCCCTCACAGTCCCTTGATCTGCTGAAGGTTTTACTATGGACCTCACAGTCCCCTGATCTGCTGAAGGTTTTACCATGGCCCTCACAGTCCCCTGATCTGCTGAAGGTTTTACCATGGCCTTCACAGTCCCCTGATCTGCCGAAGGTTTTACCATGGCTCTCACAGTCCCCTGAACTGCCGAAGGTTTTACCATGGCCCTCACAGTCCCCTGATCTGCTGAAGGTTTTACCATGGCCCTCACAGTCCCCTGATCTGCTGAAGGTTTTACCATGGCCCTCACAGTCCCCTGATCTGCTGAAGGTTTTACCATGGCCCTCACAGTCCCCTGAACTGCTGAAGGTTTTACCATGGCCCTCACAGTCCCCTGATCTGCTGAAGGTTTTACCATGGCCCTCACAGTCCCCTAATCTGCTGAAGGTTTTACCATGGACCTCACAGTCCCCTGATCTGCTGAAGGTTTTACCATGGCCCTCACAGTCCCCCTGATCTTCTGAAGGTTTTACCATGGCCCTCACAGTCCCCTGATCTGCTGAAGGTTTTACCATGGCCCTCACAGTCCCCTAATCTGCTGAAGGTTTTACCATGGACCTCACAGTCCCCTGATCTGCTGAAGGTTTTACCATGGCCCTCACAGTCCCCCTGATCTTCTGAAGGTTTTACCATGGCCCTCACAGTCCCCTGAACTGCTGAAGGTTTTACTATGGACCTCACAGTCCCCTGATCTGCTGAAGGTTTTACCATGGCCCTCACAGTCCCCTGAACTGCTGAAGGTTTTACCATGGCCCTCACAATCCCCTGAACTGCTGAAGGTTTTACTATGGACCTCACAGTCCCCTGATCTGCTGAAGGTTTTACCATGGCCCTCACAATCCCCTGAACTGCTGAAGGTTTTACTATGGACCTCACAGTCCCCTGATCTGCTGAAGGTTTTACCATGGCCCTCACAGTCCCCTGATCTGCTGAAGGTTTTACCATGGCCCTCACAGTCTCCGGATCTGAACATAAATTAAAAATCTGAGAACAGACTTCAAAAGAACAGAGCATGCAAGACGGCCCAGGAATCTCACAGAACTTGAAGACGTCTGCCAGGAAGAATGGATGAAAATCCCTCAACAAGACCTGAAAGTTCTACTAGGTACTAACCATGCAGGGTGCCCAAAGTTTTGTGTTGGGCCCTTTCCCTTTTTTGTTATTTTAAAAAATGTAAAAGATGAAGAAAAGAAATAGTTTTTCATAAAAAACTAAAGAAAGGTGTCACCTTTAAGTTTTATGCCGTTTGGAGATCATTTCCTCTTCAACTTGCTTAACCCGTTCACAGTAACAGGAATTGTGACCAGGGGTGGCCAAACTTTTGCATGCCACTGTAGTTATGTCTAAGGAGCTGTGTGAGAGCTAGTTTTTTGCAGGGATATCTGTATTTTTTATGCGTACCATTTTGGGTTTGTATGATGTTTTTGATGTCTTTTTATAAAAAAAAATTGGGAGGAGGTGAAGCAATGAAAAAAGGGGGGTCAACCACGTTGTTTTTTTTTTTGCATTATGGAGTTCACCATATTGGATAAATATATTTAAATTTTAATAGGTTGGGCATTTTAGGATCCGGCGATGCATATGATTTTTAATTTTTTTTAATTGTATTTTTTTACATGCTATCATTATATTGCTTTTCCTATAAACCAATGTAATTCAATACATTAGTGTATGGTCCATTCAGTAAATGTGATAACAACTGATCACGGCATCTGAGAGGTTGAATGTCAGCGATAAGCATTAATGCCTCTGTATGGCATCCCTGAGCAGCCTCCATTAAACTGATGCCTCAGAGAGCTCCTGTGACAGCTTAAAGGGGTTGTCCAGCCCCTAGTATTGATGATATGTGATTGGCAGGGGTCTGACACCCTCACCAATCAGCTGTTTGAAGAGCAGGCGGTGCTCCCTTCATCTAGGAAGTGCAGTATAATACAGGCTCCATTCAAGTGAATAAAGGGGGTGCCTGCAATTACACTACGCCACCGCTCCATTGGCGACGACATGTAGTGCAATGACAAGTAAGCGATGCGCGCATGGAGCGCCGCCTCTATATCTCACAGCTGATCGGCAAGGGTGCCGGGTGTCAGACCCCCGCCAATCAGATATTGATTACCTATACTGAGGATAGGTCATAAATATTATAGGCTGGACAACCTCTTTAACCCCTTCCACTGTAAGCAGCACAGCTGGAGGCTCTGCCGCTTATGGTAGAAGGGGTTAAATTCTGCAAAAGGATTCAGTGGGAGAGGAAAGTAGTGACTGCACTGCAGTGCTATGAAGAAGGACCATGTGGGGGACGTATCCCACTCTGAGCCAACCTTTACAGGTCAACTTAATGTGACCTTCTCTAAACTTTTGAATGCACATGTCCAACTGTTCAATGTTTCAGTACTTTTTGCACAACTTGCTGTTCTCTAACAAGGAGCTTAACGGCAAAATTCACAACGGGTGTTTGATCCACGAATCACCGAATAAATTTCCTGGTTCAATTACTATTTAAACAGTCCTCCTCATCATGCTGTTTACATTCTGACATCATGAGACCAAGACGACACCTAACAATTGATCAACAGGACCTTGCCATTGTGAGGCTTCAAGCAGGACACCACTGGTGTTGGTTTTTGTTTCAATTAATTGTTTGAGATGAGGAAATCCCCATCGCTGCTTCTACTGAAATGCCTGACTTTCATGATATAATATCACTGGAGCCAGAACTTTTTACATTTTTCATAAATTTCACCCGAAAGCCAAATATCCCTAACTTTTTGTGAGTAGTTGTATAAAGAACACGTAGCCTCTAATGCAATGTGAGAAGAAACTGTGGAACACCTCGATTACATGTCACTGCACACACATGTATACACTGCACATGACGGGTCTTACCTTGTGATATAAGAGGATGGTGCTCCTCCATTACATGTCACTGCACACACGTGTATACACTGCACATGACGGCTCTTATCCTGTGATATAACAGGCTGGTGCTCCTCCATTACATGTCACTGCACACATGTGTATACACTGCACATGACGGCTCTTACCCTGTGATATAAGAGGCTGGTGCTCCTCCATTACATGTCACTGCACACATGTGAATACACTGCACATGACGGCTCTTACCCTGTGATATAAGAGGCTGGTGCTCCTCCACTACATGTCACTGCACACACGTGTATACACTGCACATGACGGCTCTTACCCTGTGATAATAAGAGGCTGGTGCTCCTCCATTACATGTCACTGCACACATGTGTATACACTGCACATGACGGCTCTTACCTTGTGATATAAGAGGCTGGTGCTCCTCCATTAAATGTCACTGCACACACGTGTATACACTGCACATGACGGCTCTTACCTTGTGATATAAGAGGCTGGTGCTTCTCCATTACATGTCACTGCACACACGTGTACACACTGCACATGACGGGTCTTACCTTGTGATATAAGAGGCTGGTGCTCCTCCATTACATGTCACTGCACACACAGGTATACACTGCACATGACGGGTCTTACCTTGTGATATAAGAGGCTGGTGTCCTCCATTACATGTCACTGCACACACGTGTACACACTACACATGACGGCTCTTACCTTGTGATATAAGAGGCTGGTGCTCCTCCATTACATGTCACAGCACACACGTGTATACACTGCACATGACGGCTCTTACCTTGTGATATAAGAGGCTGGTGCTCCTCCATTACATGTCACAGCACACACGTGTATACACTGCACATGACGGCTCTTACCTTGTGATATAAAAAGCGGGTGGTGCTCCTCCATTACATGTCACTGCACACACGTGTATACACTGCACATGACGGGTCTTACCTTGTGATATAAGAGGCTGGTGCTCCTCCATTACATGTCACTGCACACACGTGTATACACTGCACATGACGGCTCTTACCCTGTGATATAAGGGGCTGGTGCTCCTCCATTACATGTCACTGCACACACGTGTATACACTGCACATGACGGCTCTTACCTTGTGATATAAGAGGCTGATGCTCCTCCATTACATGTCACTGCACACACGTGTATACACTGCACATGACGGCTCTTACCCTGTGATATAAGGGGCTGGTGCTCCTCCATTACATGTCACTGCACACACGTGTATACACTGCACATGACGGCTCTTACCTTGTGATATAAGAGGCTGATGCTCCTCCATTACATGTCACTGCACACACGTGTATACACTGCACATGACGGCTCTTACCCTGTGATATAAGGGGCTGGTGCTCCTCCATTACATGTCACTGCACACACGTGTATACACTGCGCATGACGGCTCTTACCTTGTGATATAAGAGGCTGGTGCTCCTCCATTACATGTCACTGCACACACGTGTATACACTGCACATGACGGGTCTTACCTTGTGATATAAGAGGCTGGTGCTCCTCCATTACATGTCACTGCACACACGTGTATACACTGCACATGACGGCTCTTACCTTGTGATATAAGAGGCTGGTGCTCCTCCATTACATGTCACTGCACACACGTGTATACACTGCACATGACGGCTCTTACCTTGTGATATAAGAGGCTGGTGCTCCTCCATTACATGTCACTGCACACACGTGTATACACTGCACATGACGGCTCTTACCCTGTGATATAAGAGGCTGGTGCTCCTCCATTACATGTCACTGCACACACGTGTATACACTGCACATGACGGCTCTTACCCTGTGATATAAGAGGCTGGTGCTCCTCCATTACATGTCACTGCACACACGTGTATACACTGCACATGACGGCTCTTACCTTGTGATATAAGAGGCTGGTGCTCCCCCATTACATGTCACTGCACACACGTGTACACACTGCACATGACGGCTCTTACCTTGTGATATAAGAGGCTGGTGCTCCTCCATTACATGTCACTGCACACACGTGTATACACTGCACATGACGGCTCTTACCTTGTGATATAAGAGGCTGGTGCTCCTCCATTACATGTCACTGCACACACGTGTATACACTGCACATGACGGCTCTTACCTTGTGATATAAGAGGCTGGTGCTCATCCATTACATGTCACTGCACACACGTGTATACACTGCACATGACGACTCTTACCTTGTGATATAAGAGGCTGGTGCTCCTCCATTACATATCACTGCACACACGTGTATACACTGCACATGACGGCTCTTACCTTGTGATATAAGAGGCTGGTGCTCCTCCATTACATGTCACTGCACACACGTGTATACACTGCACATGACGGCTATTACCTTGTGATATAAGAGGCTGGTGCTCCTCCATTACATGTCACTGCACACACGTGTATACACTGCACATGACGGCTCTTACCTTGTGATATAAGAGGCTGGTGCTCCTCCATCACATGTCACTGCACACACGTGTACACACTGCACATGACGGGTCTTACCTTGTGATATAAGAGGCTGGTGCTCCTCCATTACATGTCACTGCACACACGTGTACACACTGCACATGACGGCTCTTACCTTGTGATATAAGAGGCTGGTGCTCCTCCATTACATATCACTGCACACACGTGTACACACTGCACATGACGGCTCTTACCTTGTGATATAAGAGGCTGGTGCTCCTCCATTACATGTCACTGCACACACGTGTATACACTGCACATGACTGGTCTTACCTTGTGATATAAGAGGCTGGTGCTCCTCCATTACATGTCACTGCACACACGTGTATACACTGCACATGACGGCTCTTACCTTGTGATATAGGAGGCTGGTGCTCCTCCATTACATGTCACTGCACACACGTGTATACACTGCACATGACGACTCTTACCTTGTGATATAAGAGGCTGGTGCTCCTCCATTACATATCACTGCACACACGTGTATACACTGCACATGACGGGTCTTACCTTGTGATATAAGAGGCTGGTGCTCCTCCATTACATGTCACTGCACACACGTGTATACACTGCACATGACGGCTCTTACCCTGTGATATAAGAGGCTGGTGCTCCTCCATTACATGTCACTGCACACACGTGTATACACTGCACATGACGGCTCTTACCTTGTGATATAAGAGGCTGGTGCTCCTCCATCATGGCCTCCTTGTACAGATCCTTGTGTCCTTCTATATACTCCCACTCCTCCATGGAGAAATAGACAGTGACGTCCTGACACCTTATAGGAACCTGACAACACAATGACACCGTCATCACCCAGACCCCTCCAGTGCTGTTACTGGAGAATTTCCCAGCATTCCCAGCAGTGTCACCTCTCCAGTCAGCAGCTCCATCATCTTGTGGGTGAGTTCTAGGATCTTCTGCTCATGTATCAGGGGGTGAGGGGGAGGCTCTGTGATGGGGGGAGGGGTCCTGCTCCGCCCTCCTGACTCCTGGAGATGGATGATGGGAGTCACACAGTCCCCCGATGTCTTCTTCACTATTGTGTACTCCTGTGGATGGAGAGAGACACTTAGGGAATAAACCCTTCAGGGGCCATGTGCTCTCCTCCGGCCCTTTCCTCCTGGTACAACGTGCCTACTTACCTTCTCATGGCTCCTACAACATGACTATTGGTCACTGGTCACATGACACATCACTCACCATACTGGGGGCTGATCTTCAGGTTCTCCATCACTTGGAAGGTCTGGAGGCCGTTCTCCAGGACCCTGGACTCTTCCTATCACTTCCTATGATGGATTCTCCTCCCTGATGTCTGACTTGTTACAGAATACAATAAAGAGGAGAGAAATCTAGAAAAGTTTACCTCTCCGCTCAGCAGGGAGATGATCTCCAAGGTGAGGTCTAATATTCTTCTGCTGATCTCCTTCCTGTCCATCCTTGGTGGTCGTTCAGGAGAAGAGGAGAGAACTGGAGGAGCTGGAGGCTTCTAGTACTGCAGGCGCCTTTATGAGAAGAGGAGAGGAAATCATCCAGGGGACAAGACCAGATGTCACCTCCAGAACCGCACTTCCTGAGCCTGGAGGGGCCCCGCTTCTCAGAGCCCCCACCACATGGATTCCAGGGGCCCCAACATGGAGATCTCTGGTGGCTCCACAGGAGATAAATGTCTGATAGATGCAGGTCCCACCTCTGGGCTGTGCTCAGCTGTGTCCACAACTCCTAGAGAAGAGACTGGAGAGAGCTGAGCTCAGGCCGGGCCCCCGCTCCATTCATTCTCCTCCTGGAGGCAGGGGCCCCTCACCAGGACAGTCAGGGGCCAGCGAATGATGACAACCCCCACTATCCCCACTACTCCTCCCCCATCATACTAAGCTGAGGAGCGGAGAAGGATTCCTTGTGTGTAATGGAGGAGAATCTCCAGAGGTGACATGTCTGAGCTCTCCACCACACTGTCTCCTCACAGCTCATCTTACCTGCAGGCTGGAGGAATGGCTGATACCAGAGAGAACAAGAGCCCTGACTACCGACCAGGACCTGCCCAGTATCTGCTGCACTGCCAGAGCTGAAGGACCTGGGGTGATGTCACCGTCATGTGATCCGTGCAGGGGGCGGGGCTCAGTTGTGGAGAGAGGGGGTGGTGAAGGACCTGGGGTGACATCACTGTCATGTGATCAGTGCAGGGGGCGGAGTTATTTCTTTGCAGCACTGATCACATGATGTGACCTCATCAAAGGTCCTTCACAAACTCATAGTCTCATCTGTTCTGTGAAAATCTGCTGCCCTCGTCACTTCCGGTCTCGACGTCACGCTTCTGAGGTAGGTGTGTCACAAAGCTGGCAACCTTATAGGCTGTAAAGAAGGCTTGGCTCAGGGCAGCTTATTTTAACAGCTGCTGTATGGGGACGCGCAGGGGCAGCAGATTGTCACAGGCCAGCTCATATTAACACAAGCAGCACTTTATTGTAATGGGGGCTGTATGGGGATCGCTCATGGCATCCGATCTTCACAGAGGCTGTATGGGGACGCGCAGGGGCAGCAGATTGTCACCACTGTACACTGGCACCACAGTAGGGGACAGCAATAGGGGGGCAGGTTATCTTCGCAGGGTCACTACGCCCAGTATAGCCCGAGTGGCACTTTCCCAGACAACTGGCACCACAGGGAGGAGATGAGCAGCTTATCTTCTCAGGAACACTGCGCTCAGCATCACCGATTGACACAATCGCTATTAACTTGGACATGGTGGGACCGCAAAGGGGGAGGGGGGGGGTCACATTCACAGTCTACTGCCTACGTCTGCTTGGATGACCGCAACCAGTAAGATTACTTAAAAAATAAAAAAAATAAAAACAACAGTCAACTTATTCCACAACTGTATTTTATTAATAGATATTGTAATGATTAATATTTAAATCATAAGTATAAATAACATTCTTTTCAACAGGAGACGTACAATACATCACAATGTCATAAGTATTAGCCAAAAATACACCCTTTCACTATTTGTCGGTGAGCTAAGAGATGTCATCCATGATGAAATTAGAGACAGTCTTTAAAAATTTCTGGATACTGAAATGTGTATGTACTACTAAACAGACGGGGGGGGGGGGGGGCCTGATCCATTTATTCTTCAGCTTTAAAAGTGTGTTTGGAATCAGGTGATTTGTATTGTGGTAATACGTCAAGATCTTAACAGTTGAACAGTTCTGTGGTCTTCAGATGCCACCAAATAATGACAGCTTGGCTGCCGCAATTGGATATGTCCATATTTGTGGAAGGAGACGAGATATAAATTAGATATAAAAAAAAATTAATAGTACAAAAAAAATTGTACAATTTGTAACTATTGTATGGAATAACCCATATAGAAAAAAAAAAAAAATTCAACCAGAAAAGGTTACTCGCCAACCATTCAACACACTGGAAGAGTCCTGTTTTCCAACTGTTCCGAAAAGCAGCTTTTTAAAGTTAATGGACTGTGTTCCCAATTGTACAACAGGTGTCATAAACACTTCCTGGTTGCATCCGACAAAAGTCTGTGTGACATCATCCTACAAGCGGATGTGTAAATTACTCCATACTTGTCGCTTCATTCACCCCGTTCATGGACCATGTTTGGACATCCAAGGATACTTTGTCCCCCAATGCAACGCACACTAAAATGTGTGTCTTTTCGACTTACCTTGAAATCCTTTTTCTTTATGATGCATTGACCACGTCCTGGACCATGTTCTGACAGGTTAGGATACTAGGTCCCCGAATGCATTGCGTGAGGTATCCTTTGGGTGAGATTGTATTTGCACGATACATCATAAACAAAAAGGATTTAAACTTAAGTCCCACAAACACACTCTTTATTATGTGTTTATTTAGAGTCTGTTTGTTGGACTTACCTCTAAATCCTTTTTGTTTATCGTGTATTGTGCGAATAAAATCTCACCGAAAGGATCCCTCGCGCTTCTGCTCGCGTTCTTTATGGGTTTGGACTTCTTGGTTTCTCTTTTGTTGTCTGTGTTTCTACTTCTCCTGTTTCATTTATTAACGGAGTTAATAAAAGGGCTGCAGCAGAGGTAATTTGCCAAATGGGAGGAGGTAATCAGATTTTTTTTATAGGTTCTCCTTTTTGGTAATACGCGCATCCGCGAGTTGCTTTGTCTCTCAATGCATCCTACGGGAAAATGCATTTAGTTTTAATTATGAACATACAATGGTGATCACCATTGCCCACTACCAACCATACTTACCTGGATGAATTATCCTAATTGTCGTTAGTGTACAAAGAAGTAGACTCATTAAAAAATACATGTAAAACAAATAAACACAATCCAAATGCAGTCAACCATTCAAATTAACCAATTTGTGAAATGTTGAAAAAAAGGTATAAAGGTAGATTAGTATAGTGTGATATCTAAAAAGATCAATACTATACCATAGTTATGACCATTTAAGATGTACCCCTTCTTCAAAGTAGTCACCCGGAGGACACAGTGTTTGTCTCTGTTGACCCAAAATTTTAAAGATTTAACAGGTTAGTTTCCGAACATACAGCCATAGGAGACATTGACAATTACTATAGTATCACAACATTCCAAAAAACGATTTAACATTTTGTGTGCTAAATGGGATTCCAAGTGAAAGTATCTTACAAGTATCTTACACGGAGCTCTTCCTTCATCTTCCTCCTCCATCGCAGGACACAGCGGTAGTCTCAGTCGATCCAACAAAGAAAAAGGTAAGAATGTTAGTCTGAATACATACAATTTACGTTGCAATTTACAATCGCACGGTGTTTCACCAATCCCACAAAGTTTCCACAAAAAAAGTTAGCTGTTGAAGACTGCAAGTGCACGTAATGCCGTCTAAACTCTACCGATTTGTTCTTAGACAAGTATCTTACACGGAGCTCTTCCTTCATCTTCCTCCTCCGTCGCAGGACACAGCGGTTGTGCAATTAGCATGCTAAAAGATAATGTTATAGAGAGAAAAATTAGCCAAAATGAGAAAATGACAAACCTCAATTAACTGTAATTCTTAGATTGATCAGATATTTCAAGGGAAGGAGTTTATTGATATATATATTTATGAGAACAGGAAAAGGGTCATACCCAGATGTTATTATGTCTGTATGTCTTGTGGATTCTTATTTTAACAAATTTTGACGCAGGAAACGTTCTATCCCATTCAAAGTATCAATGGAGTGAATACAACTAACTAGCAGTAAGATATATAATCTTGGTGCATTTCTACTCTTGATAGTGTGTGCCAATTAACCGCCTCCGGACCGCCTAACGCAGGATCGCGTTCCGGAGACGGCAGCCCTGCGCAGAGTCACGCATATACGCGTCATCTCGCGAGACGCGAGATTTCCTGTGAACGCGCGCACACAGGCGCGCGCGTTCACAGGATCGGAAGGTAAGCGAGTGGATTTGGATTGACCACCAGAGTACACAGGCAGCTCTGTAAAGTAGTACCAAACACCACTACACTACACTACACCCCCCCCTGTCACTTATTAACCCCTGATCACCCCATATAGACTCCCTGATAACCCCCCTGTCATTGATCACCCCCTTGTAAGGCTCCATTCAGACGTCCGTATGATTTTTACGGATCCACTGATGCATGGATCGGATCCGCAAAACACATACGGACGTCTGAATGGAGCCTTACAGGGGGGTGATCAATGACAGGGGGGTGATCACCCCATATAGACTCCCTGATCACCCCCCTGTCATTGATCACCCCCCTGTCATTAATCACTCCCCTGTAAGGCTCCATTCAGACGTCCGTATGTTTTTTACGGATCCACGGATACATGGATCGGATCCGCAAAACACATACAGACGTCTGAATGGAGCCTTACAGGGGGGTGATCACCCCATATAGACTCCCTGATCACCCTCCTGTCATTGATCACCCCCCTGTCATTGATCACCCCCCTGTAAGGCTCCATTCAGATGTCCGTATGTTTTTTACGGATACATGGATCGGATCCGCAAAACACGTACGGACATCTGAATGGAGCCTTATAGGGGGGTGATCAATGACAGGGGGTGATCACCCCATATAGACTCCCTGATCACCCCCCTGTCATTGATCACCCCCCTGTCATTGATCACCCCCCTGTAAGGCTGCATTCAGATGTCCGTATGTTTTTTACAGATACATGGATCGGATCCGCAAAACACATACAGACGTCTGAATGGAGCCTTACAGGGGGGTGATCACCCCATATAGACTCCCTGATCACCCCCCTGTCATTGATCACCCCCCTGTAAGGCTGCATTCAGATGTCGGATACATGGATCGGATCCGCAAAACACATACGGACATCTGAATGGAGCCTTATAGGGGGGTGATCAATGACAGGGGGGTGATCACCCCATATAGACTCCCTGATCACCCCCCTGTCATTGATCACCCCCCTGTCATTGATCACCCCCCTGTAAGGCTCCATTCAGACATTTTTTTGGCCCAAGTTAGCGGAAATTTTTTATTTTTTTCTTACAAAGTCTCATATTCCACTAACTTGTGTCAAAAAATAAAATCTCACATGAACTCACCATACCCCTCACGGAATCCAAATGCGTAAAAAATTTTAGACATTTATATTCCAGACTTCTTCTCACGCTTTAGGGCCCCTAGAATGCCAGGGCAGTATAAATACCCCACATGTGACCCCATTTCGGAAAGTAGACACCCCAAGGTATTCCGTGAGGGGCATATTGAGTCCATGAAAGATTGAAATTTTTGTCCCAAGTTAGCGGAAAGGGAGACTTTGTGAGAAAAAAAAATAAAAAATCAATTTCCGCTAACTTGTGCCAAAAAAAAATAAATTCTATGAACTCGCCATGCCCCTCATTGAATACCTTGGGGTGTCTTCTTTCCAAAATGGGGTCACATGTGGGGTATTTATACTGCCCTGGCATTTTAGGGGCCTTAAAGCGTGAGAAGAAGTCTGGGATCCAAATGTCTAAAAATGCCCTCATAAAAGGAATGTGGGCCCCTTTGCGCATCTAGGCTGCAAAAAAGTGTCACACATCAGGTATCGCCGTACTCAGGAGAAGTTGGGCAATGTGTTTTGGGGTGTCATTTTACATATACCCATGCTGGGTGAGATAAATATCTTGGTCAAATGCCAACTTTGTATAAAAAATGGGAAAAGTTGTCTTTTGCCGAGATATTTCTCTCACCCAGCATGAGTATATGTAAAAAGACACCCCAAAACACATTGACCAACTTCTCCTGAATACGGCGACACTTTTTTGCAGCCTAGGTGGGCAAAGGGGCCCACATTCCAAAGAGCACCTTTAGGATTTCACAGGTCATTTACCTACTTACCACACATTAGGGCCCCTAGAATGCCAGGGCAGTATAACTACCCCACAAGTGACCCCATTTTGGAAAGAAGACACCCCAAGGTATTCCTTGAGGGGCATGGCGAGTTCCTAGAATTTTTTTATTTTTTGTCACAAGTTAGCGGAAAATGATGATTTTTATTTTTTTTCTTACAAAGTCTCATATTCCACTAACTTGTGACAAAAAATAAAAACTTCCATGAACTCACTATGCCCATCATGAAATACCTTGGGGTGTCTTCTTTCCAAAATGGGGTCACTTGTGGGGTAGTTATACTGCCCTGGCATTTTAGGGGCCCGAATGCGTGAGAAGTGATTTGTGTTCTGTCCCCACATGAAGGCGAATGAAGGTGTAACTGATAATGGCTTTGTGACTGGCCTACCTTCGTATCCAAGCAGTGGAGCAGACCGGACCGGCAGATGCTCAGGTTAGATGGATCCAGACGTAGACATGAGGATGCAATCAAACGTGGGTTTATTTGATCCAGAGCAGTGACATACGGTGATACAATACAGGAATACAGTAGATGCTGTGATGTGGATGTCTTTTCTGAGGCTAACTGCTGAGGCTACTGCTGGTCAAAAACTGATGCCTTCACAAGCCGAGGTGTGTGTCTCCAGTCACAAAGGATGCAGCACTGAAAAAGGCTACAGGAAGTGACCAGGCCCAAGGCTGCTAAAACCACGCCCAGAGAAAAAACTTTATTAACAAGAACGAAGGCGTGCAGCATATGAATTCCAGCCAGCAGATGGCAGCAGAGAACAATAGACTTAAACAACATAGGTAAAACAAGAAATAATACAGTGCAGAAATTCAATATGAAAGGAACAGCACACTCCCCGTCTGAAATTCACTTTGGGGATTTCACTATGACGAATGTCCATAAAATATAAACAACCTGTAAAAAGAAAAACATGTTAGAATGCAAACATGGATTAGTCCTGTTTTCCAACTTGGAATGGAGAAGATCTACGAAGCTAAATACAGTCCTGTTCACCCATCAGGGACGTTCTCGATGGGTCTCATCCAACTGGAGAAACGTTCAAAGCGCTGACAACTGAAGCTGGCGGTTTGCTTTGTTCCAGTGACTAATGCACTAACTTCAGCGCGGATATCTGGATCGTTATCCGGATCCTGGATGCTGAAAACTTCCTGTACACATTTGTCTGCCTCTCCAAGCAGAAACTCTGGACCTGTAAGCCAAGTAGAGTTAATAAAGGAACCTATAGACATAGGCCTAGTGGCGTGATCTGCTGGATTAAGTTCGGATGGTACATAGTGCCATTGCTCAGGTTTGGAGGACCTCCTGATTCTCTCTATGCGGTTACTAACGTACACATAGAATCGCTTGGTCCGATTGTGGATGTAACCTAAAACGACCTTACTGTCGGTGTAATACTGGACTTCAGCTATGTCGACACCCAGTTCTTGTTGTATGAAATCCGCAATCTCCACTGCCAACACAGTCCCACAGAGTTCCAGTCTGGGAATAGTATGATCGGGCTTGGGGGCTAACTTAGCCTTACCAAAGACGAATCCAACGTGATTTTGGTTGTTGGGTTCTGTCACCTTCAGATAGGCAACCGCTGCGATGGCCTCCGTGGAGGCGTCCGAGAACACGTGGAGTTCTTTCTTTATGCTAGAGGAAAGTGAAGTTTTAATATAGCATCTCGGGATGTGGATCTGATCCAAGGCACACAAAGATCGCTTCCAGGCTTCCCATTTTTTCTCTTTCTCGGAGGGAAGTGGGGTATCCCAATCCTTGACTGTTTCAGAAAACTGTCTCAGTAGAGATTTACCTTGTATGGTGATGGGCGCTACAAATCCCAGCGGATCAAATAGGCTGTTTACCACTGATAGGACGCCTCGCTTTGTGAATGGCTTGTCTGCACAACTTATCTGAAAACCGAAGGAGTCAGCCGAGAGATCCCATCTGAGGCCCAAGCTCCTCTGCACAGGTGGACTGTCCAGTCCCAAGTTAATGTCCTTGAATCCTGGTGCATGATCGCCTGATTCGAAGGCCCTCATAACAGCCAGGCTGTTTGAAGCAATTTTGTGTAGTCTAAGTTTAGCTTGGTACAACATACTTTGAGTCCTTTTGAGCAGATCGATAGCCGCTTCTTCAGTCGGTAGTGATTTGAGTCCATCGTCTACGTAGAAGTCCTTTTCTACAAAGTCTCTGGCATCTTTACCGTACTTGGATTCTCCCTCTAATGCAGTGCGCCGAAGGCCGTAAGTTGCCACGGCAGGTGAAGGGCTGTTTCCAAATACGTGTACCCTCATTCGATATTCTGCCATCTCTGCGTTGGTGTCATTATTCTTGTACCACAGAAACCTGAGGAAATTCCGGTGGTCCTCTCTGACTACGAAACAGTGGAACATCTGTTCAATGTCAGCGGTGATGGCAACGAGCTCTTTTCTGAACCTCATCAGCACTCCAACTAGGTTATTCGTCAGATTAGGACCTGTGAGAAGGACATCATTAAGAGATACACCTTGATGTTTGGCACTTGAGTCGAAAACAACCCTAATTTGATTAGGTTTCCGTGGGTGATACACTCCAAATGAAGGCAAGTACCAGCACTCGTCGTTCTTCCCTAAGGAAGGAGCTGGTTCTGCATGGTTGTTGCGGAATATTTTGTCGATAAAGGCAACGATGTGTTCACTCATCTCAGGCTTACTGTTCATGGTACGCTGAAGAGAGTTAAATCTAGACAGAGCTTGTTCCCTATTGTTCGGGAGTCTCACCCTGGTAGCTCGGAAGGGTAATGGAGAAACCCAGTGATTGGTTTCGTCTTTAAGGAACTCATTGTCCATTATCTTGATAAATTCTCTGTCCTCTACTGACAAAGCTACTTTATCATCGTCCTTGCTTGTGTGAAAGACTAATCTTCCCAAGTTGTCAGCAAAGGGAGGAATGTCGTCAGGTGGTTGTATGAGGCCTGGAGGCTTCTCTTTCACCTCATAGTGATGAGGGCAAGGCTTAATGCAAGTTGTGCGTCCATCTCCACGCACGTACGTTTTGAATGAGCGGATTTTTGGTTGATCCAAGCATACATTTCCTATGACTACCCATCCCAAGTCCAGTCTCTGGGCGTATGGTGCATAGTCGGGACCATTACACTGTTGACGCACCTTGTGTACCCTTAGATTGTCTCTGCCAAGCAGGAGTAGAATCTCGGCGTTGTTGTCCATAGGTGGGATAACGTTGGCTAGGTGCCTTAGGTGTGGATGGTGAAATGCAGCTTCCGGGGTAGGAATTTCATCCCTATGGTTGGGTATTTGATCGCATTCGATCAGAGTCGGTAGAGGTATTTCCGTATTTCCACTGACGGAACAAGCGATGAATCCTTGTGCCCTCCTGCCGCTAGTCTCTATGCGGCCCGAGCAGGTGTTTAAGATGTAGGGTTCTGACGGTCCCTTTATACCAAAGGCTTCAAAGAATTTAGGTCCTGCTAGGGAGCGGTTGCTTTGGTCGTCAATGATGGCATACATTTTTACTGCCTTTTCTGGTAGCCCCTCCGGGTAGACCTTGATTAGGCATATGCGGGCACAACATTTCTCACTCTGGCCCTCCCCACATACGTCCGAGCATGAGCAGGAAACAGCAGTGGCTGTGTTAGCATGGTTCTGGGGCTCCCCGCCATGATTTTGAGCAGGACTGGTGGTGACAGCAGCAGGTGAGTCCCTTGTGAGTGTAGTTGGGTGCATAGCTGAGGCATGTCTATCACTATGACACTCCTCACACTTGATAATGGATTTACAGTCCTTAGCCATGTGCTCCAATGAAGCGCAGCACCTGAAGCATACCCCAAGCTCGGTGAGGACTTTCTTGCGCTCCTGTATTGTTTTGGATCTAAATCCTCTGCATTTGTTCAGTGAGTGTGGTTTTTTATGAATGGGACATTCACGATTGAAGGCCTTGTCTCCTGATGAGGTAGTGTACTGTCCACCAGTGGGTACTGCAGATGATGGTAGGTTAGTCTTTCTAACATTCACACTGCTCTTAAAGTCTCTGTGTTTATGTACAATACTTTCATACCTTGATGATGGTGTCACTGAGGCTGTAGTATTGAACTCCAGGAAGTCGAGGCTGGGGTCATTCCTCATCTGGGACTGTTCATCGATGAATCTACAGAAATGAATAAATGGGGGAAAGGTGACGTCATGCACTCTTTTGTACCTTGAGACTGATGCCGCCCACTTCTCTTGCAGGCTGTATGGTAACTTCACGACAATTGGGTTCACCCCATGGGCTGTATCCAGGTAGCACAGCCCGGACAGACGAGGGTCTCTTTTGGCGAGCTCCAGTTCCATGAGCAAATCACTTAAATCCTGAAGCTTGTGGACATCCTTAAGACTGATCTTGGGGACGTTCTGCAGTCTCCTGAATAGTGCCTTCTCTATTGCTTCTGCACTGCCAAAGGTGCGTTCGAGTCTCTGCCAGGCTGCAGCGAGACCTGCTTCTGCTTGTCCCACATAGACAGTTCTAAGGCTCTTGATGCGATTTGTGGAGCCTGGGCCCAGCCAGTTGATCAAGAGGTCGAGCTCCTGCTCTGCGGTTAGGTTGAGGTTGGCGATGGCGGCTTTGAAGGTTGCCTTCCAGGCTCTGTAGCTCTCCGCACGGTCATCAAATTTTGAGAGACTGGTGTTAATTAGCTCTCTGCTCACCATAAACCTGGCAAACTCAGACATATCTGATTTCTCACTGCTTGTTGCCATGACAACTTGTGATGCCCCTGGGGCGTATAGGCTGCGTGGCGTGAAAGGGTGAGATGCTTCCGGGTAGAATGATGTTGCTGCAGGGTTGAGCTGTGGTCTAGCCTCTGTAGATTCTGATGACTGCTGCTTGAGCTGTGGAGGTAGGCCAGGAAACACCTGGTAGCCATCTTGCTGTAATAACTGCCCTTGAGAGGGCGCGTCTGGGCAACTGTTATTGGATTGCTCGGGTGCTGTGGGTATCGCTGCCACTGCAGGTAGAGCTGACTTGGAGGTTTCAGTGTTGTTGGCTTGGACGGTACTGCACACTGGGGGTAGTGCAGATAACTGTTTCAGTACGTAGTCGCTGGTGCGATCAACTGGATCGTCTATCTCCTCTGGTGGTAAGCAGACTGAATCAAGGCCTTGGCTCAATGCTTGCTCAAGTAGTCTTACTCTTGCTAATGCGATTTCCTCTTCCCTCTCTGATTCAAGGATCTTTATTCGAGCCTCTGCCTCCGCTTCTGCCCTCTTGGCTTCTGCCTCCGCTTCTGCCCTCTTGGCTTCTGCCTCCGCTTCTGCCCTCTTGGCTTCTGCCTCCGCTTCTGCCCTCTTGGCCGCCGCCGTCTGTGCTTCTGTTCTCGCAAGGACTTCTTTTTCGGTGAAGGAACGCCTCACTTTGGATAGCTCTGCCTTTATGCGGGCCTCTAGTAATCTGTCGCTCAGGTTGGAGCTTCTAGAGCATGATGATCTGTAGGACCGCGAGGAATGTTTGGATGAATGCGATCTGTGTGATCTGGTTTCTTGCAAATGAGAGATGCGGAGTTCCACTTTATCTTTAGCATCCAGCACCATGGCGTCTCTTTGTCTGTCTATTGATTCTGCCTTGCACAATTCTGACGAGGCTTCTTCAATATTAGAGTCTTTTAGAAAGGTTATATACCTTGTGGACATTCTCTTGTATCTTTCATGGGCTGCGTTCAGCCGCCCGACGGCAACTTGTAAGCTGGTGGCATCGCCTGAGGAGGACTTAAGTCCTGATATGAGGGAGGAAACTCGTTCCCATAGCTCTTCCAGGTTGTCACATAGCTCATCTTTCCTGGTGTGATAGTTTTCTGTGATCTTTATTGTTGGTTTGAGAGAGCGCCTTGGTCGCGTGACTTGGTCTGCTGGAAGTGTGGGTTCTACCTCCAGCTCTTCATAATGATCAGTATCAGGTAGCATTTGCTTTGTTTCATCACTGGGGAACTGTACGAGGTCCTTTTCAGACATTTTGATTTAAGGTGCGCTGTCTCTTTAAGAAAATGAACTTTTGAATTGGGGGCTGAAAATTGCAGTGCGGCTCAGATGAGGCACCCCGATGAGTTTCCCAAAGTCTTTTTAGTGAATTGCGGGGTTTTGGTTTAAGGGAGGCCCGGCGTGCGTGAACAGTTCTTATATCATGCGAGCAAGGGTTAACATAGGATGTAGAAAGTGGCTTGGCAAGTAGTGGAGGACTTCCAGGCGAGAGTATATCTACTGCGGACACGCCGTGCTTCCCCTTAGGCTTATGGGACATGCACTGTTGCCGGGCAGATTTGCTGGGAGTGGGCCTGTTGCAGGGGAGGTTCCTGAGTGTGGTGCTGGGCTCTGAGGGAACCTGCAGCCGGCATTGGACATTCAGACGGATATTGACTGGGTATAAGGCTTTAAGGCAGTTTTTGACTGTTCTGTCCCCACATGAAGGCGAATGAAGGTGTAACTGATAATGGCTTTGTGACTGGCCTACCTTCGTATCCAAGCAGTGGAGCAGACCGGACCGGCAGATGCTCAGGTTAGATGGATCCAGACGTAGACATGAGGATGCAATCAAACGTGGGTTTATTTGATCCAGAGCAGTGACATACGGTGATACAATACAGTGATGCAGTAGATGCTGTGATGTGGATGTCTTTTCTGAGGCTAACTGCTGAGGCTACTGCTGGTCAAAAACTGATGCCTTCACAAGCCGAGGTGTGTGTCTCCAGTCACAAAGGATGCAGCACTGAAAAAGGCTACAGGAAGTGACCAGGCCCAAGGCTGCTAAAACCACGCCCAGAGAAAAAACTTTATTAACAAGAACGAAGGCGTGCAGCATATGAATTCCAGCCAGCAGATGGCAGCAGAGAACAATAGACTTAAACAACATAGGTAAAACAAGAAATAATACAGTGCAGAAATTCAATATGAAAGGAACAGCACAATTTGAAATCAAAATTTGTAAAAAATGGCCGGTGAAATCCGAAAGGTGCTCTTTGGAATGTGGGCCCCTTTGCCCACCTAGGCTGCAAAAAAGTGTCACATATCTGGTATCACCGTACTCAGGAGAAGTTGGGCAATGTGTTTTGGGGTGTCTTTTTACATATACCCATGCTGGGTGAGAGAAATATCTTGGCAAAAGACAACTTTTCCCATTTTTTTATACAAAGTTGGCATTTGACCGAGATATTTATCTCACCCAGCATGGGTATATGTAAAATGACACCCCAAAACACATTGCCCAACTTCTCCTGAGTACGGCAATACCACATGTGTGACACTTTTTTGCAGCCTAGGTGGGCAAAGGGGCCCACATTCCAAAGAGCACCTTTCGGATTTCACCGGCCATTTTTTACAGATTTTGATTTCAAACTACTTTGCACGCATTCGGGCCCCTAAAATGCCAGGAAAGTGACCCCATTTTGGAAAGAAGACACCCCCAGGTATTTGGTGATGGGCATAGTGAGTTCATGGAAGTTTTTATTTTTTGTCACAAGTAAGTGGAATATGAGACTTTGTAAGAAAAAAAAAAAAAAATCATCATTTTCCGCTAACTTGTGACAAAAAATAAAAAGTTCTATGAACTCACTATGCCCATTAGCGAATACCTTAGGGTGTCTACTTTCCGAAATGGGGTCATTTGTGGGGTGTTTGTACTGTCTGGCCATTGTAGAACCTCAGGAAACATGACAGGTGCTCAGAAAGTCAGAGCTGCTTCAAAAAGCGGAAATTCACATTTTTGTACCATAGTTTGTAAACGCTATAACTTTTACCCAAACCATTTTTTTTTACCCAAACATTTTTTTTTATCAAAGACATGTAGAACAATAAATTTAGAGAAAAATGTATATATGGATGTCGGTTTTTTTGCAAAATTTTACAACTGAAATTTAAAAATTTCATTTTTTTGCAAAAAAATCGTTAAATTTCGATTAATAACAAAAAAAAGTAAAAATGTCAGCAGCAATGAAATACCACCAAATGAAAGCTCTATTAGTGAGAAGAAAAGGAGGTAAAATTCATTTGGGTGGTAAGTTGCATGACCGAGCAATAAACGGTGTAGTAGTGTAGGTCAGAAGTGTAAAAAGTGGCTTGGTCATTAAGGGTGTTTAAGCTAGGGGAGCTGAGGTGGTTAAATGAACATACAGATGACACTGAAACAGCACCTACCAAATTCACAAAACACAATTAAGGTTATGTTGAATTATTTAACATCGTCATGAAAAGTGTTTTAGCACATTTCCTTTTATTCACAACCGCAATTTCATAAAAGAATAAATTTATAGTTGGATGTTATAATATGTGCACATTCGGTATGAATGTAATTATCTAGAGAAACCATTGGGAGATAGTTAGATATACCGGACCTTTGTACTGTAGTAGGGCACAAGCTATTTCCATTCATGCATCCCTTATATGTTCTTCCGTGATCTTGACTTCCGAAATGGTCCTTGTTCGTAGGAACTCCTTGGCGAACCGGAAAAAAAAAACATTATTTCAAATTTTGGATGACAGTGACATGATTGTTTTCATTGAATTTCAGTCAGTTATAAATAAATTTACCAGCAGGACTAAAACACCACAGCTACTCGAATCTTGCTGGTTGCTGTGAAACAGGATCCAGGTGTTCCACTGTGCGGCTTGTTCTTCTGGCTCGTACTTGCTGAAGAATAGACTGTCAATCAAGCATAAAAAAAAATTGGATAATGGCTTTAAATGTATAGTACAACATACATGTTTTTTCTAGTCTCTTGGACAGCGTTATAAGTCTTAATGGAAACAACCGTACTTCCAGTTATTCTGAAGTTTGTGAAGATAGCTGGTTTCGTTACCCTGAGGATCCATCAACACAAGAACTTTCTTGGACATGATCACCACCTAATAAATAAATTATAACAGCTAAGTAGAGTGAAGATATTACAAACATATCAATTAAAAAAATAAAACAATTTAGAATCACTGAATTCCATAACAACCCAAATAGACATTAATGGGGCATGCATGGAAAACATTTAAGGAACTACGTTAAATAAAATTGTATAGACGAAGAACAATGTGGATAATGCCTTTCTTTAAGACAATGAAAGTTATACCTACTTGTAGCTAACCGTGTATACATCAAATTTATACATGGTAGCATTAAGATTGTACTTATACATATTGAAATGTACACCGTAATTACATTAAACTTTATAATACATTATTAAATAAGGAGAACCTAAAAAACAATGATTTGACCAATATATACCATCAGTGTGCTCCAACATTAATAGGGCATAACCATAGATCTTCATCCGGAAACTTGACCTGAAAGAAGGTTATGAAACAACATTGCCAAATCAAATGTATGTATAAATCGTAAACTTAATAAAAAAAATATACTTTCATTATAGAAGTATATATTATAAATACTAATTTCAACAGTCACAAACCTTTCCAAGCTTTTCTATTTTTCCGTAAAACAACACCGAGGACAGGACAGCATCAAACTGGCGCACAGGTTCCTATTGCAATGTAATAAAAGTTAGCAAGTAATATAACTAAGCAAAGGACATAAAACATTAAGTAATGTACGTAACACTTGTCTCATGCTTCGCTATCAGATGATGGATATAGGCGTCAATAACCTGCATCATACAATATCAAATTGCTTATACATATACACATCAGGTAATCACACTTGTCAATATTAAGTAAGTCGTTTTTTTTACCTCGTCCACCAGCCAGTTATTGCCATGCAGTGTACGAAAGGATTAACTATACAGCTTGTATGGTCCAACAACTGCTTGCACAGAGCCGTCATCCTCAGCTTTCCACAGCTTACGAACTAAAATAGAAAAAAGATGCATCATTGCTGCGGCGCTCCCAGGTCACACTAAGGCCGATTGGCACACAGGAGCGCGCGTTCACAGGATCGCGTAGTGCACAAGTTCATCTGCAGCCTGCCGGCCGCGATCATTGGCTGGCAGGCTGTGGATTTTTGAATCGACCAATGAAATGGTTATGTCAGACGCTATTTTGAAAATAGCGTCTGATATAACTGCTGCCTGGTCCTCTGGTGGTCCCTTTTGCTTGGATCGACCACCAGAGGACACAGGCAGCTCTGTAAGTAGCACCAAACACCACTACACTACACATTACATATTACCCTGTCATTTATTAACCCCTTATTTAGCACCTGATCACCCATATTAGACACCCTGATCACCCCCTTGTCCACCCCCCTGTCATTGATCACCCCCCCTGTAAGGGTCCCTCATCCCTGCCAGGTAGTTAGCTACTTGCTAGGTAGTTTAGCGCCCAGCCCACCGCACCGCAGTCACTGATTAGTCGCTGATTAGTGTCATCGCTGTCGCTAATCAGCACTAGTACTATATAGTATCTGTAAGTGATCAAGACTGATCGCAATCAGATCTATATAAGTACATTAGGGTCACCTTAGGTTCTACAAAAAACGCAGTGTTCGCCCGATCAGGCCTGATCTTGTGCGCACACTTGCGTTCAGTCCGCCCCACCGCAGTGACAGAATTTTTTTTTTTCTGATTACTGCAAAAACACTGTAAAATCGCTGCGCCGCTATAAAGATCACTTTTGAGCTTTTTGGATCTTTATTAGCGGTCGCAGCTTTACTTCGCAAGCACTCCTTTTTGCTAGGTAGGTTTGCTCTTTTTCCTGGGTAGTCTCAGAGGAATACCCCCTAAATTTAGTGAACCCAAAATGTCAAACAAGGGGTATTCCGCTGAAGAGGCCTACAGGATTCTGGCCATGATGGATGAAAGCGATGGGGACGCCTCATCCGCTGAATCCAGTGGTTCAGAATATGAACCTGTAGACAGCAGTGGCACTCTAACCGCTAGCGAAGATGACGAGGTAGAGGTCCCTGCTACGGTCAGGCGTACCCGATCCCATGTCAGAGTTCTGCAAACCCCGCATGATGATCCTCATTTGCAGCAGAGTGGTGCTAGCGCTGATTTTGTTTATGTTGCGGCATACACCAGCAGCGCAGCACATCCTGGACCTTCTACCAGCACTGCCGTATTCCCTGGTGAAGTGGCGAGCACCAGAAGGGCAGTTCCAGCTGGTACGGTGGCACGTGCACTAACTCCCCAGTCGCAGCCACTGCGTTCACAGGCCCGTAGAACCCTTAGTCTCCCAGAGGTGCTGGCAAATCCTAATTGGCAATCCCCTGATTCCGCCACACCCGTATTGCCCCCTTTCACCGCCCAGTCTGGAGTTCGCGTGGAGACGGCTCATTTAGGATCGGCCCTTCAGTTTTTTGAGCTGTTCTTCACCGCGGATCTCTATGACCTGGTTGTGGCAGAAACCAACCGCTACGCCACACAGTTTATTACCGCCAATCCGGAAAGCTACTATGCCCAGCCTTTCCGGTGGAAACCAGTCACAGTTTCCGAGTTTAAATTTTTTTTGGGCCTTATCCTCAGCATGGGTCTAACTAAAAAAAATGTATTGCGGTCATATTGGTCTAAAGACCCAATACATTACATGCCCATGTTCTCTGCTGCAATGTCTAGGGCACGTTTTGAGGTCATCATGCGCTTTATGCATTTCGCTGACAATAGCACCTGTCATTCAAGAGGCCACCCTGCTTATGACCGGCTCCACAAAATTCGGCCCCTCATAGACCATTTGTCATCCAGATTTGCAGATGCGTATACCCCTAATCAAAACATCTGCATAGACGAGTCCCTAGTACATTTTACCGGGCGCCTTGGCATAAAACAGTACATCCCCAGCAAGCGCGCCCGGTATGGGGTCAAACTGTATAAGCTCTGTGAAAGGGCCACAGGCTATACATATCGTTTTAGGGTCTATGAGGGAAAAGACTCAAAACTGCAGCCGGTCGGATGTCCTGACTACCTGGGGAGCAGTGGCAAGATTGTCTGGGACTTGGTGTCACTCTTATTCCACAAGGGATACCACTTATACGTGGACAATTTTTACTCAAGCGTGGCCCTCTTTCGGCACTCACATATAGTCGGAATTCAATGCTGTGGCACCGCGCGACCTAGTCGCCGGGGCTTCCCCCAACGGCTCGTTAGTACCCGAATTGCACGGGGGGAGAGGGCTGCCTTGTGTGACCAAGAACTGCTTGCGGTGAAGTGGAGGGACAAGAGGGACGTTTACCTTCTGTCCACCATTCACGCAGACACGACTGTACAAATTGAAAGGGCAACTGGAGTCATTGTGAAACCCCTCTCTGTCCACGACTATAACCTTCACATCAATTTGGCAAGAGAGAAAAGAGAAGGGAGAGGCGCTCATAGGGTGGTGGGTGGCGGTTGTGTTATTTTGCGTAATGGTCGAAGTGTGCTCACCTTTTGGTGTTGTGCTGGTTGGAGCACACCTTCCGTGGAGGTAGGTACACGTGGAGAAATAAGGGGGCGTTGGTATTTTTGGGAGGGTCGGTGCTGCCAATACCCGTTCGGTCCCTTAGGGTGGAGTTGCCAGGACTCCTAGGGACTGTGAAGGAAGAAGTTGCTGGTTTGTGTGCGAATGCACACAGTAGGGTATTTGCTTGGCGCACAAAAGGACGACCTCAGTCAGCGGACTTTGGTGAAATAGCTGTTTTTATTGTTCAGTAGACAACGCGTTTCGGAGTTTATAACTCCTTTATCAAGTCTTAATCGGCACAACCAGACGCTCCAGCCATCTGGCCAGTGTCTCTGCTGACGCCCGATTAAGACTTGATAAAGGAGTTATAAACTCCGAAACGCGTTGTCTACTGAACAATAAAAACAGCTATTTCACCAAAGTCCGCTGACTGAGGTCGTCCTTTTGTGCGCCAAGCAAATACCCTACTGTGTGCATTCGCACACAAACCAGCAACTTCTTATAACCTTCACATGGGAGGGGTGGACTTCAGTGACCAGATGTTGGCTCCCTATTTAGTTTCCCGACGCACCAGACGCTGGTATAAGAAGGTGTCTGTTTATTTAATTCAATTGGCAATGTACAATAGTTTTGTTCTCTACAGTAAGGCTGGGAGAACAGGATCCTTCCTAAAATTCCAGGAAGAGATCATTTCGGAAATCCTGTATCCAGGAGGGTCCGTGCCCCAAGGCCCTGATGTAGTGAGCCGGCTACATGGCAGACACTTCCTGTCTGTCTATCCTGGTACCCCAACTCAACGTTCCCCAAGAAAAAGATGTCGTCTCTGTAGCAGGGGTGGAATAAGGCGTGACACCACCTTTTTTTGTCCTGACTGTCCTGACCAGCCTGCCCTATGCATAGGGGAGTGTTTCCGCAAGTTCCACACTCAGGTACACTATTAGCATAGGGATTGCATACACAGGACAGGCACACAGGGGTCTTAGGGCCCTTTCACACAGAGCTGCCACAAACCTCTCCTTTCACCTGGGACAAAGTGCATAATGTATTTCGCCACATCTCTGGGCGATTTGCGCTTTGCACATTGTCCCATGGGGAAGGAGAGGTTTGTCCTATAAAGACACCCCAAGGTATTCCGTGAGGGGCATGGCGAGTTCCTAGAATTTTTTATTTTTTGTCACAAGTTAGCGGAAAATGATGATTTTTTTTTTTTTTCTTACAAAGTCTCATATTCCACTAACTTGTGACAAAAAATAAAAACTTCCATGAACTCACTATGCCCATCACAAAATACCTTGGGATGTCTTCTTTCCAAAATGGGGTCACTTGTGGGGTAGTTATACTGCCCTGGCATTCTAGGGGCCCTAATGTGTGGTAAGTAGTTTGAAATCAAAATCTGTAAAAAATGGCCGGTGAAATCCGAAAGGTGCTCTTTGGAATGTGGGCCCCTTTGCCCACCTAGGCTGCAAAAAAGTGTCACACATGTGGTATTGCCGTACTCAGGAGAAGTTGGGGAATATGTTTTGGGGTGTCATTTTACATATACCCATGCTGGGTGAGATAAATATCTTGGTCAAATGCCAACTTTCTATAAAAAAATGGGAAAAGTTGTCTTTTGCCAAGATACTTCTCTCACCCAGCATGGGTATATGTAAAATGACACCCAAAAACACATTCCCCAACTTCTCCTGTGTACGGCAATACCACATGTGTGACACTTTTTTGCAGCCTAGGTGGGCAAATGGGCCCACATTCCAAAGAGCACCTTTAGGATTTCACAGGTCATTTTTTACACATTTTGATTTCAAACTACTTACCACACATTAGGGCCCCTAGAATGCCAGGGCAGTATAACTACCCCACAAGTGACCCCATTTTGGAAAGAAGACACCCCAAGGTATTCCGTGAGGGGCATGGCGAGTTCCTAGAATTTTTTATTTTTTGTCACAAGTTAGTGGAAAATGATGATTTTTTTTTTTCTTACAAAGTCTCATATTCCACTAACTTGTGACAAAAAATAAAAAATTCTAGGAACTTGCCATGCCCCTCACAGAATACCTTGGGGTGTCTTCTTTCCAAAATGGGGTCACTTGTGGGGTAGTTATACTGCCCTGGCATTTAATGGGCCCAAATGCGTGGTAAGTAGTTTGAAATCAAAATGTGTAAAAAATGGCCTGTGAAATCCAAAAGGTGCTCTTTGGAATGTGGGCCCATTTGCCCACCTTGGCTGCAAAAAAGTGTCACACATGTGGTATCGCCGTACTCAGAAGAAGTTGGGCAATGTGTTTCGGGGTGTCTTTTTACATATACCCATGCTGGGTGAGAGAAATATCTCGGCAAAAGACAACTTTTCCCATTTTTTTTATAAAAAGTTGGCATTTGACCAAGATATTTATCTCGCCCAGCATGGGTATATGTAAAATGACACCCCAAAACACATTCCCCAACTTCTCCTGAGTACGGCGATACCACATGTATGACACTTTTTTGCAGCCTAGGTGGGCAAAGGGGCCCACATTCCAAAGAGCACCTTTTGGATTTCGCAGGCCATTTTTTACAGATTTTGATTTCAAACTACTTTGCACGCATTTGGGCCCCTAAAATGCCAGGGCAGTATAACTACCCCACAAGTGACCCCATTTTGGAAAGAAGACACCCCAAGGTATTTCATGATGGGCATAGTGAGTTCATGGAAGTTTTTATTTTTTGTCACAAGTTAGTGGAATATGAGACTTTGTAAGGAAAAAGAAGAAAAAAAATTCATCATTTTCCGCTAACTTGTGACCAAAAATAAAAAGTTCTATGAACTCACTATGCCCATCAGTGAATACCTTAGGGTGTCTACTTTCCAAAATGGGGTCATTTGTGGGGTTTTTCTACTGTCTGGGCATTGTAGAACCTCAGGAAACATGACAGGTGCTCAGAAAGTCAGAGCTGCTTCAAAAAGCGGAAATTCACATTTTTGTACCATAGTTTGTAAACGCTATAACTTTTACCCAAACCATTTTTTTCCCCCAAACATTTTTTTTATCAAAGACATGTAGAACAATAAATTTAGAGAAAAATTTATATATAGATGTTGTTTTTTTTTGAAAAATTTTACAACTGAAAGTGAAAAATGTCATTTTTTTGCAAAAATTTCGTTAAATTTCGATTAATAACAAAAAAAGTTTAAATGTCAGCAGCAATGAAATACCACCAAATGAAAGCTCTATTAGTGAGAAGAAAAGGAGGTAAAATTCATTTGGGTGGTAAGTTGCATGACCGAGCAATAAACCGCTAAATTTGTGGAGTGCCGATTTGTAAAAAAGGGCCTGGTCACTAGGGGGGTATAAACCTGTGGCCTTAAGTAGTTAAACTCCACGTCGGTAATATTAATCTGGGACCAATACCTAATACTGGTTGAGTATGCCCAATCCTAAAATTTACTTAAGGTAAGAAATGTAAAATTTTGAGTTCAATCCTCCAAATATTAACCATCTACCATAAATATAAGTTAATGACCGTAAATAATAAAAACTTTTGTAGTGCTGCTGTTATGCAAAGGGTGAAAAACTCAACTAGTATTGGGTCAAATAGAAAAACCGGACCATGTATTCTTAAAGTTTATATTGATTTTATTTAATACAATGCCAAACGGTGGCAAATAATACTGAAACCCTAAATATTAAGGGCAGAAATGGCTACAGAGTTAAAGGCCACACCAACAGGGCATGGCCAAACATAAGACCAATGGGGTCAAACAAACTTTTTTACAACCAGTATGTGCTACCTCGTTCTTCTATGCTGGGTTCCACATTCATTGATACTGAGGGCTTTAAAATAAATGTGAAAATCAATATTCATTGCTTACTGTTAACATACACTCACCTAAAGAATTATTAGGAACACCATACTAATACGGTGTTGGACCCCCTTTTGCCTTCAGAACTGCCTTAATTCTACGTGGCATTGATTTAACAAGGTGCTGATAGCATTCTTTAGAAATGTTGGCCCATATTGATAGGATAGCATCTTGCAGTTGATGTAGATTTGAGGGATGCACATCCAGGGCACGAAGCTCCCGTTCCACCACATCCCAAAGATGCTCTATTGGGTTGAAATCTGGTGACTGTGGGGGCCATTTTAGTACAGTGAACTCATTGTCATGTTCAAGAAACCAATTTGAAATGATTCGAGCTTTGTGACATGGTGCATTATCCTGCTGGAAGTAGCCATCAGAGGATGGATACATGTTCTCATTCTGTTTACGCCTCTACCATTTGAATTCGGACTCTACCATTTGAATGTCTCAACAGAAATCGAGACTCATCAGACCAGGCAACATTTTTCCAGTCTTCAACAGTCCAATTTTGGTGAGCTCGTGCAAATTGTAGCCTCTTTTTCCTATTTGTAGTGGAGATGAGTGGTACCCGGTGGGGTCTTCTGCTGTTGTAGCCCATCCGCCTCAAGGTTGTGCGTGTTGTGGCTTCACAAATGCTTTGCTGCATACCTCGGTTGTAACGAGTGGTCATTTCAGTCAACGTTGCTCTTCTATCAGCTTGAATAAGTCGGCCCATTCTCCTCTGACCTCTAGCATCCACAAGGCATTTTTGCCCACAGGACTGCCGCATACTGGATGTTTTTCCCTTTTCACACCATTCTTTGTAAACCCTAGAAATGGTTGTGCGTGAAAATCCCAGTAACTGAGCAGATTGTGAAATACTCAGACCGGCCTGTCTGGCACCAACAACCATGCCACGCTCAAAATTGCCTAAATCACCTTTCTTTCCCATTCTGACATTCAGTTTGGAGTTCAGGAGATTGTCTTGACCAGGACCACCCCCCTAAATGCATTGAAGCAACTGCCATGTGATTGGTTGACTAGATAATTGCATTAATGAGAAATGGAACAGGTGTTCCTAATAATTCTTTAGGTGAGTGTATATTTGAATTTCAATTGTACATAGTAGAAGAATATTACAATTGCCATGTCATTTACTGTGGATGGTACCAGAACAAGTCAGACACTCCCAACTCGTTACTTTAAATGACATGTTCCTGCCGATTCTTATTGTGTCTCTGATCTCGTGAATACGTGACCTGTTGTATCCCTTGTTACCTGTTCCACTCACTGGTTACCTTCCCTCCTTTCTTGGTTAAGTAAGATTTCACCAACACTTATCGTGACATTAAGACATACAATGTGTAAAGCACCATTATTCTTAATCCCCGTTTCAATTGTACACATAAAAAAAATCTATGCAAATCAGATATATTTTAGATACATGTAACTATCTACTTATCTGTCAGTACCGATTTCAACTCAATGTTGTCATACCTGGAAAGTGCTTTCCTTGTTCGTTCCTATCCAGCTGATGACAGAGGTCCGTTGTGGTACGGAGGACAGGCGGGTGCTGTCTTCCTGAGCCATGTTCACATCTTTTTCTGGCTTCTTGACTGTGATCCTCTCGCTTCTTCTGTACGGCTTGATGTGGTCAACGTTGATCTTATTCTTTAACGTAACCCCATTGAATAACATAAGGACCAGAGAAATCAGGCTCCATCTGTCCCCCTTTCCTACCACTCTTTCTCATATTGTATAGAAGGACCTCATTGCCGACACTGTAGACCACATCCTTGTTTTTCTTCAGCACTTTCTTGGCATGCTTCGTCTTCTGTTTTTCCTGGGATTTCTCAATGTGTTCCTTGGTGGTTTCCTTGATCTTTTCCATCGATGATGTCTTTTCCTCAACGAAGGCAATGTACGTTTTTTCATCCGGAAGAATGATGTTAGAAAGCTGTGTAGAAAATAAACCAAAATAAAAGTAAAATATATTTTTTAATTAAATAGTATATATAACTTTCTACATATGTATATAATATTGAAGATACTTAAAAAATTGACCAAAAAAAATAAAAATTCACCGGAAGTTCAACGGGAACCTCGGAGGGTAATACGGCCTCTCTCCCGTACATCAACAGAAATGGCGAGTATTTGGTGGTGGTTTGGACCTTCGATCTGATGGAGAATAAGGTAGCATCCAAAAACACGTCCCAGTTGTTCTGCTTCTCGTTTACCAGCTTGGTCAGGGCTCTAAAAAGAATGGCATAACAAATAACATTAATACCATTGATATTTTAATTAAAGAACGATTGCCAGATAACATCAGATTACTATACAATAATTTGCCAGGCATCTTGTACAATAGGAGATGTGAATTTGTGTTGGATGGTGATTTTCAAAAAAATGTCTTAAAGGCAACACAATGCTTCTTTGAAATAAAGAAGTGATTATTTATAATTTGTAAATAGTTCAAGATTCATTTTAAGGAGACGGGGCATAAAACGGTGAAAGGAGAAGGAGATAGCCTAGGTTTAGAAAAAGGAAATAATAATGAACTATTTCAACTGCGCCAGAACCTATTAAAAATAAATTTTGTTTGAAGTTATTCTTTAAAAAAAAATAGATTTTAAGAGCAATTATGTACTTAATATGTGATTGACCCAGAGCATCCTACTTTTAAGAAAACGTAAAAAAAAAAAAAAATTTTGGACACTTGCCTTTTGATATTATGATTGGTCTTTTCATCCAGTCCGTTGGTCTGTGGGTGATACGCCGCTGTAACACTTCTTTCGATACCCAAAATGGAACACAGTTGGTTGTTCAGCTTAAAAATTTTTTTTATTTTTTTTTACAGTGCCATTATCATAGCAAACAGCTTACATGTTAACTAACCAATTTAACATACAAGAGCACAGGGCAAATACACATACTTGGTTTACAAACTCTACCCTGGTCCGAAAGGATTCTCTTGGGACAACCATGTCGATACACCATGGAGCAAATATGGCATCCCACCTCTGCAGCAGATTTGGTTCGCAATGGGAATACCTCCACCCACTTAGAGAAATAATCCGTAGCCGTCAAAATGTATTGAAATCCATCAACTGTCTTAGGCCTCTTTCACACTTGCGTTGTTGGGATCCGGCGTGAACTTCCGTTGCCGGCGGTGCCCGCCGGATCCGGAAAAACGCAAGTGTACTGAAAGCATTTGAAGACGGAGCCGTCTTCAAAATGCTTTCAGTGTTACTATGGCACCCAGGACGCTATTAAAGTCCTGGTTGCCATAGTAGGAGCGGGGGAGCGGTATACTTACATTCCGTGCGGCTCCCCGGGCGCTCCAGAATGACGTCAGAGCGCCCCATGCGCATGGATGACGTGATCCATGTGATCACGTGATCCATGCGATCACGTGATCCATGCGCTTGGGGCGCCCTGACGTCACTCTGGAGCGCCCGGGGAGCCGCACGGACGGTAAGTATGCTGCTCCCCCGCTCCCCGCTACACTTTACCATGGCTGCCAGGACTTTAGCGTCCCGGCAGCCATGGTAACCACTCTGAAAAAGCTAAATGTCGGGTCCGGCAATTCGCCGAAACGACGTTTAGCTTAAGGCCGGATCCGGATCAATGCCTTTCAATGGGCATTAATCCCGGATCCGGCCTTGCGGCAAGTCTTCAGGATTTTTGGCCAGAGCAAAAAGCGCAGCATGCTGCGGTATTTTCTCCGGCCAAAAAACGTTCCGTTCCGGAACTGAAGACATCCTGATGCATCCTGAACGGATTTCTGTCCATTCAGAATGCATTAGGATAAAACTGATCAGGATTCTTCCGGCATAGAGCCCCGACGATGGAACTCTATGCCGGAAGAAAAGAACGCAGGTGTGAAAGAGCCCTAAGGAAGAGGACCAGTTAGGTCGATCCCGACAAGCTCCCAGACAGCGGATACCTATCGGGAATACAATATGATATTTATATTTATAATTTTTGGGCTTATATTTTGTAACACCAAGGGTATATTTCATTGTAGACAAGATATTTACCTTAATACACTGTAACGGCTGTGGAGCAGCGATTGGTTTTCCAGACTTCTGGCATTGAGGGCATTCCTGGATCTAATGGAAATGGCTTGTTAACCGGTGTACACCTTTCCTCCTAATACAAAATACGGATTAGAATTGTTGTTTACCCATTTAGAAATATCAACATGCATTCCATGCCAGAAGAATCGCGAGCTGATGGCTGATCGTGTTCTGTTGATCCCGGAATGTCCTCCAATGGGCGATGCATGAAATTCCACGAAGATTCTACAGGCTTCTTCCTCGTTTTTCACTAATCTTCGGGTTCCAAAGAACAACTCTCCATCTTACAAGAAAAATAAAAATATTAGAGCTTTGTTTAGTGAACAATGGTATGTGCACAGTTAATCATAAGGAGTGTCTTTGTGGCACATAAGGAGTGGCACATTTGATGCAAAAGCTGGCACATATGCTGTACATGCAGTAACACTAGCTAAAAACTTAGTACACATTTGGCTGCCAAAAACACTATACAAAAATGAGGGGGCAGACAAAGTACATTTGTTAAAGAAAAATATGTTTAAAAAAATTTACTTACTTTGTGTCCTGCTCAAACTTCACTCTTGCAAGTAAGCAATCACAGAATGTACTTGAATAATTTGAAAAAGCTTTCAAATTAGATTAGCACTCTTGAGACTCTCTCAAACACAATATAAACCAGTGGTCATACCAAAACTCCAACACCCACAAGAGGGATGACTGATAGTCACCCTCTTATATTCTTCCCAGCACAGCCAATCAGCAGTGTTCACATGACCCTTTGCCAGCCAATGAAGTTCCATGCTGTTCCATCAGGCGTGGTACACTGGCCCTAAGCAGCCAATCGGCTTGTGTACAGCTACATCAGCAGTTATGAGGTGCTCCTCGCTTTGCCAATACCATAGTGAGAAGTGCACAGGCACTTTGGCGGCAAAATTACAACTAAAGCCCTACTCCTTTCACAATCTCATACTGTGACAGTTAAGTTTGTATTTATGGGCCAATCGGGTAATGCTGGCTAAATACACTGCTCAAAAAAATAAAGGGAACACAAAAATAACACATCCTAGATCTGAATTAATTAAATATTTTTCTGAAATACTTTGTTCTTTACATAGTTGAATGTGCTGAAAACAAAATCACACAAAAATAAAAAAATGGAAATCAAATTTTTCAACCCATGGAGGTCTGGATTTGGAGTCCCACTCAAAATTAAAGTGGAAAAACACACTACAGGCTGATCCAACTTTGATGTAATGTCCTTAAAACAAGTCAAAATGAGGCTCAGTAGTGTGTGTGGCCTCCACGTGCCTGTATGACCTCCCTACAATGCCTGTGCATGCTCCTGATGAGGTGGCGGACGGTCTCCTGAGGGATCTCCTCCCAGACCTGGACTAAAGCATCTGCCAACTCCTGGACAGTCTGTGGTGCAACGTGACGTTGGTGGATAGAGAGAGACATGATGTCCCAGATGTGCTCAATTGTATTCAGGTCTGGGGAACGGGTGGGCCAGTCCATAGCATCAATGCCTTCGTCTTGCAGGAACTGCTGACACACTCCAGCCACATGAGGTCCAGCCACATAGCATTGTCTTGCATTAGGAGGAACCCAGGGCCAACCGCACCAGCATATGGTCTCACAAGGGGTCTGAGGATCTCATCTCGGTACCTAATGGCAGTCAGGCTACCTCTGGCGAGCACATGGAGGGCTGTGCGGCCCTCCAAAGAAATGCCACCCCACACCATTACTGACCCAATGCCAAACCGGTCATGCTGGAGGATGTTGCAGGCAGCAGAACGTTCTCCACGGCGTCTCCAGACTCTGTCACGTCTGTCACATGTGCTCAGTGTGAACCTGCTTTCATCTGTGAAGAGCACAGGGCGCCAGTGGCGAATTTGCCAATCTTGGTGTTCTCTGGCAAATGCCAAACGTCCTGCACGGTGTTGGGCTGAAAGCACAACCCCCACCTGTGGACGTCGGGCCCTCATATCACCCTCATGGAGTCTGTTTCTGACCGTTTGAGCAGACACATGCACATTTGTGGCCTGCTGGAGGTCATTTTGCAGGGCTCTGGCAGTGCTCCTCCTGTTCCTCCCTGCAAAAAGGCGGAGGTAGCGGTCCTGCTGCTGGGTTGTTGCCCTACTACGGCCTCCTCCACGTCTCCTGATGTACTGGCCTGTCTCCTGGTAGCGCCTCCATGCTCTGGACACTACGCTGACAGACACAGCAAACCTTCTTGCCACAGCTCGCATTGATGTGCCATCCTGGATAAGCTGCACTACCTGAGCCACTTGTGTGGGTTGTGGACTCCGTCTCATGCTACCACTAGAGTGAAAGCACCGCCAGCATTCAAAAGTGACCAAAACATCAGCCAGGAAGCATAGGAACTGAGAAGTGGCCTGTGGTCACCACCTGCAGAACCACTCCTTTATTGGGGGTGTCTTGCTAATTGCCTATAATTTCCACCTGTTGTCTATCCCATTTGCACAACAGCATGTGAAATTGATTGTCACTCAGTGTTGCTTCTTAAGTGGACAGTTTGATTTCACAGAAGTGTGATTGACTTGGAGTTACATTGTGTTGTTTAAGTGTTCCCTTTATTTTTTTGAGCAGTGTATAAGGTGCCGCTTCCCTGTCACGTTCACAGCCTCTGTTAATATGAGCTGCCCAGCGCATGTGAAAATCTGCTGCCCCTGCGCGTCCCCATACAGCCTCTGTGAAGATCGGATGCCATGAGCGATCCCCATACAGCCCCCATTACAATAAAGTGCTGCTTGCCTTTGGCCTGTGTTAATATGAGCTGGCCTGTGACAATCTGCTGCCCCTGCACGTCCCCATACAGCCTCTGTGAAGATCAGCTGCCCTTGCGCGTGCACACGATCCCCATTCAGCCGCTGTTAAAATAAGCTGCCCAGCGCCTGTGAAAATCTGCTGCCCCTGCGTGTCCCCATACAGCCTCTGTGAAGATCGGATGCCATGAGCGATCCCCATACAGCCCCCATTACAATAAAGCGCTGCTTGCCTGTGTTAATATGAGCTGGCCTGTGACAATCTGCTGCCCCTGCGCGTCCCCATACAGCCTCTGAAGATCGGATGCCATGAGCGATCCTCATACAGCCCCCATTACAATAAAGTGCTGCTTGCCTTTGGCCTGTGTTAATATGAGCTGGCCTGTGACAATCTGATGCCCCTGCGCGTCCCCATACAGCCTCTGTGAAGATCAGCTGCCCTTGCGCGTGCACACGATCCCCATTCAGCCACTGTTAAAATAAGCTGCCCAGCGCCTGTGAAAATCTGCTGCCCCTGCGCGTCTCCATACAGCCTCTGTGAAGATCGGATGCCATGAGCGATCACCATACACCCCCTATTACAATAAAGTTCTGCTTGCCTGTGTTAATATGAGCTGGCCTGTGACAATCTGCTGCCCCTGCGCGTCCCCATACAGCCTCTGTGACGAACGGCTGCCCCTGCGCGTGCACACGATCCCCATTCAGCCGCTGTTAAAATAAGCTGCCCTGCGCCTGGGAAAATCTGCTGCCCGCGCGTTCACATACAGCAGCTGTTAAAATAAGCTGCCCTGAGCCAAGCCTTCTTCACAGCCTATAAGGTTGCCAGCTTTGTGACACACCTACCTCAGAAGCGTGACGTCAAGACCGGAAGTGACTAGGGCAGGAGATTTTCACGGGCAGCAGATTTTCACAGAACACAGTCCCCTCTAGTCACTTGATCACGTGATGTCCTCATAGGTCCTTCACCACCTAGTATTCCCCGTGTTGCCCATACATATCAGACTATTGATTACTGAGAAGCTTACAATGTACCGGCTCCTTTGAGGTCCTCCATGCAGCCCATACATTGTAGTTTGGTCAGTGCTGAGGTGCCTACAATGTAGTGGCTCCTTTGAGGTTCAGAGATCAGGAGGCAGAAGTGTTTTTCCCTCCATTGATTGATTTTTATCCGATATGAAATAAAAAAGTCGATTTCATGTATAAAGGAGAGGATGAACGCTGGTGGTTAGGCTTTTTATTTTAGTTTGACTGGACTTTGTTATATTGTAGTGTTTCTTCCCTGCACCATGAGGACATATTAGAAGATGATGGGTGTTGTGGTGAGTGGGGGGATAACCTTCCATCTCCTGTACTCAAGTCCTCAGTAATGAAGAGGCTACAATGTATGGGCTGCAAGGAGGACCTCAAATTTGCTGGCACATTCTAGGAATCTCATTCCTGAGCAGGCTATAAAGGAACCCATATAGTCTGCAGGAACGCCTGATACATTCTAAGCACTTCATATACAGGCCACCGGATTTCAGTGGCTGTCCCGCGATCTCGGTACAGGGGAGGTATGTCCTGCTCTTAGGCAGCTGTCCCTGCTTCCATAGGACACAGAGACAGTTGCCTGTAATGATGAAGCATAGAGCCGTCCCCTCCCGGTTCCATCATTCCTCCACCCTGTAGAGCTCCACACTGCTGGTCTGTGCAGGGGGAGGGGCCAATCAGTCAGTGCTCCTCCTCCTACACAGACCAGCATCTCTGTGTGTATCCTGCTGCTGCTGGGGAACGAGGTAAGTATGTGGAGTTTATTCATTTATTTTTTTACTTCCTGTAAAGGGGGCACAATCCTGCACATATTACTGTGAGGCCACACATAACTGGCATAATACTATGAGGGGCATATATGTCATCAGAAACCGAACTGTTAAAACCTGGTCCCCGCCCCCAAACACGCATACCTGCATCATCCCCTGAAGACGCTGGGTGTCCAGCGAAACATGTTGGGACGCAGGGTGTACGTGTGTGTTTTTAGGTTCAGTAGTAGGCAGGCAGGGAGCTCTGACAAGAGCAAATGATATATAGTATAAGAGGAGTACAGGATTGACTGCTAGCCAGAGCAGCCGGGGTCATTATAGTATATTAACCCTTAGAATCCTGCTGTGAGGAAACATGAACAGCAGAGCCATCTAAGTAGTAAATCAATTAGTCTGTAGGACTGCAAGTGAGAGCGCTCCAGTGGTGGCGGCGGTCATTACAACATCTCAATCACTAGAACCCTGCTCTGAAGAAATATAAACAGCAGATGTTGTTTGAGCAGAAAATTAACCAGCCTGCACACCACTGAGAATTTTAATGAGTCTATAGTGTCAAAATGGATGTATTTTTTAGTAATAACTAAATAAATAAAAGTGAAGTTTTAAAAGAAACAGCACAAATAAAAAAGACGTATCTAGGTCAGAAGGACCAATTGTATTAGTTATTACTGTGAGGGGGCACAGAATTGGGCATATTACTGTTAGGGGACACATATTTGGGCATATTACTGTGAGGAGGCACATATCTGCACATTACTGTGAAGGGACACATATCTGGGCATATTACTGTGACGGGGCATTGTGAGGGATAAGAATCCATTTTGTATAAGTATTTCCTCCATCTTGTGCATATATGGAAAAATGAATGAGCCAGCTGGATGTGGGGAGTTCTATCTACAAGGCCAAGGTAGCTGCTACCTTATCAGAGTTTGACGTGCAAGAGAGTTATGTTCTCTCTGTGTTTTGGGATGCGCTGCTAAAGAAGATAAGATGCTGTAGAAGTTTTGAACCATTACAAATTCTGGTAGTATAGTGCGGAAGTATTTCCTTATATGAATAGCTAATCAAATCTCTAGTTTCAATTTCCACCTCCTTGGTGGTGTGCCAGATTTGTCTATGATTATCTGTAGTGTTATAAAGATGTATGCTTGTGTGTAATAAAGTAAAGAGAGAGAACCTGATTCAGCAGTGTGTCTGTATCAGCTCTCCGAGCGCTCGTACCTCCACATAAGTTGGGACCCCGGCAATAATAGAGGTAGGGGGCTTTGCCCCAACAGCATATACCTGATCATGTTACTATGAGGGAGCACAATCCTGGGCAAATAACTGTGAGGGGGCACATATCTGGATATCAATACTGTGAGGGGGCACATATCAGAACATATTACTGTGAGGGGGCACATCTGCGCATCACTACTGTCAGGGGGCATATATATGGGCATAACTACTGTGAGGGGGCAAATATCTGTCCATAACTACTATGAGGGGGCACATATTTGGGCATAACTACTGTGAGGGGGCAAATATCTGGTCATAACTACTGTGAGGGGGCACATATCTGGCCATAACTACTGTTAGGGGGCACATATCTGGACATAACGACTGTGAGGGGTACATATCTGGACATTACTGTGAGGGGGCACATATCAGGACATATTACTGTGAGGGGGCACATCTGGGAATAGCTACTGTCAGGGGCACATATCTGGACATAACTACAGTGAGGGGGCACATATCTGGGCATAACTACCCTGAGGGGGCGCATATCTGCCCATAACTACTCTGAGGGGGCACATATCTAGGCATAACTACTGTCAGGGGGCACATATCTGGGCATAACTACTTTGAAAAGGGCACATATCTGGGCATAACGACTGTAAAAAGGGCACATATCTTGGCATAACTACTGTGAGGGGCACAAAGAGGGAATAATTACTATGTAGGGTGTGAAAAATACCATGCCTCGTGCCCGCTTGACGTCACCTACGTCGAGCTCACGAGACGCAGTATGGTCACTTGTTACCAAAGCGTGACGTTACGCCCTCCAGAGGAGCAGGTAAGGTCAGATTGGTACAGTTTACACAGACACCTCCTGTCCACGCGGGCACAGAGAGGCAACAAGCTGAGAGAGCCTTTTCATTGCCACAGTGAAAACAGCGCCTCCTCAGCCCGGGAAATCTGCCCCTGCTTCTTGTTTGATATAACCCCGGTCCACTAACTGGATTATATAGGGTGAGAAACCAACCCGCTGTAGCTTATAACTAGGCCGAAGCACGGACATGGGGATTCGTGATCGAGATACAAGATAGCACAAGATGAAATTATATATTTAATCGCCTAAAGGGCACTCTAGATATAACACAATACACACAGAGAATATATACAGTGGTCTGAGGTTACAAATACAGGCGATATAGGTACAACAGGGTTAAGCAGAGCAAGAGTCAGTTACCGGGTAAGATGAAAGTTCCTTTGGGTTATAATGGTGGAATAGTCCTTGGCTGCAGTCACATTGGTGTAATGAGGTCAGCTGGTTCCCGGTCTCTCCAAACACATTGGCACGATGTGACCCCCTTCAGAAAAGACACCGCCCACTGGCTTGTATGGGCTTATGACCTGTAGCCGGCCGCTCCCCTCCCCGCCTATGGATAGGGTCCACCCTTCCTTCTCTGGTGCTGGCAGCAAATGACCCATAAAATCCCTTAGGGCTCATAGCCCCAGACCAGAATGTCACTGGAAGATGGTTCCGGACCCAATTGATCTGCCTGGGTTACAGCTACAACTAGAGTCCAAACATGGTCCCGCTATGTGGTTTCTGTGGGGAGATATGTATATCTCCCCTCCCGGGCATCCTAGCCTCAAGCCAGGACTACGTGGATGTTTTTCAAGTATAGCAGGCATTCCTCATCTAGTTATATAATAAATATATGCATATAAAATTATTATATATTTATTCAACAATATAACATAAAAGCTATATAATAAAAGGTATAAAACTTTGATATAAAATTACAACATAAAATCCATTAGCAGCAGATAGTGGCAGTAATAACGGCAAATAGCGGTAACAATATAGCAGCAGATATAGTTCTAATACAGCAGATATATTAGCCGCAGTTAGTGGCAGCTGGAATACCCTTAAGAAAACAGGTATATTATATGGCAGCAGTTCGGCAGTAACAATGTGGTAGCAGCTGAAAAATATGGTAGCAGCTGAAAAATTGTCATACGTGATATCCTTTTTCCATAGCAGAAGTATTATTGAGGTATCAGCAGTTAAGGTATAAAAACACTGTTAGTCTTGTTGAATAAATGATTCACAGCTTGAGGATGTAGTTTTTGCTACCATCCTTGTTTTAAAATACGTAAATGGCCCCAATGGATATATTGCAATATTAGCAATCACTGTTATTTCTATTCCACTCCCAGTGTTTAGCATCCAAATTCTAATGCATTTGTAGGAGATCTGATTTAAATATTTTAACAGGAGGTTTGGTTTTACTGTTAGTTGTGGTATTGTGTCGATTTGAGTGGCGTCCCACTCCAAATACAGAGCACTCCTTGATCGCGTTGACTTTAGTTGTTTTTTCAGTGGCGTTCACCTGTATGTTTCTGCCGTGACTCGGCCTCCCACGTGGTGACTTTTAGTCCCGTTGTATAATCTCGCGAGATTTCGAATGTTCGTTGAGAATTCGAATTGAATTCAATTTTTTGTCAGCAATATTCGTAATCATGCGATTGCTTATCCAAATACCGTCTGGACAATTTTCAATAATTTTGGTTAGTTTAGTCTTTTTCGGAATATCCTGCTAAACACGTTTTGAGGTTCACACCTCTTCCTCAGTAGCCATATTCGAAATGCCTCAAAATCGATCCATTTATACCAGTCTATATGCTACTTAGTCAGTACTGTGTTGCTCCAAAAACCCGTAAAAATATTATTTTGGAAAAGTATGATTTGCAAGTATAAATACCAGTTCAACAAATACAATTATTTCAATATGAACTTTCAGTAAAATAATCTATTTAGATCTTTTCATGAATTTGCATAACACCTTCCTATGCGATTTTCCTGCGATTTTTGTATATTTTTGTGCGTTTTTCCATAATTGTAACATAGTGTAAATGATAAAATTACACCTTAATACGTATAGTGACTCTAGATAGGACTTCAGTAATTATTGTAATTGTGTATGTACATTTGCTAAAAAAAAAAAATAATAATATGCGTTTTGCATGCTTTTTGCATGCGTTTTTTTCAAATTTAAAACTTCAATACTGGAATTTGATATCTCCGACCTCATTGATTGATATAGTAACACTTAAATTTCTAATATATAGAAAAAACGCATATGCGTTTTTTCTAAATTGCATGCGTTTTTTCTTATTTCAGGTGTAGTTTGCATAACCCTTATTGTTCCATAGATGGTTCGGCAAAATTTGTTTCATAATGTCTTAAATCAGTCATTTTAATGTGGATGTTTTGACGTCTTTAATATATAAATATTTTTGATGTATAGATGTTTTTTTTTAATCAAATCGTTTTTATTAAATCAATAAATGCAGGATATTACAAAAACAATACCTTGTCTTTTCTTACTTTATCCACCATGTGGAATCAGTGTACAGCTATATCCGTAGAAATATCAACATACAGTTATATCATGTATCCAAACATAACAAGTACACTTGTAAAAACAAATATTGAGACAAAAAATTGCATAAGACCTAACAATCTCAGATCCCCTCCCCCCCCACCCTTCCCTACCACCTCCCCACCCTGTAAACTAGTCTTGAACCTACCCGAGCCTATATAACCACATGAGTATGAGATAACCAATCACTCCACATTTTGTCAAACTTCTGAGGACACCCTCTCTTCACATACACCCCTTTTTCCAATATCAGCATGTCATGCACCTTCCGTTCAAACTCACCCAGTGTAGGCGGACTTCCCTGGATCCACCTCATAGCCACCAGCTTCCTGGCCACATACAACAACCTCCCCACAGCAACCTTGACCGATTCAGTCCCTCCAATCTCCGCCACATATCCCAATACACACACCTTGGGATCTTTTTGAATTTTCAACGTCATTTTACTATTAATCATATTCCTTACATCCTCCCAATAATTACCAATTACTGGACAAGACCACAGCATATGTAACAGATCCGCACCATCTTCCATACACTTTGGACACTTGTCATCAATTCTTACTCCAACCTTTTTTAGGAACACCGGTGTTTTGTACACTCTATGTATGATAAATAGTTGGGACAGTTTGCCCTGTTCACTCAAGGACACCTTGGGGACTCCTTCCAATATTTCATCCCACTTATCCTTAGACATTTCCCCCAAGTCAGCCTCCCATTTCTTCATTCTTGAGAGTGGAAACCCCTCCAAGAATTTATCAAGTAGAAGAGCGTACACCTGTGATATCAGCCCTCCCCCCCCCCCCCCCCGTCGGGAGAACAAGCTTATGAACCACCTCCATTTGGGCTATCACACATCCTTTCCGCAGCGTGACCTCAAGGGCATGCCTTATTCGAAGATATTTATAGAACCATCCCCTAGGGATATTGAATTCCTGCTGCAGATTCTGAAATGACTTACATATCTTATCCTCAATTAATTGGCCAATTCTCGTCACTCCATAAGTTTCCCAGTTCCGAAGTCCTGACATGGCAAAAAATTCAGGCAACAGGTGATTATTTCTAATAGGGGAAAGTTCACTGATTCCACCTACACCTCTTAGCTGCTTCACCTTTGCCCAAACCTTATTCATAAGTTCAATAAGAGGGAGTTTTTCCCTCCCAGCATGCATACCTGACCCTTCCAGAATTCCCATGAGATCACGACTGCCCAACCAATGCTGCAATATCTGTCCAGTCATATCCGGCCCTTGGAGACCAATCCACCCCTTGAAATGCTGACATTGGGAAGCCAAAAAATAGATCCATGCATTAGGAACAGCCAAGCCCCCTTCCGACTTAGGGTACTGCAATGTCTCCAGTTTAATCCTAGCCTGACCATATTTCCAAATAAGATCCCTAAATATAGAGTGAATTTTCTTAAATTTATCCAGGGGGATCCATACAGGAGCATTGTTCAATACATAGAGCAGCTGGGGCATCATAACCATTTTTAAGAGGTTCACTCTACCTACCACCGAAAGAAAGAGCCTACACCATGACCTCACCTTTAGCCTGAAAGTAGCCAGCAACGGAAACAAATTAAGGTCCTCAAATTCCGACAATCTAGGTGTTATATACAATCCCAAGTATTTAAATTTATCTACCCAAGGAACCCGACTATCTACTTGTCTGCCTGACAGAGCCTGCCCATCAATTGGCATCAAAGAGGATTTTTGCCAATTTATCTGAAGCCCAGAGAAGCCACCAAATCTGTCAATCAATGCCATGGCCGCATCCAGGGACGCACCAATATCGCCCATAAAAAGCAGAGTATCATCAGCGTACATAGCCACTTTGTTGTGCAGCCCACCGTATCTAAACCCTTCTATATTTGTTGATAAGCGGATATACGCCGCAAGTGGCTCTATTGCAAGGGCAAACAATAAGGGCGACAATGGGCATCCCTGTCTGGTGCCCCTGGCAAGGGCGAAACAATCTGACAACCCTCCATTAGCTCTAATTCTCGCCTTAGGACTAGAATACAGGACCTTTACCCACTGAATGAACCGCGCTCCAAAGCCCATGATTCTCAAGACCCCCCACAAGTAGCTCCACTCCACACTATCAAACGCCTTGGCGGCGTCGAGAGCAAGCAAAGCCCTGTCTCCACGATTATCCACCGGAATATTTAAACTAGCATATAGCCTACGGAGATTAATAGCCGTCGACTTCCCAGGCATAAAACCCGTCTGGTCCGGGTGTACTATGGTCAGAATCACCTTGGACAGCCTGTTCGCCAACACCTTCGCCAGGAGCTTAACATCAGCCGTGAGAAGCGAAATTGGTCTGTAGGAATCCGGTATTTTAGGATCCTTCCCAGGTTTAGGTATAACCACAATTATAGCTTCCTGCATCGAATGTGGTAGCGAACCTGCCTCCAATGAGTGCTCAAGCACCTTAAGTAATTCAGGAAGTAGTATCCCCTGCAGCTTTTTATACACCTCTACTGGGAGGCCATCAGCTCCAGGCGCCTTACCGTTCGCCATATCCCCAAGCGCAGCTTCCAGTTCTTCAAGTGAAATCGGCTCCTCCAGCCTTTCTCTATCCTCCTCTGACAACACCGATAACTGTGCTTCCACTAGGAAATCATTCAGAGCCTCCTCAGAACTAGAGCCAGTGGAAGCATATAGAGATACATAAAAACTTTTTAGAACATCTAATATTCCTTTCGTGTCCTGGCTACTATTCCCCATGTCATCTCTCAGTTCCTGAATACAAGAGGAGCCTCTCTGGGCCTGAGAAACCACCGACAACAGATGACCCACCTTCTCGCCTTCTTCAAAGGATCTCTGACGATAAAAACTTCTCTTTCTTTCTGCAGCCTGCACTAAATGACACCTCAGCTGCTCCTGAGCTACCGCCAGCGCCTCACTATTAATCAGAGTGGGGGATCTACCAAACCCTCTCTCCGCCTCAGCCACTAGGACATGCGCCTTAACATCCGCCTCCCTAGACCTAGATTTATGCTTGCCAATTTCTTTCATCAAGACTCCCCTCAGGAATGCTTTCATGGCGTCCCAGACAACTGGTATTGAAGCCGTCCCTGTATTGATAGCAAAAAATTCCTTAATCTCCAGAGAGATCCCAGATAAGTCACCCGACACATTCAGCCTATGTGAGTTACATTTCCACAGCCTCGGTCCCTGTCTGAGCACCCCCAGGCACAAGTCAATCTGCACCAGAGAACGGTCAGACAACGACCGAGGATGATAGACGACATCCCTGACCAGTGGCAGCATTATATCATTAACAAGGGCCAGATCAATACGCGATAGCGAATGGTGCGTGGCTGATCTGCACGAGAATTCACGCTTATCAGGGTTACGCAGTCTCCATACATCATGTACACCTATTTCACACATAATACTTCTGAGAGCTGCGCTCCCCGGTAAACCACCTGCTCCTTCCACCCGACATCTGTCTAGTGAGTCATTCAGTGCGCAATTGAAGTCTCCAACCAATAGCCACGGCAACCCAGGGAAGTCCGCCACAAAGTCCATAATCTCTCTTATCAATGGGGATGCAAAAGGTGGGGGCACGTACACAGACACCAGCACCACCTGTATTCAGCGTCCACACATTCCTGCATATGTTCATACCTAATACTACTATGCACAATCATGCTTACACCTCTAGAGTGAGAGGAATGAGTTGAATGTAATGCATGGATCACCCAATTTTTACTCATCCAGTGTAAATTATCTCCAATCAGATGCGTTTCCTGAAGGCAACATATAGCCGGCTGAAACCGCCCCAAGTATTGAAAAATACACTGTCTTTTCCGTGCATCTGCCATCCCGCTCACATTACAGCTTAAAACTCTAATCACCTGTGACATGATAAAACATCAAACCATACTTGAATCTCACGACCCACTCAGACACCATTTGCTCATAGTTCAAGACCTTATCCCTTCCCCCCAACTTCCTCCCTGCCCCCCCCACCCCCCTCCCTCTCATAATCAAGTTACTATAACAGGGGATCGCAGTCCCCTTAATATCAACCTCACACATTAAAACAGGGCAATCTGAGAGCAACCTGCCCCCCAACTTACAATAATCATAACAGATTATAACACATTTCCTCAGGTAGAGAATCCTCCCCACATCTGAGAAATACATTTTACTCTCTCAACCACCTACTCCCTCCTCAGGATCTACCATGTGGTAGCATTACATAATACACTCCTTAACTGGTGCAACATTTAAAGCAACCTTAGAGTGCAAATGCATATATAAAGTGAACATAAGAAACCATATCTTGTCTCCTTCAAGTGTCCAGGGCACCACTTCTCAATTGTCGCTCGTGGACGTCCAGCCACTGCGCCGCCTCCTCCGGATCTTCAAAAAATCTGGTGGATCCCAATGCCACCACACGCAGTTTAGCAGGAAACAGCATAGCGTACTGGACTTGTAGACCTCTCAGCCTTTTCTTTATATCCATAAATCTACTTCTCCTCCGCTGCACTTCGTTGGAATAATCCGGGAATATGGACACTTTAACCCCACTCAGGACCATCTCCTCATTGTCCCTTGATTGCCGCAGGATAGTGTCCCGGTCTTTAAAATGCAGGATCTTCGCCAATATAGGACGGGGAGGTCTGCCTGGCGGAAACGGCCGCATTGGCACTCTGTGCGCCCGCTCCACCGCATACAGGGAAGATAGACCTTTCTCATGAAACAATTGATGCAACCATTTTTCCACAAACTCTGTGGCATTATCCCCCTCCTTCTTTTCTGGCATTCCCACAATCCGCAGGTTATTCCTTCTGGACCTGTTCTCCAGATCATCTGTTTTGGCATATAAAGCAGCTATGTCCTTAGCAGTTGTTTTTGCCGCCATTTGCAAAGGCTGAATATCATCTTCTATCGTGGACACCCTCTTCTCCAATTCAGAGGTGCGCTCAGAGATCTTGTGCAGGTCGTGCCTAATTATAGACACATCTGACCTTAGGCTGCCGACTTGTACTGTGAGCACTTTCAGGGTGCTGTTGCAGCTGGCCACAGCGGCCATAATATCTTTCAGTGTGGGCTCTTCATTGGCCGCAGCCTTGGGGCCTACTGTATTTTTAGCTGGCTGTGCAGGGGTCAATGGCGGCCAATTCACCGCATCCAGGGCCTCACCGTCAAGGGATCCGTCCTCCTGTTCAGAGGAGGTATGTGCGTCCGTCTCTTTTCCCTCAGCCCAATCGCCCACACCGCTGTCAGCACGAGCAAACCTGCTCAGTTTTGCAGCCACACTCCGGCTCATCTTTTGCTGTAAGGCCGTCCCCCCTTCTTCCTCGGCGCCATGCTGGCTCACCTGGGGCCTGTCAGACCGCGGCCCTTTGCTGGACTTCCTCGGCATGTCGGAGCTCACCAAGTCACCACCGCACCCTCCGGTCACTTCACTACCACCAGGTAAGGTTGGATCGGTATTTCAAGGAGTGCTACCACTCGATTAAGCAGGATGCTGGCAGGAGCTACGAGCGGTGCGACTTACTCCATGCGCTCTTAGGCCACGCCCCCCGATGTATAGATGTTTTTGATGTGTAGATATTAGGCAGGTACCCTCCACCAAGGGGAGATCGGAGTGCTGGTAAACAGCCTGTCTCCGATCACCCATCGGCAAGGGGCCCCAGCCCAATCTTATAGGAAGCCGAACAATTCAAAATCCAAATTCAAACCGTCCGGTAGTAGAGTGTTGAAATCATAGATTCTTCTGACCTCCTGTCTAGACATTTCCGCAATCTGGTCTCCTCCCCTCCAATATACCTGTACCTTTTCAAAAGCAGCATATTTCATATTACTTGGATCTTTATTATGATGATGATATTTAAAATGTTTAGATAAAGAATGTTTTTTGTAACCATTTCGGATTTTGTTCATATGTTCCGAAATTCGTGTTTTTAGTAATCTTTTAGTTCTGCCTATATACTGCTTTTTGCATGGACATTCTATTACGTAGAGGACATTGGAGGTATTGCAGTAGAGAAAGGTGTCTATTTCATGTGTGAATAAATTACTGGTTGGGAAGATATTTGTTGTTTTTTTTTTTTAATTTTGTATTTTTACAATTATTGCATGTGTTACATCTATAGAACCCCTTTAGGTTAAATAGACTTTGAGTGGGAACTTTTTTTTGTTTGTTTTTCACTAGCGGGGCTATTTTGAGGGATAGATTTAGTGCCTTTTTACAATTTGTGGTAATTCAGTTAGTAATGGACCTATCAATCTATCCCTCAAAATATGGTGCCAGTGTTTTTTTTAAATTATTTTCTCTATTCTTTTGTGTTCCACATTATAGGGTAAAATTTTCCTAATTTTATCTTCATCTGCCTTCTTTTGATTTTTAATTATTGTGTTTTCGGGTTCAAAAAAGGTTTCCCTCTTCATTTTTCGGACATCTGCTAGGGACGACTCTACAAGTTGAGTGGGATATTCCTTTATTAAGAATTGCTCTTTCATAATGGTGTCTTCTTCCTCAAATTCCTTGTCTGTTGTACAATTCCTCCTTAATCTCCTAAATTGTCCTCTTGTACTTTAATGGTTAAATCTAAAAAATTTATTGGTACTTATATTTGAGGTAAATTTTAAGTTGTTCTGGTTTTGATTTATTTCTTCCAGGAACACCCTTAGTTCATTATCAGTTTTTTGCCATATAAAGTGGATGTTTGCCTTTGCCCCAGGATCACAAAAAGATAACCGATATATGCCTGGCATAGACGGACCATTCATAATTCTTTATAAAATATAGGTGCCAACATGTCTGTGAGGCATCATTGATAATGGGCAAGGGCTGAGACCTCCTGCTGGGGGTTTTCCTGCAGGATTAGCTTGCCTCCAAACTGGCTGGTTGAGGTGTGACTTTATCCACCTTGGGCCTCCTTGAAGCCTGGACCCCTGGGGCTTTCTCCCTTGCTAGCTGACAATTAGATGGCTGGGGGGTGGGAACATATTTTACATGTACACAGACTGTGTACATGCCAAAAGGTGAATCAAATGACAATCAGGCTGCCAATAAATGATAATCCATATTCCTCACATAGTGGTATTTAGGGGACTGGGTGGGATTAGGTGTTTTAGTTATGTTTTGGGTGGAGGTAGAGGCATGGCCTAGTGCAGAAAAAATAGCAGGCTCACTGTCCTGACTTGCCCAAACGCGTTTCAGGGTATACACCCCTTCCACACCACTGAGGAAGGGGTGTATACCCTGAAACGCGTTTGGGCAAGTCAGGACAGTGAGCCTTCTCTCTCCCCCAAGTATCGCAAGTGACCGAGCAGTGACTACGTCGGTTGGGGTGATTTGCAGAGCCAGTCTCGTATTGAGGTGTTTGCAAGCATAACAAGATACGCCACTACAGCTTCAGCTGGTGAGTCACGTGAGACGTCACGCTCTGACTCTATACTACGTGGGACGCCGCGTTCAGCTGTGTTTGGCTGTTACCTCACTTTACCATAACGAGCACACTGAAGGCATATGGTAAGAAGCATTCACTGCTATCATTTTTGCTACATTTGAAAAGCGCTACAATCTGCTACATTTGTGCTATATCTGCTAAGTGATTATCTCCAGGACTTGGTCTAACCATCTATTTTCCTGCCCTGGAGGTTTTTGAGGATGGACATTGTGTGGCAATTTATCTCCATTTGGTATAATTTATCCACATGCTCCTGGAACTGCATTACCTGCTGGGACTCATTCTCATTGTGGGCAGTGTCCCATGAACTTTTGAACTTTCATGTGCAACAGTTTTTCAGGATCCCACCCTTTTATCTTCATTGCTATTGATTTGATGTTTTTATGCATGACAATTGGATGTGATGTGTGTTATATGTAATAAATTTTAATTGTTAAATATTTTATCTTAATTACCGCCTTTTGTTCCCTTATCCGGAGTGCCCCTCATTTCTCTATTACTAATTTTAGTGCAGAAAAAAATTTGCGCCGCACATAGTGTTCCTCTTCCTTCTTTTAAAAAATTTGGAGGTATGCACAACCTATTTTGACCACTGCAAATACAGGTGCTGCCTCTCCTTTTTCATTTTGGCCATATTCTACGAGCCACAACATTTTTGTGTTGTATGAGGGCTCGTTTTTTGCAGGATGAGTTGACATTTTCATTGGCACCAATTTCAGATGAAGACATCTTTTGATTGGTTTTTATTCTGGGGTCTGGGGAGGCCAATCAACAAAAAAAAACTAGGGACGGTGATTTAGGAAAGCCTTTATTCACAAAACATTACTATTGAGCAGTTTGGGGACAGTTTAGAGATAGTGTAGGGCAGGCATGCTCAACCTGCGGCCCTCCAGCTGTTGCAAAACTACAACTCCCAGCATGCCCGAACAGCCTACAGCTATCAGCCTACAGCAGGGCATTGTGGGAGTTGTAGTTTTACAACAACTGGAGGGCCACAGATTGAGCATGTCTGGTGTAGGGATATAATAGGGAGGCTTTATCCACACTATAGGGAGAGAGAAGGGGCCAATAGAACAGTGTAAAGCTTGGCTAATAGGAGCTATTCTATTACACCTTGCTGCACTACAAATTTTAGGTTGTTTGGATTCTTTTATACATAAGCAATTCCATTAATCCTCGATTCAGTTATTGGGGTGAAATTGTGGTCTGATACTACAGATTTGGGGCATTCACGTTCTTTTATATATAAGTAAATCCATAAGTAAATTTATACATAAGTAAATCTGTGCACCACCAATCCTCCTGTGCTGACCCAGACTGATCCCTTATTGTACCTTCTCCAGGCTTGGCATCTCATCTAGGATTTGGGGAAGTATAATCATATCCTCCCCTTTCTGTCATAGCGATTATGTTTATTGGCCTATCCTGCTGCAATTTCGACTTTATTGAATGCCATACTTTATCAATATTTAAATGGTGTGTGGTAGAATTTTAAAAGGGTCTCAGTAGTAGTAGCAGCACTGTGGACATTTGGTATGTGATGCAGATGCATTATATTTGGTCCCAAATATGTGGGAATGGTCTTTCTTTATGGCCATGAGATTTACCATTATCATTTGGCATTACTACAAGAATATAATCTGATTCGCACACATATTATTGCATCCATTTCTGTATGGTTTGTTTATTTGGAGTCTTTTTTCTATATGTGGTCCCCTGATGAACTGACCCCAGAGAACGATTCAGAGAAACGCATTGGGACAAAGTTTGCATTCCTGGGACATATGGAATGGTATGTGTTCCTTTTTTCCCCACTGGTGATCAAAACCTGGTCGCCACTGGTTTACTTGGGAGCATATATGTATTATGTGCGATTATTTTTGTTGTAACTTCATTATTTTCTAATACATGCATTGACTTATGACATCACTACTGGACTTTAGTCATACTAGGTCTCTTCTCAGGTGGCAGTATCTATTCCTTGTCAGGGACATATAGGGCCTATCAGGAGGTTCCTGACACATGGGGCACTCATTCAGTTTTGCTAGGCAGGGCCTATAGTTTGATAGGGCAAGTGTGAGGGCGAGTCAATTTTCTCTTCCTTGTCCTGCCCAGTCTCATTGTTAAATGCTTTTTAATGGTACAAATTGGGTGAAACTGACTACATAGGATATCTCGATAGTAGTGGAGTTTATCCTTCTCAGCAGGTGGGGAAAAAAAGCCAGTAGTCCCCCTCTGCCAAATGGTGAGAATACGACGGTCACTCAGCATGCATCTGGCCATTTGCACAAAGGACTCGGAGGGACCTCCTGCCTCCATCTCCACTGCATACTGCCACGGTGTGTCAGGGTTATCTGCCTGGTCTTTCTCATCCTGTAGTCCTGGCAACTGACAAATAAAGTAGCCTTTTCAAAAACCCTGAGCAAACGGCAGGTGTCGCACATGAGCTGCCACTGGCTAACGCCAAAGTTACACTGGGGAGTGCTCCTGTCTGCCTGCATCATCAAAAAATCGTTTATAGCCTTCCACTGCTCATATAGTCGGTCCAACATGTGAAGGGTGGCGTTCCAACGGGTGAAAACATCACATATGAGGCCATTCTGCCTTTGAAGCTCAAGGAGGGCGTGTTTTGCATGCTAAGAGTGGCTGGAGTGCATGCACAGTTTCCTCGCCATTTTCAAGATGTCTTGCAGTTGGATGGAATTCTTTAAGAACTGTTTTACAACCAGGTTAAAGACCTGTGCTAAGCAGTGCAGACACAATGTTCTTCCTATTATTAGTGACCATGGTTCCGATCCATGGCGAGGAGGTAGCCAGGATTTGATTTCCTCTTGAAGGACGTGGAGCAGTTACTCCCCAAGCAAGCCAGGTGCAGAACAGCGTGACACCGCCATACTCTGCATAGGTGGTATGCTGGAGGAGCACTCCCAATTGTGCCTGCAGTGGAGGCTGAGGACAAGATTGAGGATGAAGAGGCAGAGAAGGACATTGGCGCAGGACTCACAGCTTGACGCGGAGGTGGCATTGCTGTCACCTAGCAAAGTTGTTGGTGTGCTTGGGAAAGAATAACATTTACCTAGTGGGCGGTAAAGGACATATATTGTCCTTTACCATAGTCACAGCTCCACACATAAGTGCTGCCGTTAACTTTACCATAGTCACAGCTCCACACATAAGTGCTGCCGTTAACTTTACCAGACACCGACAGGCTCAAGGACTGGCCCACCTTCTGCTCAACTTGCAGAGTCGGTACAGCCTTTTTGGAGAAGTAATGACACCTTGGGACACTCCATCTTGGCTCGGCACAAGCCATCAGTTCTCTGAAAAGTGCAGAGTCAACCACAAGGAAAGGGAGGGACTGTAGTACCAGCAACATGGCCAGGAGCACGTTCAGCTTCTGTGCTGTTGGATGAGTGTGCGCATACTGTTGTCTTTTTGCAATGGCATCAGTGATCGATTGCTGGCGAAATGCTTCAGAGGAGTAGGAGGAGGGGCATCATCAGGACCAGTAGATGATCGGAAGGAAACAGAGCTCCCTTCTGCTGAGGTGGTGGGGCCTTGACAGCTGGAAAAGGGTTGCAGGCCGCTAGAAGATGTCTCAACATTGGCACTCTGGCCACACTTCATCTTCTGCCACAGATTCTAAACACAGTTACGCTGACGTCCTCCTGCGACTTGATGAAAAACTCCCACACTGCTGAAAATGCCATTTTACCCCCACCACTGTCTGCTGCCTGCCTACCTTTTACAGAGTTCAGTAAAAGGTTTTTTATAGTAGAAACTAATTTCTGAAGTTATTACCCAAAGTCTTGCGAGACTTCGCGATGTAATAACTTCGGCTCATAGGAGCTAATGCATTCTAATACTGTATGGAGCGCTCGCTCCGTACAGTATTCTAATGAAGTTTTATGCAAATCGACTTTGGATGTTTCATCCAAAGTCGATTTGCTTATCCCTAATAAACGCCCCAAAAGTAGTATCAGGCCACAATTTCACCCCAGAAACAAGGCTTAATGGAATTATGTAAAAAAACAATGTGAACACCCTAAAATTAGTAGTATCAGACCGCAATTTCACCCCAATTACAGAATCAAGGGTTAATGGAATTCCTTATGTATAAAAGAATGTGATCAACCTAAAATCTGTAATATTAGAACACTTTTTAACCTCAATTAAGTGCAGCAAGGTGTAATAGAATGGCTTCTCTATTAGCCAAGCGTTACACTGTTCTATTGCCCCCTGCACTCTCCCTATAGTGTGGAAAAGTCTCCCTATTATGTCCCTACACTATCTCAGGGCTGTCCCTAAACACTTCCTATCAATTTTTTTTTTTACGAATAAAGTCTTTCCTAATCACTGTCCCTAGTCACATCTCTCCCTGCACTAAGTTCACTATAAAATGGCAGAGACCAGGCAGAATGAGACTTTTTATAGGGCTGTAACATCACAGGGGTTGGCTATCTGCTGATTGGCTGGCTGCATGGAATTATGGGTGATCCCTCGTTCCCAGGCTTCTTACTTTCATTGTGTAACATGTGCAGCAGCTATTTTAGAAAAAATCTGATTGCTAGAAAGCACAAGGAAATTCGGATTTGTGATGAATCGAAGTTTTCCTGAAATTCAGATCGAATTCCACTTTGTTAACTTTGATTCGCTCAACACTATTAGAGGAGCCCAAGCTGAATTCTTAAACCAGGGTCCATGAGCCTCAAGTTATGCCCCGGCAACTGAGGGTTGCTTTCTGTCACACTTACCACTGGATTGGTATCTCAAGGACTCATCCCTTTACCAGGAAATTAAAATGATACTCATTCTTGAGAAACCACCAAGCCCAAAACTTATAGCACAACAACAGAAATTGTTGACAAATTGTTACTTGACAAATAAAACCCCTTTATTGTTAAACAATCGTCGAGGACAAAAATATTCCAGTCTATGACAATTTACCGGTACGCTAAATGGTTAGTTACAGAGAACCTCGAGGAACTCGGAGTGTTCTTAATTTAAATTCTTCCTTCAACACATCTTCAGATGGGAGCACAAGGAACAAGTCCGAGCAGTAGATAGTCACACAGGATTTCACTTCAGGGCAATGCTACATAACCTTATCTTCAATATAATTAAAAAAACAACATTGTTTTATTTTAATTTCAGACAACCAAGATGTGGGTCCCAAGTTTGGGAACTGTATCTGTAAACAGCCAAAGTAGCTGTATTACTGTTTCAACCAAAATAAATGAATGGGAGTTGATGAAACAGAATAACAGTGAGCTTGGCTGTATCTGTACACCATGCCACCTCTCTCAGCCTATGCCATAAAGTTGCAAGATGAGAATACAGCTTTAACTGTAAGATTTAAAATATCATTAAAAATACATATCTTCCTATACAGGATTTACCAGATGTTTCCTAGAAACCATCATGTGGCATCGATGGACCTTTAATATCCAAATATACAACCTGAAAGGAAACCTGTGAATCGTCCATAGTTATATTGTTTGGCTTTACTGTATATAGCTGTATAACTGTATGAATTTTCTCATGTCTAACAAGACTTGATTGATCTATAAAACATTTGCCACATTGTGAACATGAATATGGTTTCTCTCCTGTGTGATATCTCTCATGTCTAACAAGATGTGATTTATTTGTAAAGCACTTTCCACACTCTGAACATGAATGTGGCTTCTCTCCTGTGTGAATTCTCTCATGTGTAACTAGACTTGATTTCTCTGTAAAACATTTCCCACATTCTAGACATGGATATGGTTTCTCTCCTGTGTGACTTTTCTTATGTCTAATAAGATGTGATGTATCTATAAAACATTTCCCACATTCTGAACATGAATATGGCTTCTCTCCGGTGTGAATCCTCACATGTGTAATAAGACTTGGTTTATCTGTAAAACATTTTCCACATTCTGAACATGTATATGGTTTCTCTCCGGTGTGAATTCTCACATGTGTAATCAGTCTTGATTTAAATATAAAACATTTCCCACATTCTGGACATGAATATGGTTTCTCTCCTGTGTGAATTCTCATATGTGTAACAAGACTTGATTTATCTATAAAATATTTCCCACAGTCTGAACATAAATATGGCTTCTCCCCAGTGTGACTTTTCTCATGTTTAACAAGATGTGATTTACTTGTATAACATTTCCCACATTCTGAACATGAATACGGTTTCTCTCCTGTGTGAGTTCTCTTATGTGTAACAAGAAGTGCTTTCTCTGTAAAACATTTCCCACATTCTGAACATGAATATGGCTTCTCCCCTGTGTGACTTCTCTTATGTGTAACAAGATGTGCTTTACTTGTATAACATTTTCCACATTCTGAACATGAATATGGCTTCTCTCCTGTGTGAGTTTTCTCATGTGTAATAAGATGTGATTTATTTGCATAAGATTTCCCACATTCTGAACATGAATATGGCTTCTCCCCTGTGTGAATTCTGTCATGTCTAATAAGACTTGTGTCATCTGCAAAACATTTCCCACATTTTGAACATGAATATGGTTTCTCTCCTGTATGGCGTCTCTGGTGTTTACCAAGATGTCCTTTCTGTTTAAAGCATTTCCCACAATCTGAACAGGAATATGGCTTCTCTCCTGTGTGAATTCTCTTATGTCTACCAATACTTGATTTACGTGTAAAACATTTCCCACATTCTGAACAGGGGTATATCTTCTCCCCTGTGTGAATTCCTCTGTATGTAGAAAGATCTAATCTGTTTGTGAACGCTTTACCACCTCTTTTACCCCCTTTTTGACTGGTACTTCTGGAAACAATCTGCGATTGGTCAGGAGAAGGTTCCTCATGATTAGGAGAATTGTATGACATATCTGTACTGTGAAGTCCTGGATGTACATTATGGTTTACTTTTGAGGAGCACTGCATGATATCTTCATCTTCTGCTTTATAATTTCTTGATAACATTAGTTTTTCCTCAAATTCCTTAATGGCATTCTCTGTGAAGAAATATTGGAATTTGTATTTTTTTTCTAGAGTTGACAAATTTATAAACATTCCTATTAGGCTGAAATAAGATCCAGCAGAACTTAAAAAGTATATGTTATTCATTTTGAACCCTCTCTTGGGTTTTATACAAAAAACTGCACCAAAACCGACGTCTGTGAATCCAACCCTAGCTTATAATACATTGATAAAGTTCAGAATTCTGGTCTACACCCAGTCACGTTTAATATACAAGCATAGCATAAAAATGTCTGGCAATCAAGCCCGCCTTCTGCCAACATTTTTGGTCCTTTAAGATCAAGTGTGCATCACATTAATGCAACAAGTTAATTTAAACAGGATCTGTCGCCACATTCCTCAACACAAACTGCATTCCTTAACTGGATCTCTTAGACCTGATGAAACTGATTGAATCACTAGAAAAATCTATGCTATAATATCCACTTAGACCTTAAATGACAAGCATTTTACCTCACCCCCCTGCTGCTGCTAAAATCTTGCATTTACAATACAAGCTGCAGTCTTCTTGGCTCTGTACTGAAAATTCCCTTTCATAAAGCAGCAGTTTCATCTTCTTATTGCTGCTTTCTTTTGCTGCAGCCTGTAGTGAGTGTGTGTGTGTGTGTGTGTGTGTGTGTGTGTGTGTGTGAGAGATAGCAGCAGAGTAGGAGGTACACTGAAGGACACAGGACTCTTGAGGACACTAACATTGTAGCTGGAGTCATAATATGCTCTTTTTTATATCGGACAAGAACATGTTCAAAAAGGATTGTACAGCCATTCTGACATGGAGCTTTAAAGTAAGTACACCGGCCTCATCAGGTCTAAGAGGTCTAACTAATACTACATGCAAGTTGTATTGTGAAATCTAGCAAGATACACTCTTTATACTGTTATGGACAATCTGGTCATGGCCAAAACCTACATTTAACAAGATAGTGAGCCATGAGGTAAGGCTCACGTCTCAGGATGAATTCATGGACATCACAATGACATCTGTATAGTCTAACTGCTGCACACCGATTGGAAGACTACACCAAAAGGAAGCCAAAACGGACAACAAACATCTTTAACCACTTAGCGAGCAGGCATGGGTGCCAATTATTCATATATATTATACTTTTAAATATAATACTTTTAAATCCTACAATAAACACATGTGTGCCCAGACAATTTGAAGTCCAAACTTAGTCATATAAAAAGGGGCAAGTTGAATCACCAGGGGGCAGGCCTGAATCCTTGGAGCACTACTTTTGTAAAACCCCCGTGCTCTCCACACTACCCACTCCCCTTGATTGACAGGGCTATACATCAGAATTCTGAGGGAAGAGCTGTGTCCTAGAGCATGCAAACTTCATATACACTACTTACTATAGCCTTACCATGCTGAGAATAGTTTTCTAAGTTTAGAAAGCTAATACATATTACTGGTTTATTCACAAACAGAATATTACAAAAAATAACGGAAAATAAAAAAATCTAGCAGTCTTTCCTAGGATTTGAACCCAAGACATCTACATGCAGTGCTGACCACTTACCCCTAGACTACAGCCTCATCATATTGAGAAGCTTGGTTATCTATACTTAGAATGCTAACACATATTACTGGTTTCTTTATAATCATATATTTTACCTGTGAATAAACCAGTAATATGGATTAGCTTTCTGAGCATAGAAAACCTATATTCTTAATAAGGTAAGGCTATAGTAAGTAATTTATATGATATGTACATGCTAAGACACAGCTCTGCACCCAGCATTGTGATGTGTAGTCCTGTCAATCAAGGGATGGTGGAGTGTGAACAGCACAGAGGTGTTACAAAAGCAGTGCTCCAAGGATTGAGCCCCATCCACTAGTGCTCCAACATGCTCATTTGCATATGAATAAAAAAAAGATATCTCTGTAGCTGTTTAACATACAGTCAAAAGAAATGTATTGTTTTAGTCGGCATGATCAAACCTACCAGGCAGTATATCTGGTTTAATAGTGGTGGGAAATTTTTTTATAGATGCAAGGTTAGGCAGAGACACACAGCATTATAAATCAATACCATGCAGTCCTGTGAAAGGAGCAGTGTGCATAAGGGAAAACTGGACATGTCGGACCGCAGAGGTGTTGCAGGGGAGGTGCCACTGAGTGAGTGCAGGTCTGAGACTGGCTGGAGAGTAAGCGTCATAAGGGTGTTAAAAAACTGTGGTTGAGTAGCAACTCACTACCTAAGAGACTAACCCACTGAGGGTGAATGAACCACAGCTCCAGGTTGGGAGGCCTAGAAGATTAAAGTAAGTCACCTGGTCATTCAGTAAAGGTAGAGACAGACGAAGGATCCTCCTATCCCCCTTCCCTAGTAACTGAGCCAAGGAAGTGATGAAGAGTTTAGCAATTATCTGCTGCATCAAAAAGGGGCATCTGCCTCCAGACATCCCAGCAGCTCCTGGAGGAGAATTACTCTAGCAGAAAATGTCCTTAGATCCTTCAGGTCAATGGAGCCCATCAATATGTCTGACTTATAAGGCAAATGCAGAGGCCTAACCTGATGTATAAAGAGTCTAACTTGACATCTCATCACCTGACAATGGCCCCCAGGTCTCTGATCTTAGCGCCAGGTCACTGGACTGACCCCAGCATGGAGTTACAGCGCAGTGATAATAGGTTCTGAGACCGAGCAGAACCCGAGCTTCTCCACACTCATGTAGAGAGGACCTGGCCGCTCCTTATAGAAGCCCCTGGACTGCCCCCTGCAGGTCACTGCTGAATAGCTGGGGGCTGTTACCATAGTAACACATGGCATCGGGGCTCTGTGCACCACGTGTTACTATAGGACTGTAGCACTGACACCTCTGTCTTCTCCAAGTACTGCAGATGCTGTGTATTATAGAGCAGCCATCTATTGTGGGGGTGGGGGAGGGCAGAGATCGTCAGTGTAAGGCCTTGTATACACTGCACATGACGGCTCTTACCTTGTGATATAAGAGGCTGGTGCTCCTCCATTACATGTCACTGCACACACGTGTATACACTGCACATGACGGCTCTTACCTTGTGATATAAGAGGCTGGTGCTCCTCCATTACATGTCACTGCACACACGTGTATACACTGCACATGACGGCTCTTACCCTGTGATATAAGAGGCTGGTGCTCCTCCATTACATGTCACTGCACACACGTGTATACACTGCACATGACGGCTCTTACCCTGTGATATAAGAGGTTGGTGCTCCTCCATCATGGCGTCTTTGTACACATCCTTGTGTCCTTCTATATACTCCGACTCCTCCATGGAGAAATAGACAGTGACATCCTGACACCTTACAGGAACCTGTCAACACAATGACACTGTCATCACCCAGACCCCTCCAGTGCTGTTACTGGAGAATTTACCAGCAGTGTCACCTCTCCAGTCAGCAGCTCCATCATCTTGTGGGTGAGTTCTAGGATCTTCTGCTCATGTATCAGGGGGTGAGGGGGAGGCTCTGTGATGGGGTGAGGGGTCCTGCTCAGCCCTCCTGACTCCTGGAGATGGATGATGGGAGTCACACAGTCCCCCGATGTCTTTTCCACTATTGTGTACTCCTGTGGATGGAGAGTGACAGTTAAGTGAAAAAGATGGATTACACCAATGGAGAGGACTGCCCCTGCTGAACAGGAAACCTACAACATAACAGGGTACAAGCCTCTCCAAAACTCAGTTTTGCAGGAGGAAAGAAAGTCAAGCACTAACATGGCTTCCCTGAAAATAAAGACATGGGAGAGAAGGAGATCCATAGCTTTGCATCTCACCAGTTTCTGCTTTGACAGGTGCAAAAACAAGGTCTAAGAGGAAGAATCCAAAAGTGCTTGAGGGAGTTAGGATTCACTTATTGTAATTTATGTTCCATCCTAGAGAGGAAATATTGTACTCACCACCAGAATTTGAGACTAGTCCTCACCTTGTACTCCATGGCCTTAAAATTCAGGTGGGGAGAAATCTGGCTTCTGGTAGGCGGCAAAATTCCAGGCAGAGCCCCTCTGTAATGGTAGACCAGATCCAGGGACTTGCTGAAATTTCCAACTCTTGAGAAAAGGAAAACAGAAGACCGCCCACCAGACATCTGGCGTCATAACTGAGACTCGTTATTGCAGGATCCACTTTGAGGGGGTGGAACAAAGAACCTTTGGATTTACTGGGGAACCAACAGAAATGAAGAACCGCCCTGACACAGACCGGCAAAACCCTTTTTACTAGCAGCAACCTTTTCTAATATAGAACCAAACAAAATATCTCCTGAGCTGAACCTGAAAAAGCAGCAGCCCTAGCTGAAACCTGACAGAGACAACCAAAACATCAGCCTTGGCCCGAGCTGGAAGGGAGGAGAGGATCTGGTCTCTAGGGGTCTTTTCTCTAAAATGGATGGTTGGCTGAGCAAACCAGAATTTGAGGGAAAGGAAAACACACATGGAATGCTTAAAATAACCTGTAGAAGACTCCCATACATTTCTAAGATATAGCTCAGGCTTGGTCCCGAGTCCTTGAAAGGAAGGGAACTATTTTAACAGTTTTAACAACAGGAGTGTCTACTATAGGGGCTCTATCCCATGTCTAAGTGTCTGCCAAGGGGTATTTTCTCTTAAAAATCCTGGGATTAAAAGATTTTCTGTCTGTGTTCTTCACTCCTTAGATAACACTAACTTGATACTTTTATAGATAGGAACAGAGTGCAGCTTCCTAGGACCTGGTCCCTCAAACCTGACATTCTGCACACTCATGAATTCTTTAATGTCATCAGGGCCCATTGTGGTTCTAACAGTTCTAACTGGTCCACATCTTCTGCTCCAACCAAATACCAACGCCTCAAATATCTTCAAGTTCTTAAAGGGTTTCTACCACCAGAAATACTGTTATGTAGCTGACTGATATAGCGATGCGCCAATGTCAGCACTACATAACAGTATGTTTATAACATTAGTCCCTGCAGCTGTTTTTGTAAAAAAAAGCACTTTTATTATATGCTAATGAGCCCCTAGGTGCTATGTGGGCGTAAAATCAGCACCTAGAGGCTCCATCCACTCACGCTTTATGCCGCCCAGGTCCCCTGTTCTGACCGCCCAGCTCCTCTTGATTAATGTCAGGGTCCGCCGCATCGCTGCCGAAATCCCGCGCCTGTGCCGTTCACTTCTGTCTTCGGCGCAGTGAGTGAATGATGCGATCCTGGTGCCGGATTCCTCACTGCGCCTGCGCCGACTACGTCACAGTGAGGAAGCCGGCATCAGGAGAGCGGCCTTCACTCACTGCGCCTGCGCTAAAGACAGAAGTGAACGGCGCAGGCGCGGGATTTCGCCAACGATGCAGGGAACAGTGGCATCAATCAAGAGGAGCGTGGCGGGCAGAACAGGGGACCTGGGCGGGATAATGGGTGAGTGGACGGAGCCTCTAGGTGCTGATTTTACGCCCACATAGCACCTAGAGGCTCATTAGCATATCATAAAAGTGATTTTTTTTTTAACAAAAACGTCTGCAGGGACTAATGTTAGAAACATACTGTTATGTAGTGATGACATTAGCGCATTGCTATATCAGTCAGCTACATAACGGTATTTCTGGTGGTAGAAACCCTTTAAGGGGAATCCTCCAGAGAAAAATATTCTCCTTTCTCCTGACCCATGTCATCATCACTGGAAAAATATGAGAGGCCCTTGTGATCCAAACATCATACATAGTTTTAAGGCAATGCTTAACTTCAGTCTTAATCATCTGTTTGATACTAGAGGCTAGCGATGAAGACCCCTCCACTATCATTGCAGGAGGAACATAAATTCTTGGGTTGCCTTGCTGCCTTTTTTTTTTTTTTTTACACAGCGTACATTTACTGTGGGATTTGGCAGAGACTTTACTGGGACCCCCCCCCCCTTAGGATTCTGCAACACAAACACCTCCCATTAGAGACCAGTGAAGCCATCCCCTACATGAAGTAGATTCACCAATGTGCCCCCCAAGGGCTGGAAGACCTTGTGTTGCTCCATTCAATTCATCCACCTACCTCTCCTGCGGTCAACGCAGTCTTTGTAGCAAGAGGAAGAATCGTTCAAGATTCCAGCCTAAAATAGGCTGTGGACTGGTGGAGGTGTCGGAAGTTAGTCACTACCACTGCACCCAGCTCTACGAGTTCCTCTGCAGAAAGCAAGGGAGGAATACATCTTTCTCCCTTCCCCTTCCAGTGGATTAAACACAGCCAACCACACTGATGAGGGACATGGAAGTCCAAAATTAGGAATAGACTCTTTGGTCCCTGGGAGAAGCAAGTCCGAGCAATCAAAAAGGTAACCTATCCGTTGGAAAGGAAACCAACACTGGTGGAGAGACATACCATATTTTTCGCCCTATAAGACGCACCAGCACATAAGACGCACCTAGGTTTTAGAGGAGGATAATAAGATTTTTTTTTTTTTCCATTACACCTTAGGTCAGAGCCCCAATGTTAATCAGACCTCAGCTCACAGACCCAATCAGACCCCCAAAGTTAATCAGACCTCAGATCAGCCCCCCAATTCCTCAGATCAGCCCCCCATGTCAGCCATCAGGTTCCCCCATGTCAGCCATCAGGTTCCCCCATGTCAGCCATCATGCCCCCCCATGTCAGCCATCATGCCCCCCCATGTCAGCCATCATGCCCCCCCCAGGTCAGCCATCATGCCCCCCCCAGGTCAGCCATCATGCCCCCCCCCAGGTCAGCCATCATGCCCCCCCCAGGTCAGCCATCATGCCCCCCCCAGGTCAGCCATCATGCCCCCCCCAGGTCAGCCATCATGCCCCCCCCCCAGGTCAGCCATCATGCCCCCCCCAGGTCAGCCATCATGCCCCCCCCCCCCCAGGTCAGCCATCAGCGCAAATAAAATAAATAAATAAATAACTTACCTCTCCTGCTCCTGACGCCGCCGCTCCTCACCACCAGCGCTCTCTCTCTTCTTCCAGGTTCTCGGCTGTCAGCTGTGAAGGCTGCGCACAGTGAGGTCCCATGGTGCGCAGCCCTTTACAGCAGACAGCCGAGCGGGGGACAAGGAAGCGGTGAGTACAGATCCTTCACCACTTCCCATTCCTCCGGTACTAATGAAGCGCTTCCAAAATAGAAGCGCTTAATTAGAATTCGCCCCATAAGACGCAGGGGCATTTCCCCCCCACTTTGGGGGGGAAAAAACTGCGTCTTATGGGGTGAAAAATACGGTATTTTGTTTTTATGTTGCAAGATTCCTGTACAGTAAAGGGAAAGTCACCTCCATGGGTGCTGTTATGAGCAAGAGGGAAAGATTCTTGAAGAACATCTGTCGGCAGGGTCAACCTTAATAATTCAGGAATACAACCTAGCAGGGTTGGTCCTGCAGATTAAAATGATGTATGGGTCAGCAATGGAAAGTGGAGGAGCATAGGGAATAATTTTTTTCCCTCAGGAATAGTGCAACCGATTTTCACAAGGCATACACCATTTTAATCAGCAGGATCAACCCTACCAGACAGTATGCCTCGTTTAATGAAGTTGATCTTGCTATCAGATGCTCCTTAAAAGGGCAGGCCGTTCTCCAGGACCCTGGACTCTTCCTATCACTTCCTATGATGGATTCTCCTTCCCGATATCTGACTTGTTACAGAATACAATAAAGAGGAGAGAAATCTAGAAAAGTTTACCTCTCTGCTCAGCAGGGAGATGATCTCCAAGGTGAGGTCTAATATTCTTCTGCTGATCTCCTTCCTGTCCATCCTTGGTGGCTCATTCAGGAGAAGGGTCGTATTGCTGGTTTTCTTCATGACGCCTCCAAAAAAAAGGAATAAAGGTTAATCAGTGAGTCCCATGTCCCCGATAATGAGGGCGAGAAAAAGTACAACTTATCCCGTAAAACTCAGACCCTCATAAAGCTGCACTGATGGGAAAAACCCTGAGCTCCGTGTGTATCTAAGCTCCTGGCAGTGCAGTGTGTATCTAAGCTCCTGGCAGTGCAGTGTGTATCTAAGCTCCTGGTAGTGCAGTGTGTATCTAAGCTCCTGGCAGTGCAGTGTGTATCTAAGCTCCTGGCAGTGCAGTGTGTGGAGGCAGGAGACTCTAAGCTCCATGTGTATCTAAGCTCCTGGCAGTGCAGTTTGTGGAGACAGGAGACTGAGCTTCATGTGTATCTAAGCTCCTGGCAGTACAGTGTGTATCTAAGCTCTTGGCAGTGCAGTGTGTGGAAGCAGGAGACTCTGATCTCCCTGTGTATCTAAGCTCCTGGCAGTGCAGTGTGTGAAGACAGGAGACTCTGAGCTCCATGTGTATGTAAGCTCCTGGCAGTGCAGTGTGTGGAGGCAGGAGACTCTGAGCTCCATGTGTATCTAAGCTCCTGGCAGTGCAGTGTGTGGAGACAGGAGACTGAGCTCCATGTGTATCTAAGCTCCTGGCAGTACAGTGTGTGGAAGCAGGAGACTCTGAGCTCCATGTGTAAGCTCCTGGCAGTGCAGTGTGTGAAGGCAGGAGACTCTGAGCTCCATGTGTATCTAAGCTCCTGGCAGTGCAGTGTGTGGAGGGAGGAGACTCTGAGCTCCGTGTGTATCTAAACTCCTGGCAGTGCAGTGTGTGGAGGCAGGAGACTCTAAGCGCTCAGTGGATCTAACGTTAAACAGATGGTTTTAAATATGAAGGAAGGTTGGTATACCACCCCTTCTGGAGAGAACAGCAAAGGGAAGTATGACGCAGCTGCAGCCAATCGCTAGTTGCAGTTACCTGCTCCCCTTGCGGCACACAATCATTTGACATGACCCAAGGGGAGCAGGTCACTGATCTGGCCAGAAATTGGTTGCAGTGGCATCAAATATAAACTACCTATCTAAAGAGCACAAGCCATTTAATGTCACTAACTTTTCACACAACTTCAAATCAATCAATAGTACAAGTGACCATAAGAAACTTTGAAATATATTTTATTACAGAGAAATGTCTAGTTCCCCTGTTTTCAGCTCTTCTTAAGTATCAGGTTACATACATGCCAATATAAGTCTATTAAAAGGGGAGGGGGAGGAGTGATCGGGAACAGAGTGACACGGGGCACCACGAGACACCAAAGATTCTTTATACAGTTATGTATTTGTACAGTAGAGGATTGCGTTTGGCTACAATGGATGTTTCAACTGGACTGTTGATTGGATTTGCAATGTTATGTTTAATTCCCTATGGTTCATTACTTGTAAGACAAAAAGTAATCAGTAACCTGCTGAGCATTCGTCTGGTTGTGCGGTAGAAACACAATGGCAACAATGTATGTCTCAACTGGACTGTTGATTGAATTACTTCTCAGGCTGAGGGGATGTGTGGGCTGTAACCAGTCTGTGATTGAAGAATGGATCATTTTCTGTAGGTGTCTCCCTTGCATGGGAGAGTGGCATAAAAGTAGGGTATGTGGCATTAAACAGGGTCCAGCTCCTGATACTGTGTGTCGTCAAGTTATTGGGAAGAGTGATGGGATATTCGTGGATGGTTTTATTTACTACTGATGCTGTGCTTCCTGTGCTAATAACCTGATCCTGAAGTAACCCTTGGAATACCGGCGGAGAAAGCCTATGTCGCACTAACGCTCCGCTACATTTGGTGGCAGCAGTGGGATCCAGAACTCACAAGGGAACAAGTAACAGGGAAGGCAGCAGTACCAATGGATTGCGGATGGAGATCGACTATTCTTCACCTAAGCGGTCCACGTTAAAGGATCTCCTGGAAGCAAAGGGTATTCCGGCCAGCAACAAGAAAAAGGCTGTTCTTGTTACAGAAGTGAGGGCGGAATACCGAATGGAGGGCGGTTTGGTTCCCGAACGGAGTGGTTCGGCTAACGAAGAGGAACAGTCTGAGTTCCAAAGGGAGCTACAATTCAGGCTGTCGTTTTATGGCGAAAACCCACCAACGGATATAATCTCCCGAACCATGACAGAAGTTCAGGAGTTTGTACTGAGACAGAGGAACCAGCAAACCCCAGAAAGAGGCCAAAACAGTGACAATGATACAGGAGGGTAAGCCTAACATACCTTACCAGGCTTTTAAAACATACAGTACAGACCAAAAGTTTGGACACACCTTCTCATTCAAAGAGTTTTCTTTATTTTCATGACTATGAAAATTGTAGATTCACACTGAAGGCATCAAAACTATGAATTAACACATGTGGAATTATATACATAACAAACAAGTGTGAAACAACTGAAAATATGTCATATTCTAGGTTCTTCAAAGTAGCCACCTTTTGCTTTGATTACTGCTTTGCACACTCTTGGCATTCTCTTGATGAGCTTCAAGAGGTAGTCCCCTGAAATGGTTTTCACTTCACAGGTGTGCCCTGTCAGGTTTAATAAGTGGGATTTCTTGCCTTATAAATGGGATTGGGACCATCAGTTGCGTTCAGGAGAAGTCAGGTGGATACACAGCTGATAGTCCTACTGAATAGACTGTTAGAATTTGTATTATGGCAAGAAAAAAGCAGCTAAGTAAAGAAAAACGAGTGGCCATCATTACTTTAAGAAATGAAGGTCAGTCAGTCAGCCGAAAAATTGGGAAAACTTTGAAAGTAAGGGCTATTTGACCATGAAGGAGAGTGATGGGGTGCTGAGCCAGATGACCTGGCCTCCACAGTCACCGGACCTGAACCCAATCGAGATGGTTTGGGGTGAGCTGGACCGCAGAGTGAAGGCAAAAGGGCCAACAAGTGCTAAGCATCTCTGGGAACTCCTTCAAGACTGTTGAAAGACCATTTCAGGGGACTACCTCTTGAAGCTCATCAAAAGAATGCCAAGAGTGTGCAAAGCAGTAATCAAAGCAAAAGGGGGCTACTTTGAAGAACCTAGAATATGACATATTTTCAGTTGTTTCACACTTGTTTGTTATGTATATAATTCCACATGTGTTAATTGATAGTTTTGATGCCTTCATAGTCATGAAAATAAAGAAAACTCTTTGAATGAGAAGGTGTGTCCAAACTTTTGGTCTGTACTGTATGTAGAGGCAGAGGAAGATATAGATGAATTCCTCCAGGAATTTGAGAGACTGTGTGCCCTACATAAAATAAATACGGAAGATTAGGTCCCCATCCTAGCAGGTCGGCTGTCAGAAAGAGCAGCGTAAGGTGTACCGCACAGTCCCCGACGAGGAAATCTGGAACTACAGCCGGATAAAGGAAGTAATACTTGCCCGGTATGCCATAACACCAGAGGCGTACCGGAGGCGGGTCAGAGAGCCTAAAAAGACCGAGAAGGACTCTCACGCTGAAAGGGCCTGCCGACTACACCGAGCGGTCCTGGGATGGGTACAAGCCCCCAAAGCGCGGTCCATGGAGGACCTACTACAGGTGCTGCTGCTGGAATAATTCTATGATGAGCTACCAACAGATATCCAAGAGTGGGTAAGGGACCGCAACCCTACGTCCCTTCCCGAAGCGAACAGGAAAGCAGACGAATATATGGATGCCTGCAGGCAATGGAAACCTGCACCAGCTAGGACAGTAGTAAGACCCATCGTGGGGACTACCTACCCCACCGGCCCAGAGGCACCACCTCGGCAGCTTCCAGCCCCAGCTTCCCCTACAACAGCGTTTCCGGCAACCCAACCCTGCACAGTGCCAGAAATGGGGGCACTACAAGAGAGACTGCCCGCAACTCCGAGACCGACCCCCATGGATCCAGCCAAGAAGTTAGGAAGTACCGCAATACCTGTGACACATGTCAGAGAGTGGGGAAGAGGGGGACTGCCGGAAAGCCAAGTTACACCCCTTACCCATAGCTGAGGACCAGTTCAGCCAAATAGCGGTGGATATAGTGGGTCCCTTAACCAAGCCTAGCCCCTCTGGCTCTGATATCCACGCTGAAACGGTAGCAGAGGCTCTCATGCCGATTTTCTCTAGGATGGGGTTACCCGAAGAGATAATCTCAGATCGGGGGTACTCAGTTCACCACGGAAGTGACCCAGCACCTCTGGAAATTCTGTGGCATTAAGCCAATAGTTAGTGCCCCCTACCATCCCCAGACCAATGGCCTATGCAAAACATTTAACGGAACGCTGAAATAGATGCTCCGAACCTTCGCCGAGACCCACCGGGACTGGGAGCGATTCCTGCCCCATCTCCTCTTTGCATACCGAGAGGTGCCGCAGGAATCCACAGGGTTTGCCCCGTTTGAGTTGTTATTTGGGAGGAGGGTGCAAGGTCCCCTAGATCTTATCAAGGAACATTGGGAGGGAGGCCATAGCACAGACGGTACCCCCGACTGGAGAAATTAACCAGGTCGGTAAGGGAAAACCTTGAGGTGGCCCAGACTCGTCAGCGCACATGGTATGATCGGGGAGCCAGGGACAGTGGCTTTCAGGTCCGGCAGAAAGTTTTAGTCTTAATACAGGTCCGACATGATAGGCTGCATGGCAAGGACCTTATAAAGTGTTGGAACAGAGATGTGACACCACCTACTGTATAAAATCGGTCCATGTGCAGGGTCAGGGGGGCGACACATGCTCCATGTGAACATGATGAAGCCCTACCAGGAGCGCTCCGAGGAGGTGACTGCTATATACATACCCACATCTGAGGAGTTTGACAGCCTTCCCCTTCCAGACCTCCTGGGGGACAGAAGTTTGTCTAGTGACATAGAGGAGGTAAAACTAGGAGATCGGTTGAGCACACAGGAGCGTATTGAGGTACAACAACTGTTAAGAGAGAAGCAAACCACCTTCTCGAATGCACCTGGCTACACTCCTCTGGTCACTCACCAAGTAGAGACACCAGGTCAACCCCCACTGCGGCAGACCCCTTACCGCATCCCTGAGGCGGTACAGGAAAACATGCGTAAGGAGATCAACGAGATGCTCCAACTGGGGGTGACTGAGCCGTCGGACAGCCCCTGGTCCTCCCCAGTAGTCCTCGTACCGAAGCAGGACGGTATGACCCGCTTCTGCGTGAACTACCGGAAGTTAATCGAAAAGACAGTGTCCGACGCCTACCCTATGCCGAGGATAGACAAACTGCTAGACCGGATGGCCAGGGGCCAATACCTCACTACCATTGATCTCTGTAAGGGGTATTGGCAGATTCCCTTGGCCCCAGATGCCATCCCTAAGTCCGCCTTTGACAGCCCATTCGGTTTATACCAATTTAAGGTAATGCCGTTTGGAATGAAAAATGCTACGGCTACCTTCCTAAGGATGGTGGACCGGCTCCTAGATGGGTTCCAGGGCTACACCTGCACCTACTTAGATGACATCGCCATCTTTAGCAATACCTGGCAGGAGCACCTGGCCCATACAGGAGAGGTTCTAGACAGGATTAGGGAAGCAGGCTTAACGCTGAAGCCTGGCAAATGCAACATAGGAATGGCCGAGGTCCAGTACCTCGGGCATCGAGTAGGCTGTGGGAAGCAGAAGCCTGAGCCCACTAAAGTAAAGGCTGTAGCCCAGTGGCCAACCCCCAGAACCAAGACACAGGTTTTAGCTTTTCTAGGGACGACTGGGTATTATAGAAAGTTTGTTCCCAACTATAGCGCCCTGGCCAAACCCCTTACTTATCTTACCCGGAAAAACCTTCCCCACCAAGTAACCTGGACCCCGGAGTGTGAGCAGGCATTCCAACAATTGAAAAATGCAACCAACCAAACGTTTTCTTGTTCACACAGACGCTTCTATGTTTGGATTGGGGGCAGAACTGAGCCAAGTCGGGGCCGATGGTGGAGAACATCACGTGGCTTACATAAGTCGGAAGCTGTTACCCAGAGAAGTAAGCTACGCCGCCATCGAGAAGGAGTGCCTGGCTGTGGTGTGGGCCCTGAAAAAGTTACAACCCTACTTGTATGGACAGCCCTTTTCTTTGCTCACGGATCACAACCCGCTGGTCTGGCTAAACCGGGTGGCTGGGGACATTTGACTTCAACATCCAGTACCGCCCGGGAAAACAAAACAGAAATGCTGACGGGTTGTCTAGACAAACTGACTTTGAAAAATGATCCGTGAGCAACCCAGACATCCCCAAGCCGATCCGTGATGGATCAGACTGTGTATGCCGGCTTGTGGGCAAGGGGGAGCAGTGTAACGGATTGTGTTTGGCTACAATGGATGTTTCAACTGGACTGTTGATTGGATTTGCAATGTTATGTTTAATTCCCTATGGTTCATTACTTGTAAGACAAAAAGTAATCAGTAACCTGCTGAACATTCGTCTGGTTGTGCGGTAGAAACACAATGGCAACAATGTATGTCTCAACTGGACTGTTGATTGAATTACTTCTCAGGCTGAGGGGAGGGGATGTGTGGGCTGTAACCAGTCTGTGATTGAAGAATGGATCATTTTCTGTAGGTGTCTCCCTTGCATGGGAGAGTGGCATAAAAGTAGGGTATGTGGCATTAAACAGGGTCCTGCTCCTGATACTGTGTGTCGTCCAGTTATTGGGAAGAGTTATGTGATATTCGTGGATGGTTTTATTTACTACTGATGCTGTGCTTCCTGTGCTAATAACCTGATCCTGAAGTAACCCTTGGAATACCGGTGGAGAAAGCCTATGTCGCACTAGCGGTCCACTACAGTATTATTCCTTATTTATACTGTTTCTATTGTTTATAGTACGGCACTGGCATTTTTACAGTTTTTGGAAACATTTACTGCCAATATCCAGGATACGGTATAATCATGGTAATAAACATTTGTTATTTTTATTGCTGTGGACCTATATCCATGTATTTTAATTATATGAGATTTTGATCATTTTGTAAATATATAAATTTTTATTTAATTACTGTTTTTTAGCTTTAAAAGAGACACCAGATTATATAACAGATCTAGATTTTAGTGGAGAAAAAAATCAGAAAAAAAATATTTTTCATTAGACCTTAGAACTTGAATCTGTTTTTTTTTTTTTTTAGGTGTTCAGCTCACCTTGCGTCATGTGACTAGTTGCTTTGGTGCGAGAGGCAAGTCACTGCTGCGACCAGCGATTGGCTGCAGCAGTGTCAAAACATAAATTTACATCTAGGGAGCCAAGAGCAGCAGTCGATTCTGAGGAGCGAAATAGTTGGAACCAGCGCTGGGAAGCTGGTAAATATGCTTCCCTTCGCAGGTCTGCCCAGGAGGGGAGGGGCCACCCCAAAATGCACACAACTCTTTTAAGAAGGCAGTTACGGCTTTAAAAACATAGACGAGGTGGAGAAACAATGGTCCTCCAAGCATAAATAATATAGAAATATCCGTGGGCAGCATGGTTGCTCAGTGATTAAACCTGGTGCTTTGTCCTAGGTTCGAATCTGCATGGAGTTTGTATGTTCTCCCTGTGTTTGAAAGGGTTTCCTCCGGGTTCTCTGGTTTCCTCCCACACTCCAAAGACATACTGATAGGGAACTCAGATTGTGAGCTTGTGTGATGATAATGTCTGTACAGCACTGCGGAATGTGTCAGCGCTATATCAGTGAGTAAAATAAAAATTTTAAAAATCTGAAATCATAAAGTCTGAATATTTCCACAAAGCAATAAGAAGTAAAACACATCCCATGTACAAATTAAAAGGGCCTTGGTGTAAAGGGGCCTTTGGTGTAATTTGCTGCAATCTTGTGGCCATTTCTATATTTGGTTTTATGAAGTTATCCATGGCTGTAATTTCCATATACCTGGAGAGAGGATTTTCCTTTAACTTCTATCACATCATTTCTCAAGGTACATTCAATAAATTACTTAAGGGCATATACACTGCATCTCTTTCACTGGAATTTTACATGCAACTGGTGTCACTAGGGGTATGATTCATTATAGTGAGTTCATTATCTTCTATAGCTTGTGGAAAAGATTGCCACTCACACTCATCAGAGACTTCTTTTGCATGCTATATATATAATTCAAGGAATCCAGAAGTATTTCTCTTACACATCTTTAGTTCCCCAGCTTTCCATGGTACAGAAAGGGGGCGGGGCCAACATAGAGTAGAATGACAACTTACTGCAATTATCCTAATCAGTGTGGATACAAAGTGTCTCCCCCAGTTTCCATAGTTCCTGACAATTCATAGTTCCTGACCTCAGTGACTTGCACCCCAGAATTTGGGGGGCACTCTCTCTCCTTGGTAGAGGAGTCTTAGAGACCATCCCTTTTTGCACCCCAGGAGAAACACCACAGTCAGGTGCAATACTAGTATGTGACTACCAGAGGGCAGCCTGATACCGGAAAACCATCACATGCACTCAGCAGTTACTGGAGTTAATGCCCGATAACAGCCACAATCTAACACTGGGAGAAAGAAAAAAATAAAATATTATTAAATAGTAATTATAATTTTCACCCACATCAGGTATAAGTATTCTCATCGCTTAGTAGGAAAATAATTAAGCAGGCACACTCTAATTTGGGTCAATATATTAATTTATTTATATATATATATGGTTGATGTAGGGTATTTTAAAATGGTAAAGATGGGGTAAAAAAATTTCCTTTTAGATAGGTAGAGAAAAAATGAATGTCATTCAATGGTAACCAGCTGGTATTAGAAGTATTGATGTAACAGCGTATAAGAGTGGTAAAAAGTGATAAAAAAGATGAAAAAAGATGAAAAAATTGTATAAAAGTGCGCTAGTATTGCGCTGAAAAAGTTGTCCTTTTATAAAAGAGTGTCTTTTCATAAAATAGTCTCAAGAATCATGCGTTTATATTCCTATATATAGGATAATAATATACTTTTGCATATACTTTATCCTATATATAGGAATATAAACGCATGATTCTTGAGACTATTTTATGAAAAGACACTCTTATAAAAGGACAACTTTTTCAGCGCAATACTAGCGCACTTTTATACTATTTTTACAATTTTTTCATCTTTTTTATCACTTTTTACCACTCTTATACGCTGTTACATCAATACTTCTAATACCAGCTGGTTACCATTGAATGACATTCATTTTTTCTCTACCTATCTAAAAGGAAATTTTTTTACCCCATCTTTACCATTTTAAAATACCCTACATCGACCATATATATATATAAATAAATTAATATATTGACCCAAATTAGAGTGTGCCTGCTTAATTATTTTCCTACTATTTATCCACTCCTGACTGGGTGAGTCAGTTTTAGCAGCCTTGCACCTCGACCATTTGCCTGAGCAGTAGAGCCGTCTACTACCCCTCTTTCTCTTTATTCTCATCGCTTGTCTCTTATTTTATACTCCGTTTATATTTTTATTTGTAATATATTCCTGGCCCCTTTCTGTCCACATGACTCATAGTTAATATCCATGTTCTTCATTTTATTTTTACAGGACTGTCTCCGCAATTCCATTGAGGCCATACGGATGGATGGACTGGAGATCATGGTTGGCCTCATGTCTACAGGAGCCTTCTTTTCTATGGTAGGTAACCAATCGGGATGATATTAATTTCACTCTGATGTTTGTGAGTTCAGTGCCAGGTATTTCTTCTTAATGTCATCTCTCCTGCAGTTCCTGGGTGGTCCTACCGACATATCACATCCCAGTGAATTTAGTTTATTAGACAGATAATCTGATTTATGTCGGCCGTCATTTAATCTGACATTTATTAGTGGTGGTGTGGGAGTGAAATATCTTGGTACCATGCTTAATAATGCGCTGGATGACCGCTAAGAGACTCCACACCGGCAGCTTGCTGGAGTTCGAGTGGAAGCTAAATGCTTCATAGTTATATGCCGTTTTAGCCAACACAGCGTTAGGCCTCATGCACATGACCGTTGTTTTATTCCGTGTCCGTTGCGCCGTTTTTTGTGATTTTCTGTAGACCCAATGATTTTCAATGGGTCCGTTGAAAACTCGGCTAATGCACCGTTTGCCATCTGCGTCCGTGATCCGTGGTTCCAGTCCGTCAAAAAAATATAACCTGTCCTATTATTTTCGCGGAAAACGGTTCATGGACCCATTCAAGTCAATGGGACCACTAAAAAACGCGGAGGCACACAAGATCGTCATCCGCGTCCGCTTTTTTTTCTATCATTTGCATGGCAAACCTGTCTTAGACTTTTTTTTACTTTCCTTTATGTCTGGTGGTCCTCCAAAAATAAAGGAAGACACACGGAAACAAAAACGGAAACGGATCACGGAACAACGGAACTCCATTTTGCGGAAAGGAACACAACAACGGTCGTGTGCATGAGGCCTTAGGAGGTTTTCATGGTAGGTGCCTCCTATAGGCAACCACTGGGTGGTCAGGAATTGTTTCCAGATGGGGATCTCTCAGAAGCAGCGGCCAATGTTTCTATACAATATAATCTGCTGATATGGAGTCAGTGGTAAAACAATTGTTCCTCGTCTCCTTTGCTTTTCTTCTTGTCTTCTTTGGTTGGACGCATTCTACCTGGCTTAGACCTTTCCTTCTCTCTCAATTTTTGGGGTGACCCTTTTCTCAGAATCTCACTTTCAGTATTTTCAGCCTGCTGGTTGAAGGCGGCGTCCTCAGTGCAATTCTTCCTGATTCTATGGACAGTTATGCTGAGCAGCCATTTTATATAGTGGTCGCTGGTGAAATGGAAATAACTATTGCTATCCAGCTGCTGGAAATATGTTGAGGTAATAAAATGGGAGATAACGATATTCAAAAAGTCAATTTGTAATTTCTTGACATTACGTGAGATGTGAATATCCCAGGTGCTGTTATTGAGCTCAATGCAGATTCTGCTGGCGGAGTCAGCATCGCCCACCACACAAAGAATAGATCATCTACGTATCTTCTATATAAGATAACATTTTCCTTGTAGAGACAATCATTATAGATATTTTTTTACTCAAAGACCCCCATAAAGAGGCTGTGATAGGACGGGGCCAACTTACTGCCCATTGCACTGCCGGGGCATTGATGAAGAATTTCTCTATACGTGAAATAATTATAAGAATGAGATCGAAGCTTTTCATAAAGAAACATTGGAGGGGCAGGACATGGAACTAACAAAGACTTTCTCTCTCCTTTATTCAGAGGATGCGTCGTTGATAAGATCCTCAAATCTTTTCTATACATTGGGAAAGGGAACCCTTGGATTTTGATGAAATATTTCTGATTCAATGATGGAATATTTCTGATCCAATAAGATACTAAAAGCTTCCATCTGATCGCCGCCCCCCCCCCCCCCCTTCCCCAATCAGCCGCAGGAAGAACTAGCTCTTCATTATCTCGCAGTGTCTTTGGGGCCTTCTCTTCAGGTGTAAGGTTGTTCCTTATAAAAGTAATGTGCCACTGATGAGCTGAAGTCAATTACAACCATATCACACAATGTTTGTCACAGGTGACCCTGACGTTCAAACGGGTGGACTCTAGATGAAGGCCTCACTCCTGGGTGAACATATTGGTCAGTGGAGGTCCCCTGAGCAGTGGACTGCCTTCTATCCTCTACTTGATTCGCCTCCATAATAAAGGATGTCTACATAGAGCTAAGTTACATGAACTTCTGTAATTCACGGAACAACTCAAAATGATTTACTTGATTCTGGGGATAAAAGGGTAGACTATAAAGTTGGGACTATATACGGGACTGCCTCTATTATGGGCCTAAGGCTACCTCTGCCTACAAGCAGTGCACCCGCCCCAAAAGGGGTGCCCCAACTTCTCGGTGGCCAAAGCCTCTACCATCACCTGTGCGAACTGATAACTCTTCAATAACCTTGTATAGAGTACCAACGCGTTTCCCCAGTCAAGATAAACTGTTCTTCAGGGGATCAAAGTTTGAAGAGAATCATGAAAAGATGAGGACAGTATTCTGATAACATGGACTGCTCCCCCAAAAAAAACATTTATCTTGATTGCCAAATCCCAATGTCCTCTAGATGCAGCAATCTGTGTCTCCAGAAACAACTCCCCACATAGCAATTCCCTGCTCTGCAGTTCTCAGCTGAGAGGAGCACAAATATCTACTATTACCTGCAGCTCTAGCGGTGAGGAGCAGAACTCCAAATCACAGGCAGCTATGGCAGCTGCAGAAGATCCTGAGGCGGGAAAGAAGCCTCAGGCCTGGTCCATGCTATGAGGCCATAAACTGAGTGTCCTCTCCTCACAGGTCATCACAAGTCATCTCCACTGCACTTTGCTCTCAGCTGAACACACTGGAAGCAATGGCTGAGCTTAGGCTCCTTTATCTCCACCTCCTTCCAGAAGCCTCCCAGCAGAGGTTCAATAGAAACCTGTTCAAGCCACAGCCATCCACATCCAGCAAGTAATTTCAGACCACAGAGCAGAAGACACATAAACCAGCCAAATCATTAACACTTTATACACCAAGTGTCCTAGCAGAGACTACAGACGTCCTGTCTTCTCCTGTCCCCCGACCAGATCAACCCCAAAAAGATAACAATTTAACCCCTTACATGCCTTATAGTCACATTCCACACCCTGCACACGCCATCCTGGCCATTAAAGTTACCTTTACAAAGATTTTTCCTGGTAAAAACAACAAATGGATATTAACCCCTTCATTACTGTAAGAGCCTGTCCCATCAGACGCCCTGATAATCATTGTATCCGTGACCGGTCTCCACAATCCGAGGGGGCACCATCATTTCAACCTCTTACCTAGGGGGCGTATATCCACCTGTACACACAGGACAGAGCGTCTCCTGTACACAACTTCTAGACTCACAGGTGCCTTCCACCGAACCCATAAAGTAGGGCTCTCCCTTATAAAGAGGTGCACATACACTGCACATGACGGGTCTTACCTTGTGATATAAGAAGCTGGTGCTCCTCCATTACATGTCACTGCACACACATGTATACACTGCACATGATGGATCTTACCTTGTGATATAAGAGGCTGTTGCTCCTCCATTAAATGTCACTGCACACACGTGTATACACTGCACATGACGGGTCTTACCTTGTGATATAAGATGCTGGTGCTCCTCCATCATGGCCTCCTTGTACAGATCCTTGTGTCCTTCTATATACTCCCACTCCTCCATGGAGAAGTAGACCGTGATATCCTGACACCTTATAGGAACCTGACAACACAATGACACCGTCATCACCCAGACCCCTCCAGTGCGGTTACTGGAAAATTTCCCAGCATTCCCAGCAGTGTCACCTCTCCAGTCAGCAGCTCCATCATCTTGTGGGTGAGTTCTAGGATCTTCTGCTCATGTATCAGGGGGTGTGGGGGAGGCTCTGTGATGGGGTGAGGGGTCCTGCTCCACCCTCCTGACTCCTGGAGATGGATGATGGGAGTCACACAGTCCCCAGATGTCTTCTTCACTATTGTGTACTCCTGTGGATGAAGAGAGACACTTAGGGAATAAACCCTTCAGGGGCCATGTGCTCTCCTACGGCCCTTTCCTCCAGGTACAACGTGCCTACTTACCTTCTCATGGCTCCTACAACATGACTATTGGTCACTGGTCAAATGATACATCACTCACCATATTGGGGCCTGACCTTCAGGTTCTCTGTCACTTGGAAGGTCTGGAGGCCGTTTTACAGGACCCTGGACTCTTCCTATCACTCCCTATGATGGATTCTCCTTCCCGATGTCTGACTGGTTACAGAATACAATAAAGAGGAGAGAAATCTAGAAAAGTTTACCTCTCCGCTCAGCAGGGAGATGATCTCCACGGTGAGGTCTAATATTCTTCTGCTGATCTCCTTCCTGTCCATCCTTGGTGGTCATTCAGGAGAAGAGAAGAGGAGAGAACTGGAGGTGCTGGAGGCTTCTAGTACTGCAGGCGCCTTTATGAGAAGAGGAGAGGAAATCATCCAGGGGACAAGACCAGATGTCACCTCCAGAACCGCACTTCCTGAGCCTGGAGGGGCCCCGCTTCTCAGAGCCCCCACCACATGGATTCCAGGGGCCCAAACATAGAGATTTCTGGTGGATCCACAGGAGATAAATGTCTGATAGATGCAGGTCTGTTAAATAATATGTGATATAATATTAATTGGTATTTAATATAAAGTATGCATTACATTACACACCATTTATAGTAATGTTCATGGACGATGGGAGGTCTGTAGGAGGACGTCAAGACTCAAGACCTATATTTAAAAAGTCTCTATGTAGAAGCACATACATTGGTTAAGACACGCCTGTATCTATGGTATAAATGACTGACAGAGACAGACAAGTGGTCATATTCTCACTCTCACACTCTGTTGAGGGTATTTGTTGCTGAGCATGATTGAAGACACATGGAGCGTGAAGAGGATTCGTGATCTTCAACAATGATACTTTAAGGACATTCATATTCTTACATGGACAATAGAATAAGACTTTTCCTAAACTATTTCTGTAAGTAATCAACTCTTATGAGGGCGCATTATAAATTTTTTATATAACTCTTATTGAATCCTGGTGATGAGTCCTTCGGGTGTTCTTTACTCCAAATAACCCATACACTATATTTGGAGAGGATTACCACATCAGTGAGGAGCGTATTGGCTTGCTCAACCGAGAGTTTGAATGATCAAATTTAATAAGTCAGAGAATCTAAGAAGAGCCTTGAATCTACTGACGTTGTGAAATAATACATTCTCTGGCTGATCAGAGTAGATTACAATTTACGTTTATTCCTAGTGAACAGTTAGATCTGCAGAAGATATAGTTTGATTTACCGTATTTTTTGCCCTATAAGACGCACTTTCCCTCCCCCCCCCCAAAAAAAAAGTGTGTGGGGGGGGGGGGGAATGGCAGCGCGTCTTATGGGGTGAATGCTGCCATTTACCACTGATACATCGCCGGCTGCGATCTATCAGCGAGGAGGGGCTGGGGGCCGGCAACTGATATTGGAATGGCAGCGGGCCCGGTGCAGTCATTGTATTCTATTACACCGGGCCCCACTCACTGTAGTATTCATATCTAACATGTAGACATGGGCGCTCTGTTAAACTATAGCAATTCTTTCAGCAGTAGAGAAATCCACTGTAGTACTCACTTGAAATTCCCGTAGCAGGCAGGCCAGGCGGCAGGGTAACATCACTCACAACGTCACGCGCCTGCTCCTCCTACTTTATGAATGAAGCAGGTGGAGCAGGCGCGTGACGTAGTGAGTGATGTTACGCTGCCGCCCGGCCTGCCTGCTATGGGAGTTTCAAGTGAGTACTACGAGAATTTCTCTACTGCTGCAAAGAATTGCAATAGTTTAACAAAGCTCCCATGCCTACACGTTAGAAATGAATACAACAGTGAGTGGGACCCGGTGTAATAGAATACAGTGACTGCAACGGGCCCCGCTGCCATTCCAATATCAGTTGCCGGCCCCCATCCCCTGTATTGGGGGTCATTCACTATTTACACAGGGACACTTATGGGGGGATCTGTGGATGACACATATATAGCATAAGATGCTATATATGTGTCATCCACAGATACCCCCCATAACATTGCCATCTACAGATCCTCCATAACAGTACCATCCAGATCCCCAATAACAGTGCCATCCACAGATCCCCATAACAGATCCATCCACAGATCCCCATAACAGCGCCATCCACAGATCCCCCATAATAGTGCGTCATCTACAGATCCCCCATAATAGTGTTTTCCACAGACCACCATTAGTTCAAAACCCATCAAAAGCACACCTTTTGGTTCAAAATATTTATTTTCTTATTTTCCTCCTTAAAAACCTAGGTGCGTCTTATGGGCAGGTGCGTCTTATAGGGCAAAAAATATGACTGGTATATGCAGAATGTAAAAAGGAAAACAAGAAGAAAGACTACTGTAAGCGTATTTTAGTCAGAAAAGAGACAGAGAAAATAAGGAATATTTTTCATATTGTGAAGGTCTTTCACAGATTAGTGTCATATAGATCCATGTGGTTCAAATAAAAGAAAAGGTATCCCGCGGCGCAAAAACCACCCAATAGTTGGAGTGATATTGGTTATTATTTATTTGAGCAAGTGGTACAACGCGTTTCGCATACATTTAAATACAGTAAAAAACCGCCAAAAACACACAGGGGGCGGGGTAGGGGCGGGTCAGTAGGCGTACTGAACAGGCTCTCAGAGCTGTGTGAACAAAGGGGTTAAAATACTTTACTACCTATCAAACTTTATTTTGATATATAGACTTGGTGTCCCTGTTCAAGGGCAGATCATTCCTAGTGTTGCGATTTCTACTTATTAATTAGGGTACAGGGGAAGTTAAAAGAAAGTTTGAAGTGGTGCAGGACCTTGTATTGTCATGTGATCCGATCACATGACTATACCATGTGACCGCCGTCAGGGTTGGATCGTGGGCGTTCCTGCAAGCCCTGGTGATGTCATGACTATGCCATGTGACCGCCGTCAGGGTTGGATCGTGGGCGTTCCTGCAAGCCCTGGTGATGTCATGCAAAGCGGTCACATGGCTGTACCATGTGACCGCCATCTGAGGAAGATCGTGGGTATGAGGGGGAGGCGGCCGCTGGGAGCGAAGGCGGTCGCATAAGGCAGCGGCCGGTCACATGCTGGGAGACGTCACACTCCGTCTCATAGCAACCAGACGCTGCTGTTGCATCAGAGAGAGGGAGTGTCGGATCGAGCTGTAGCGTCAGAGAGGGGGAGTGTCGGATCGGGCTGGCTGAAGAGCAGTGCATTCGTACTGCACAGACTGGAATACAATGGAACCTTTGTAGAGAACCTGGTTTCGGACTAAAATGAGATAAATAGATGGATGGAATTTGTTATATGTGTAAATAGCTAATAGAACTTATATTGGGCTATATTATGGAAATAAATAATCAATGGGTAGGAGGGTGAAAGTCCAAGGGTTGAAATAAATAATCAGTGGGTCAGATAGTAAAATAAGATAAATAGTTGGATTAAATGGATGAATGAATAAATAAATGGCTTTTAAAATTAATTTAAAACTAATGTGTGAATAGCATTTAAAACTAATGGAACTTATATTGGGCTATATTATGGAAATAAATAATCAATCAGTGGGTCAGAGAGTGAAAGTCACATTAGAAATGGGCTGGATTGTTCGAAATGTGTAATATTTGATGTATGTGACATTTCTATTCATTACTTGGGGATGGCGACAGAAGCAGGGTATATGAAAAGGATACTAAATGGGATTGCTACGTCGCTAAAATGTCTGATTTAAAGGATGGCAGAATTTTAATGACTAATGGAGGGTCCTTGGAGGGACCTCTATGGACAAGGGATGTTGAGGGTGGGGGGGATGGGACATGATAGGGGAAGGGGGGGGGTTTTGTTGGGGCTGGGGTATTTGCATGAACTGGACACGGAGTGGTGGATTTTATAAATTGATTTCGAAAGCCTCATTCAGGCCATATGGATTGAGGCAGTTTAATTTGTATATCCAGTACATCTCGCGTTTCCTCAATGTCTGGATAATGTTGTATCCGTTGGATCGGACTTGCTCGATCGGGGTAACCGTGAATCCCAAAAAAGAGCCTTGGTGGTGGACGGTAGCATGTCTGGAGATACTATGCTGGAGAAATTTTTTCTTCACATTGGATCTGTGTTTGTTAAGTCGATTGCGCAAGGTCTGTATGGTGCGCCCTACATAACGGAGATTACAGGGACACGTGATGAGATAGATGATGTTGGATGATCCACAGTTTAGTTCGTCCTTGATTTTAAAAAGTTCGTCATTTCGGCCCATGAAAGAAGTGGTATTATTCATAGATCTGCAGCAGAGACATCTTGGTTGGTTACATCTATAGCTCCCCGGAGTTTTAATATTAGCTTGGCTGCCTACTTCTTCACGTTTGTTCTTCAATTTACTGGGGGCTAGCATATTTTTTAATGTTTTTGCTCGTCTGAATACTAGAGACGGTTGTTTTGTTATCTCAGAGTTCAGGAAGGGATCTTTTCTTAGGATATACCAATGTCTAGACAGAATTTTACGGATATCTATGTGGTTGCTATTATAGGTGGTTAAAAAGTTGGTATTGTGGTATTTGGTATCGTTTTGTTTCTTGCTTCCTGCCAGACATTCTGCTTGTGTAAGTGCTTGTGCCTTATTGAAAGCTGTATCTATTACATCCGTCGGATAGCCCTTTTGTAGGAATCTGGACCGAATTATATTACTTTGTGTGACAAAATCTTCGTCCTTGGAGCAATTACGCCTAATTCGCTTAAATTGACTATACGGAATATTTTTCTTCCACTTCTTGAAATGTTCACTTGAATAGTCCAAATAACTGTTGCAGTCCACTTCTTTGAAAAATGTTCGTGTATTAACGGATCCATCATTTATATGTAGCTCTAGGTCAAGATATTCAGCTTTGGATTTGTCACTTGAGCCTGAGAAGGTGAGACCCCAATTGGTGGAGTTTAGGTCCTTGATAAAATCCTTTATTGTTAAAATGTCGCCTTCCCAAATTAAAATCAAATCGTCGATGTAGCGACGATAAAAAATTATATTTTGTGTCCAAAATTTTGATTTATATATAAAAGTGTCCTCGAAAGCCCCCATAAAAAGATTAGCGAAACTGGGCGCGAAACGCGTACCCATCGCGGTTCCTTTAGTCTGTAGATATAGATTATCTTCAAACTTAAAAATATTATGAGTCAAAATAAAATCAATACTTCTTAGGATAAAATCATTTTGTTCCGCTGGTAATTGCTCGTCGGTATCTAAAAAGCTTTTTACGCATTTGATACCCAGTCCGTGCTTAATATTCGAGTAGAGTGATGTAACGTCTAGGGTCAGCCAATGGTATGTTTCTTTCCATTTGATATTCCGTAAGAGCTGTATTAGGGTAGTAGAATCTCTCAGATAGGATGGTAATTGTACTACATATTTTTGTAGGAGGATATCGACGTAGTGGGATAGGTTACACGTGAGTGATGAAATTCCTGAAATAATAGGACGGCCAGGGGGATTAGAGGTGCTCTTGTGGATTTTGGGTAAATGATAGAAGGTGGCAATAACTGGGTTTGTAATAAGAATGTAATTATGTTCCTTTTTACTCAGGATATGGGATGCTGAGTTGATAAGAGCTTTGAACGACTGTTGATGTTCCATAAGAGGATTTTCGGTCAACTGTTGATAATATTCAGTGTCGGACAAAATCCGATTCGCCTCCTTGATATAGTCATTCCTATCCTGGAGGACAATGCCACCTCCTTTGTCCGCATTGCGGATTATTAGATCCGGATTATCCTGGAGCTGTTTGATAGCCAATTTCTCTTTGGCACTGAGATTGTGTTTCTCAATTTGTAATTTGTCGACTGATCTAAAATAGTCTAAAACCAGATCATAAAAAGTTTCTATAAAATTCCCCTTATGATGTAGGGGGTAAAAATTAGACCGTGGTCTCAGATCAGTATTGATAAAACGTTCTTGAGGTGTAGATTCTGCTAGTGCTTCCATTTGGTCTGCCTCTTTTTTATTTTTCGCTATGATGTTAAAATGTCTCTTTAGAGTGAGGTTTCTAATAAAATTGTGTAAATCGAGGAAAAGGTTGAATCCATCCACTTTCGCAGATGGGCAAAAAGAGAGGCCTTTGGATAGAACCTTAGTTTCTTCATGGTCCAATAGATGGCTAGAAAGGTTGAAGATCTTTATATCTTTCTTTTGGTTGCGTGCTGACTTCAGATTCTTCTTTTGGGCTTGGCCCCCCCTACTTCCTCTCCTACATTTTTTCTTTTTAGATTTCTGGTTCCCAACGGACGGAAATAGTTGGTAATTGTAACCGTGGTTGGGCTTTTCAATATTGGGTAGGCTGAGATTGGTGTAAGTAGGGGGGGTAGGGATAAAAAAGAAGAGAGCTGGCCTTTTGGTATCTGTAGGGAAAAATCAGAGAGGGCCGTGACTCCAAGGTCCAGATCTATAGCTGGACAGGTTTGGCCTGTTGGTGGTGTCGTCATTCCTATGGGGGCGGTGCCTAGTTGGGTAGGGGACTCGGTGTGTAATGTAAGCAGTGAATCCAATTCTACTGATGTGGACGGGGATGCTGAGGTGGTGGATTATCTAGGCAGCGATTTGTGTGTGGAACTCTTGATGAAAGAGGTAGGTGGTAAATTCAGGGGTGCACAGTTGGAGAGCACTTCTTGACTGAAACAGCTTGGGGTTGGGATGGCAGTGTGGGGGAGGGGAGGGGGGATCCTCTCACATTGGTCATTTTGGAGATGTGGGCAGTCCTAGGGGATAATTCTATTACTGTGGAAGGGGTATCTACTGTTATATTTGAATAAATAGTATCACATGGAATTGGCGAGTGATGTAGATTGGATGCATGTTGGCTAAACCGTTGGTGCTGCTTCCCTGGGTGTGCTTGATATCTGGTGGTGTCTTGTTTCCTAGGAGGTGGGGCATGTCTGCTACTATGGACATATGTGCTTCTATGCTTCAAATTGTACCAGTGAAGTTCCAACCACAGATGCAGTGATCTGTAAAGATGCATCAACTGAGGGTGGAAATGGCAATAAAGTAGAGGAAAGTAAGAATAATGGCAATTTGAGAACTCAGCAGAATGAGATGAAACATATATGTATGATCTCTTCTGAAGGTGACCTTAACTGTATAGATGAGGAAGGGTCAGTACAACAAGAGAAGACATTGCAGATCTCTGATGAAGGTGACCTTGTGTCAGTAGACAATGACAAGTCTATACATCAGCAGACATGGCATATTAAAGAGGCCAGCTTACAATCAAAATTGCAGAAGCAATTAATGAAAATATGCAAAGAAATCCCTACATATGATGCAAACCTCCATGTGTGCAGGAATTCAGAGATTTTTGAGAGCCACGCAGACAGATTTAAATTATCAAATAAACAAAGGAATCGATTATTTAGATTGTGGCTTCCTGTGAATTTTTCTAGGAGTCTAGCAATGAAACAGGTGGATGATAATGATTCAAAAGAATGGATTTTTCATAATGATGTTCAAAGATTAAAAGAGCTGATTTGGTGCACTAGAAGTGACAGCATGCCCACATATGAAATTCTAAAGGAATTTAAAATAGGCAGAAAGGAATCCACATTTGGATTTATGTCCATGTTTGAACGGACATAAAAAGCGGTTATTGAGAATGCCAAACCTTCACATATCATTCACATGTTTGTAAGAAAGTTCACATTTTTAGAGCCTTCTGTATTAGTGTTGGCATCAGAGAAACAAACATTATTTCAGGCTACAAAGTTTCTGGACATTGTGACGAAGCAAATGAAACAGAAAATGTCTCCATCACACATATGTGTAGAGAGAACACAGGCAGATGTAAAAATAGACAGAATCTGGCCTAAGAAGACCCAAATAGCATATACATGTAAAAGAAGCAAAGATAATCTTTATGAGGAACGCAGAAAATTACATGTAACGTTTAGACCCTATCATATGATAAAACCAGTCACACACACAAATACACAGACACCAATTGTCACGGAACAGATTTCTGAGGTAGATATAAATAGAAGGACTCCACTGCTTGATCTACAGAGGGAACAAGCTCAGATTTCTAAGTCAGATGCCAGTCTAGAGGACAAAGGCATAGACATTCGAAACCAGATGGGTTTTAAATGTAATTATCCTGTTATTATTAATGAAAAACTTAAGAAAAAGCAGTCAACGGATTTCTTAAATGAACTAAAAGATTTTGACATTTCTAAACCAGTCACACTGAGCAGGATATTCCAGGATCTCATCAATAGAGAGGTTATGGTTATGAGAAGAGGTTTAAGTATTAGCTAGAACTAAGTCTATTGAGGACAGACATATTGGTAATGGTTTTGGCCTGGATAAGGATAAGATTTAGTTTTTCCCATTAAAATTAGCTAAATAAAAGTTTGAGCATGCCTGGTATAGGAGACGGAAGCTATAGTTGTAAAAGTAACAGGATCCTATTCTCGTATGTCTTGAGTCTAGAGACATTTCTCTCTATACCATAGGAGGTCAGAGAATAGAAGAATATGATTTTTGTATAATTTTTATACAGATAATATTGAGGGGAAATATTTTTCTGTTGTGTCTAATATTTTCTATTTTTCTAATTTTCTCCAGTATAAATTTTCTTAAGAAGCAGCATTTGACCGAAATGAGCAAAATTTTCCAATTTTCTCCACATTACTAAATAAGTTCCATAATTGCGTGGAATGTCTAGTAATCAAACTGTTAATCTATGTAACAATGTTTGACTAACAGAATAATACTAAATGTAAGATATTAAAGATGTAACTTACTTTTGGAAAAGCATGAAGCATGGTTCTTGTGTTCAGCCATGGTGATTAAAGCATGAGGTCAGTTGATTGACAGGGGCACATGATGACATTTGAGATCTTTTGTCTAACAATAGGTTAATGGTGTGGAAAGACCAAAATTCTAGAAATTCAAAGATCTTAAGTTTATGCAAAATACCAAATTATTGTTTATTTGTGGTCCACAAATGAAGTATTTCAGGTTTACAACTGAAATGTCTTTTAAAATGCGCATTACAAAATATACACACGTATGGGTTCTATTACATCATTTTATTAATTAAAGTTAATTGGCTACATGAGCGTGTGATGATGTAAGAGTGATGTGAGCAGCTGCTGTGCCATTTGAGTAGATGCATATGAGTACAGTGTGTATGAATGCTATTCTAAGACTAGCATAAAATATTTGAGTTAGAAATGAGTAAACAATACGTAAAGAGGTCATATAACTTAGAATGACATATCAGATATATTGTAGGATTATACAACATACTTCATTATTTGTATTACCAATTCTATATCTAACATTTATACTGGAAATGAGATAAAAGTAATTTGTCTAAATTGTGTTAAGAATATAGAGAATATTGAGGCCTTATAATAGTAATGTGACACATACAGTCAGGTCCATAAATATTGGGACATCAACACAATTCTAACATTTATGGCTCTATACACCACCACAATGGATTTGAAATGAAACGGACAAGATGTGCTTTACCTGCAGACTGTCCGCTTTAATTTGAGGGTATTTACATCCAAATCAGGTGAACGGTGTAGGAATTACAACAGTTTGCATATGTGCCTCCCACTTGTTAAGGGACCAAAAGTAATGGGACAATTGGATTCTCAGCTGTTCCATGGCCAGGTGTGTGTTATTCCCTCGTTATCCCAATTACAATGAGCAGATAAAAGGTCCAGAGTTCATTTCCAGTCTGCTATTTGCATTTGGAATCTGTTGCTGTCAACTCTCAAGATGAGATCCAAAGAGCTGTCACTATCAGTGAAGCAAGCCATCATTAGGCTGAAAAAACACAACAAACCCATCAGAGAGATAGCAAAAACATTAGGCGTGGCCAAAACAACTGTTCGGAACATTCTTAAAAAGAAGGAACGCGTCGGTGAGCTCAGCAACACCAGAAGACCCGGAAGACCACGGAAAACAACTGTGGTGGATGACCGAAGAATTCTTTCCCTGGTGAAGAAAACACCCTTCACAACAGTTGGCCAGATCAAGAACACTCTCCAGGAGGTAGGTGTATGTGTGTCAAAGTCAACAATCAAGAGAAGACTTCACCAGAGTGAATACAGAGGGTTCACCACAAGATTTAAACCATTGGTGAGCCTCAAAAACAGGAAGGCCAGATTAGAGGTTGCCAAACGACATCTAAAAAAGCCTTTACAGTTCTGGAACAACATCCTATCGACAGATGAGACCAATATCAACTTGTACCAGAGTGATGGGAAGAGAAGAGAATGGAGAAGGAAAGGAACTGCTCATGATCCTAAGCATACCACCTCATCAGTGAAGCATGGTGGTGGTAGTGTCATGGCGTGGGCATGTATGGCTGCCAATGGAACTGGTAATCTTGTATTTATTGATGATGTGACTGCTGACAAAAGCAGCAGGATGAATTCTGAAGTGTTTCGGGCAATATTATCTGCTCATATTCAGCCAAATGCTTCAGAAATCATTGGACGGCGCTTCACAGTGCAGATGGACAATGACCCAAAGCATACTGCAAAAGCAACCAAAGAGTTTTTTAAGGGAAAGAAGTGGAATGTTATGCAATGGCCAAGTCAACCACCTGACCTGAATCCGATTGAGAATGCATTTCACTTGCTGAAGACAAAACTGAAGGGAAAATGCCCCAAGAACAAGCAGGAACTGAAGACAGTTGCAGTTAGAGGCCTGGCAGAGCATCACCAGGGATGAACCCCAGCATTGATCACTTGCTAGAATGCCGGCGTTAATTTACATTGAAGTGTATTAGTGCCGTATCCAATGTTCTGCCAGATTCCTATACCTGGCAGAATGCTATACCCGGAAGTGACGCGGCTGCACCGGAAGTGACGTGGCCGCATTGGAATCTGCTGGAGGAGGGTGTGTCTAGACTGGATTCGTAAAAATAATTGCACCGCCGCGGGAGAAGCACCTACTTAATTTGCATGAGCGAAACCGTACACCGCGCGTGCGCACTCAGGTTGTCCCCAATATCCTGCACTCAGCTCTGCTATGTGCTGTCCCCAATATCCTGCACTCAGCTCTGCTATGTGGTGTCCCCAATATCCTGCACTCAGCTCTGCTATGTGGTGTCCCCAATATCCTGCACTCAGCTCTGCTATGTGGTGAGGCTGAACTGCTCCAGATGATGTGTCTGCGCGTGCGCACTCAGTGGTAGGGAGATCTGATGGAACATTTTGCACTGAAAAATCTACCTACCCCCGAGTGCTCACGCACGGTGTACGGTTTCGCGCATGCAAATGAAGTAGGTGCTCCTCCCGCGGTGGTGCAATTATCTTTACGAATCCAGTGGCTCTGCGCTTGCGCAGATCCACAAACACCCTCCTCCAGCTGATTCTGGTGCGGCCGTGTCACTTCCGTGTATAGCATTCTGACAAGGTATAGGAATCTGGCAGAACACCGGCATTAAGTGTTCTGGCAAAACGGATTCGGCTTTCCGGTCTGCGCATGCGCAGACCTTTAAGAATGCAAAAAATAAAAAATACTGGATCGGTTTTTCCAGATGACACCGGAGAGACGGATCTGGTATTTCAATGCATTTGTCAGATGGATCCGCATCCGGATCCGTCTGACAAATGCCATCAGTTTGCGTCTGGATTAGTTCCTCTTCCTCTGCCACAAGTGTGAAAGTACCCTAAGATTGTTTTATTTTAATAGAGTAATATCTCATATCTCATGCAGAATATTACTTTATTAAAAAAGGTAAAGATTTGGTTTTACTGTAGAAAGATATATTTTGTGTGATCAATTAAATTAATCAATATAATTTATATTTATAAAAATTCCACAAACATACACAAATATATATGACTGAATGAATAAAGATAAAAAGGCTACACTTACATAAAGGATTTTGTATTAGGATAATATTTTCAATAATATATAAACATCTATATTATGTTGAAATATAATATGGTAATACATGAATGGTATGGTACACTGTGATACTACAGGTTAGCTATAATCACCAACTTTAGTGTAGTAATAGGAAAGAAGAAGATATCTTCAATCAAGACTAAAGTCAACAGGAAATGTAATGTTTTCTAGAGACTGTGATATTCATGAAGCCTATAAACATAAAGACTGATGAGCACAGAGTCCCAGGAAAAGACTTGGAGGTAAACAAATCTGTGTTATATTCTGTTAAAGGTGTGAAGATAAGGGGCACTGGAGAGTGACCCAAGACAAGGGTGAAGAGCACCTGGAGCACACCTGTCCATAGACAACTCCAGAGGTAAAGTTCATAGAAAGAAAGTTCTGTCCACACAGAAAGGAGGTCTGTGACAGAAGGACTGGCATCCAAAATGGAGAATTGAGCTCAAGAAGAGCGAGTGCTGAAGAGCTTCACTAAGTGATTTAGAGTTAGAATAGTTAGGGTTCAAGAAGTGAGATATTTAGCGCCTATGTACGGCCTAGGGTGTTTGCTATTCCATTGGATTGCCATAAACACCTGTGAAGTTCAGGAAACTGCTACTTGTGGTACTAAAGCTAAATGCTTTGTTAAAGGATTACATTCATTTCACTTGATTGTCAACAATCATGCTGAGAGCGTGAAATTCTCCATATGAGGCTGAATGGACAGTTCCTTAAAATTCCTTATAAAGTTCTACCAAATTATAACTGGTGAGAAAGAAGGGGAATGACAAAGAAGTTACAGCTGTTCACAGACACTTCTGAAGAGGACTAGTGTTGAGCGAACTTCTGTTCTAAGTTCGGCGTCTAAAGTTCGGCTTCCGGTTAGCGGAGAATCCCGATATGGATTCCGAATTCCATTGGGGTCCGTGGTAGCGGAATCAATAATGGCCGATTTCTACCACCACATTTTGACCTAATTAGCTGTCGGACACCAGCGATCTGCCAGTGTCTGCTGTACCTAACCATGCTATTGTAATTCCTTTCTCTGCAGCCGTTACCCATAAAAACGTATTTTTATTAGTATGCAAATGAGCCTCTAGGTGCTATGGGGGCGTCTTTTCAGCACCTAGAGGCTCCGTCCACTCACCATTTCTGCCGCCCAGCGCGCTCCAGCCCGCCCCTCTGCTCTAGATTGACAGCCTACTCGCGCCTGCGCCGTGTCTGTTGGACTGCTCCCTGCGCCGTAATCGGCGCAGGCGCAGTGAAGATGCCGGCGCAGGGAGACAGTCACTGCGCCGAATACAGAAGCACACGGCGCAGGCGCGAGAATTCGGCCAAGATGGAGAGAAGTAGGCTGTCAATCTAGAGGAGAGGGGCGGGCTGGAGCGCGCTGGTCGGCAGAAATGGTGAGTGGACGGAGCCTCTAGGTCAGGGATGGCCGACCTGAGGCTCTCCAGCTGTTGCAAAACTACAACTCCCATCATGCCCGGACAGTCTACAGCTATCAGCCTACAGCTGGGCATGGTGGGAGTTGTAGTTTTACAACAGCTGGAGAGCCGCAGGTTGGCCATGCCTGCTCTAGGTGCTGAAAAGACGCCCCCATAGCACCTAGAGGCTCATTTGCATAGCAATAAAACTATGTTTTTTAGGGTAACCACTGCAGAGAAAGGAATTACAATAGCATGGTTAGGTAGAGCAGACACCAGCAGATCGCTAGTGTCTGACAGCTAATTAGGTCAAAATGTGGTGGTAGAAACCCTTTAAGACACGCCTGTATCTATGGTATAAAAGACTGACAGAGACAGACAAGGGGGTTGTCCTCTTACACTCACTCTGCTGGGGGTGTTTGCTGGCTAGAGATGAAGACACATGGAGCCTGAAGATTCCTAACCTTCAACAATGATACTTCAAGGACATTAGACTTTTCCTAAACTATTTCTGTAAGTAATCAACTCTTATAAAGACTGAAAATAAATCGCATTATTCATTTTTTATATAACTCTTGTTGAATCCTGGTGATGAATCCTCCGGGTGTTCTTTACTCCAAATAAGCATACACTAGATTTGGAGAGGATTACCAAATCAGGTTGATATATTTTTCATACATTAATATAATACACATTGGAGACATATTACAAGGTCCCACCTCTGGGCTGTGCTCAGCTGTGTCCAGAACTCCTAGAGAAGAGACTGGAGAGAGCTGAGCTCAGGCCGGGCCCCCGCTCCATTCATTCTCCTCCTGGAGGCAGGGGCCCCTCACCAGGACAGTCAGGGGCCAGAGAATGATGACAACCCCCACTATCCCCACTACTCCTCCCCCATCATAATATATATATATATTATATTGTGTGTAATGGAGGAGAATCTCCAGAGGTGACATGTCTGAGCTCTCCACCACACTGTCTCCTCACAGCTCATCTTACCTGCAGGCTGGAGGAATGGCTGATACCAGAGAGAACAAAGGCCCTGAATACCGACCAGGACCTGCCCAGTATCTGCTGCACGGCCAGAGCTGAAGGACCTGGGGTGACGTCACCATCATGTGATCAGAAAAGGGGGCAGTGCTCAGAAGTAGAAGATACTTGTGGTAAAGGTCATGTGACAGGAAAGGGGCGGCTCACCATCACAGGTCCTTCCCCACCTCTTCACTCCTAACCCCGCCCCCTGCATGGATCACATGATAGTGACATCACCCCAGGTCCTTCATCACCTCTTATACTCACCACTGCAGAGCCCCGCCCCATTCACTAATCACATGACAGTGACGTCACCGCAGGTCCTTTAGCTCTGGCAGTGCAGCAGATACTGGGCAGGTCCTGGTCGGTAGTCAGGGCTCTTGTTCTCTCTGGTATCAGCCATTCCTCAAGCCTGCAGGTAAGATGAGCTGTGAGGAGACAGTGTGGTACTATGAAGTTTTCTATTTTTTATAATTTTAAAAAAAAATAAAACTAAACTGTCCTCACTATTGGTCATTAATATCACATACTCTGGGGTCTGACTCTTAGAACCCCCACCGATGCATGATTACCTGGCGCAATGTAATTACAATACACTCACATGACGGGTACGTCGTCTGCTTGTAGCGGTGGTGCAGTGTAAATACAGTGCAGTCACATGACCGGTACGTCGTCTGTTTGTAGCGGTGGTGCAGTGTAAATACAGTATAGTCACATGACCGGTACGTCATCTGCTTGTAGCGGTGGTGCAGTGTGATTACAGTACAGTCACATGACCGGTACGTCGTCTGCTTGTAGCGGTGGTGCAGTGTGATTACAGTACAGTCACATGATCGGTACGTCGTCTGCTTGTAGCGGTGGTGCAGTGTGATTACAGTACAGTCACATGACCGGTACGTCGTCTGCTTGTAGCGGTGGTGCAGTGTGATTACAGGACAGTCACATGACCGGTACGTCGTCTGCTTGTAGCGGTGGTGCAGTGTGATTACAGTACAGTCACATGATCGGTACGTCGTCTGCTTGTAGCGGTGGTGCAGTGTGATTACAGTACAGTCACATGACCGGTACGTCGTCTGCTTGTAGCGGTGGTGCAGTGTGATTACAGTACAGTCACATGACCGGTACGTCGTCTGCTTGTAGCGGTGGTGCAGTGTGATTACAGTACAGTCACATGACCGGTACGTCGTCTGCTTGTAGCGGTGGTGCAGTGTGATTACAGTACAGTCACATGACCGGTACGTCGTCTGCTTGTAGCGGTGGTGCAGTGTGATTACAGTACAGTCACATGACTGGTACGTCGTCTGCTTGTAGCGGTGGTGCAGTGTAATTACAGTACAGTCACATGACCGGTACGTCGTCTGCTTGTAGCGGTGGTGCAGTGTGATTACAGTACAGTCACATGACCGGTACGTCGTCTGCTTGTAGCGGTGGTGCAGTGTGATTACAGTACAGTCACATGACCGATACGTCGTCTGCTTGTAGCGGTGGTGCAGTGTGATTACAGTACAGTCACATGACCGGTATGTCGTCTGCTTGTAGCGGTGGTGCAGTGTGATTACAGTACAGTCACATGACCGGTATGTCGTCTGCTTGTAGCGGTGGTGCAGTGTGATTACAGTACAGTCACATGACCGGTACGTCGTCTGCTTGTAGCGGTGGTGCAGTGTAATTACAGTACAGTCACATGACCGGTACGTCGTCTGCTTGTAGCGGTGGTGCAGTGTGATTACAGTACAGTCACATGACCGGTACGTCGTCTGCTTGTAGCGGTGGTGCAGTGTGATTACAGTACAGTCACATGACCGGTACGTCGTCTGCTTGTAGCGGTGGTGCAGTGTGATTACAGTACAGTCACATGACCGGTACGTCGTCTGCTTGTAGCGGTGGTGCAGTGTAATTACAGTACAGTCACATGACCGATACGTCGTCTGCTTGTAGCGGTGGTGCAGTGTAATTACAGTACAGTCACATGACCGGTACGTCGTCTGCTTGTAGCGGTGGTGCAGTGTGATTACAGTACAGTCACATGACCGGTATGTCGTCTGCTTGTAGCGGTGGTGCAGTGTGATTACAGTACAGTCACATGACCGGTACGTCGTCTGCTTGTAGCGGTGGTGCAGTGTAATTACAGTACAGTCACATGACCGGTACGTCGTCTGCTTGTAGCGGTGGTGCAGTGTGATTACAGTACAGTCACATGACCGGTACGTCGTCTGCTTGTAGCGGTGGTGCAGTGTGATTACAGTACAGTCACATGACCGGTACGTCGTCTGCTTGTAGCGGTGGTGCAGTGTGATTACAGTACAGTCACATGACCGGTACGTCGTCTGCTTGTAGCGGTGGTGCAGTGTAATTACAGTACAGTCACATGACCGGTACGTCGTCTGCTTGTAGCGGTGGTGCAGTGTGATTACAGTACAGTCACATGACCGGTACGTCGTCTGCTTGTAGCGGTGGTGCAGTGTAATTACAGTACAGTCACATGACCGGTATGTCGTCTGCTTGTAGCGGTGGTGCAGTGTGATTACAGTACAGTCACATGACCGGTACGTCGTCTGCTTGTAGCGGTGGTGCAGTGTAATTACAGTACAGTCACATGACCGGTATGTCGTCTGCTTGTAGCGGTGGTGCAGTGTGATTACAGTACAGTCAGATCAGACACTAGTGTTGAGTAAATCGAGATTTGGATCCTGGATCTGAAGTTGATTTGTTCAATCATTTCAATGTTGTCTCCATACAGCATTAAAATGTATTGGCTCCGCGGAGTTAACCATCGGTGAATTGATTCGATAGTTATTTCTGAATCTTTAAGAACATTTTACATTAGTAATCCGAAGTCGGGTTTGGTATTAGTTGGTGCCTCGGAGCTGAACCCGACTTCGGATTACTAATGTAAAATGTTCTTAAAGATTCAGAAATAACTATCGAATCAATTCACCGATGGTTAACTCCGCGGAGCCAATGGAGACAATCAACTTCGGATTGAGGATCTGAAGCTCAAGTCACTGAACGCTACTGATGACCTTTACTGAGGAGGGGTCATCAGAAGAAAAATCTCAGAAAACAACAGAATAAAGTTAGTTTAAAAAATGCAGAAAACTTTATATCTCCTCACAGCTCATCTTACCTGCAGGCTGGAGGAATGGCTGATACCAGAGAGAACAACAGCCCTGACTACCGACCAGGACCTGCCCAGTATCTGCTGCATGGCCAGAGCTGAAGGACCTGGGTGATGTCACCATCATGTGATCAGTGCAGGGGGCGGGGCTCAGAAGTAGAATGAACATATAGTAAAGGTCATGTGACAGGAGGGGCGGCTTTGTACACAAAAGGAGAGCGACTGTATGTATCACCATCACAGGTCCTTCACCACCTCTTCTCCTCTTTATTGCTAACCCCGCCCCCTACAGTGATCACATGATGGTGACATCACCCCAGGTCCTTCACCACCTCTTCTCATCACCACTGCTCAGCCCGGCCCCCTGCACTGGTCACATGACAGTGACGTCACCGCAGGTCCTTCACCACCTCTTCTCCTCTACACTGCTCAGCCCCGCCCCCTGCACTGGTCACATGACAGTGACGTCACCCCAGGTCCTTCAGCTCTGGCAGTGCAGCAGATACTGGGCAGGTCCTGGTCGGTAGTCAGGGCTCTTGTTCTCTCTGGTATCAGCCATTCCTCCAGCCTGCAGGTAAGATGAGCTGTGAGGAGACAGTGTGGTGGAGAGCTCAGACATGTCACCTCTGGAGATTCTCCTCCATTACACACAAGGAATCCTTCTCCGCTCCTCAGCTTAGTATGATGGGGGAGGAGTAGTGGGGATAGTGGGGGTTGTCATCATTCGCTGGCCCCTGACTGTCCTGGTGAGGGGCCCCTGCCTCCAGGAGGAGAATGAATGGAGCGGGGCCCGGCCTGAGCTCAGCTCTCTCCAGTCTCTTCTCTAGGAGCTCTGGACACAGCTGAGCACAGCCCAGAGGTGGGACCCAGTGGCCCAATGCATGGCTACACTCACCCAGTCCTACCTCATCCAGGGTGTCGCTGATGTCCGCTGGATCCAGAACAAGGTCTCTGTGCTGATAGAGAAAAAAATAATATTCACATAAAGAAGGGATGGTGACTGCCCCAGTGAAATCACCGACAGGGGGCGCTGTGCTGGCCTGGAAGACTGAGCCATGCCAATGTATAGCAGGGTAATCTAGGACATTTCCCCTAAGTGCTACCACACAGTACTAAAGCCCACATTGTGGCCCCTTCACAAAAGTTATGTTCTCCTTGTGGCCCCTCACAGCAGTTATACTCGCCTTTGTTCCTGTCAAAGTAGTAATGCCCAGATATGTGCCCCCTCACAGTAGTTATGTCCAGATATGTGCCCCCTCACAGTAGTTATGCCCAGATATGTGCCCCCTCACAGTAGTTATGCCCAGATATGTGCCCCCTCACAGTAGTTATACTCAGATATGTGCCCTCTCAGTGTTATGTCCAGATATGTGCCCCCTCAGTGTTATGTCCAGATATGTGCCCCTTACAGTGTTATGCCCAGATATGTGCCCCCCTTCACAGTATTACACCCAGATATGTGCCCCCTCAGAGTAGTTATGCCAAGATATGTGCCCCCTCACAGTATTATACCCAGATATGTGCCCCCTCACAGTATTATACCCAGATATGTGCCCCCTCAGAGTAGTTATACCCAGATATGTGCCCCATCAGAGTAGTTATACCCAGATATGTGCCCCCCTCACAGTATTATACCCAGATATGTGCCCCCCTCACAGTATTATACCCAGATATGTGCCCCCTCACAGTATTATGCCCAGATATGTGCCCCCTCACAGTATTATGGCCAGATATGTGCCCCCTCACAGTATTATGCCCAGATATGTGCCCCCTCACAGTATTATGCCCAGATATGTGCCCCCTCACAGTTTTATGCCCAGATATGTGCCCCCTCACAGTTTTATGCCCAGATATGTGCCCCCTCACAGTATTATGCCCAGATATGTGCCCCCTCACAGTATTATGCCCAGATATGTGCCCCTCACAGTTTTATGCCCAGATATGTGCCCCCTCACAGTTTTATGCCCAGATATGTGCCCCCTCACAGTATTATGCCCAGATATGTGCCCCCTCACAGTATTATGCCCAGATATGTGCCCCTCACAGTTTTATGCCCAGATATGTGCCCCCTCACAGTATTATGCCCAGATATGTGCCCCCTCACAGTAGCTATACTCAGATATACTTCTGTACCAGTTTGTAACTCATCTTGTTTATGATTAGTGCCATTGTCTGTATTATGTATGTGCACCTCTTCTCATATGTACAGCGCCATGGAATGAATGGCGCTTTAATAATAAATAATAATAATAATAAAATGTGCCCCTTCCACTAAGCCCCACCCACTTTACCACTAAGCCCCACCCACTTTACCCCCAAAGTGGTGAGAGTAGCAAAATAACAGAAAACCTTTTTGCACAAAATCCGGCTTATACAAATTCTGTACATCAGAAAACTGGCTTTTATAAGTTCATTCCAATGATTGCCATATAATAAATAGCAGAAGTGGCAATGCCTCCGCCTGTATTGGACCCAGAGACCATGTAATTAATGGGTGCGCCCCTGGCATGGCAGTATTGCCGGGGCTTAGCTCTGTCAGTGACTGGTGACAGGACAGGGGACTGGTTTGACCTGTAAGTGGGGCTCCTCTTGATGAACAAGAAACCTGCAAAATTATGATCTGATGGGGAGACATACTGGCCCACATTTACCAATGGTAAGGACTGGTCTGTAGTGGGGAAGGGTGGGGAGAGCATTAAATGGAGAAGATGGGAGCCAAGGCCGGCCATGGGGGTGTGAGACCTGTGCATCATTCCCCTGCTATGAAGGGGGCACCACAGCACATGGGCAGCTGCTGGGTTCACAGCCTGCTCAGGGTGGCTCTGCAGTACACACACAGTCCTGTCCTTACCCTCTCTGCCGGGCACGTCTCTCCTCTGTGTCAGCCGAGTTCTCTGTTCCTCCTCCTTCAGCTCTGGAACCCGAAATCCAGTGTCCTCTGCCCAAACCTGCCTAATAATTGGACAGAGCCAATATATGAGGACAGAACGCTAAACTTCTCAATCATCAGGCAACACCAAAATTGAATAGTAAATCATGAACTGACTTTATTGAAGACCAACTCAGTATATATACAGTTCAAGAAGTCTAGGAACATAACGCAACCAAACATGAACAGCATGCAAACAGACAACTCTCCCCCCCCCCCCCAGTGTCTTAATGAATGAATAGGGAGAGAGGAGACACATGGGATGGGATTATCTCTTGAGTGTATCATGGGGTGATCTATCCATCTACACCGGAGTCGGCTACTCCTAGAGTCAGCTATCTTAATCCTATCACTAACACAATCACTCTTTTTGTGTTGCGAGATTCACACCCTGCACCTTTAGTGGGCAATAGGAAAGTTGTGACATATAAACTCCACACATAAATCAGGGTTAATAGTTCCTTGTAACCCCAAGAGGTCTGAGGGGATCTCCATAGTACTGGGTCCATAGTCCGTAGGAAGGAGGCTAGCCCTCAGGCTTTTCCAGCAGCCCCAGTGATGGTTCAGTCCGTCACAAAGCCCATACAGTTGTAGGCAGAAACCTGTGAGTTCTTATAACAAGAGGCTACAGGACCTTTGGTGACATCACAGGCACATGACCAAGGTTCTTCAGCGCCCCCCCCTGCCTCTGCACCCTCCCCCCCGCGCATATTATGAAGAGCGCTCTGACGGGGCCCGGCATTGTCAGTGTACTCATGCTGCGGTTGCAGAGGGTTATGCCCCTGGTGGGACCTGCATCTATCAGACATTTATCTCCTATGGAGCCACCAGAAATCTCCATGTTGGGGCCCCTGGAATCCATGTGGTGGGGGCTCTGAGAAGCGGGGCCCCTTCAGGCTCAGGAAGTTCATTTCTGGAGGTGACATCTGGTCTTGTCCCCTGGATGATTTCCTCTCCTCTTCTCATAAAGGCGCCTGCAGTACTAGAAGCCTCCAGCTCCTCCAGTTCTCTCCTCTTCTCCTGAATGACCACCAAGGATGGACAGGAAAGAGATCAGCAGAAGAATATTAGACCTCACCTTGGAGATCATCTCCCTGCTGAGCGGAGAGGTAAACTTTTCTAGATTTCTCTCCTCTTTATTGTATTCTGTAACAAGTCAGACATCGGGAAGGAGAATCCATCATAGGAAGTGATAGGAAGAGTCCAGGGTCCTGGAGAACGGCCTCCAGACCTTCCAAGTGATGGAGAACCCCCAATATTGTGAGTGATGTATCATGTGACCAGTGACCAATAGTCATGTTGTAGGAGTCATGAGGAGGTAAGTAGGCACTTTGTACCAGGAGGAGAGGTCCGGAGGAGAGCACATGGCCCCTGAAGGGTTTACTCCCTAAATGTCTCTCTCCATCCACAGGAGTACACAATAGTGAAGAAGACATCGGGGGACTGTGTGACTCCCATCATCCATCTCCAAGAGTTAGGAGGGCGGAGCAGGACCCCTCCCCCCATCACAGAGCCTCCCCCTCACCCCCTGATACATGAGCAGAAGATCCTAGAACTCACCCACAAGATGATGGAGCTGCTGACTGGAGAGGTGACACTGCTGGGAAATTCTCCAGTAACAGCACTGGAGGGGTCTGGGTGATGACGGTGTCATTGTGTTGTCAGGTTCCTATAAGGTGTCAGGACGTCACTGTCTATTTCTCCATGGAGGAGTGGGAGTATATAGAAGGACACAAGGATCTGTACAAGGAGGCCATGATGGAGGAGCACCAGCCTCTTATATCACAAGGTAAGAGCCGTCATGTGCAGTGTATACACGTGTGTGCAGTGACATGTAATGGAGGAGCACCAGCCTCTTATATCACAAGGTAAGACCCGTCATGTGCAGTGTATACACGTGTGTGCAGTGACATGTAATGGAGGAGCACCAGCCTCTTATATCACAAGGTAAGAGCCGTCATGTGCAGTGTATACACGTGTGTGCAGTGACATGTAATGGAGGAGCACCAGCCTCTTATATCACCAGACATAAAGCAAATATTCTAAAATACTCAGCTATACGACTATCCTCAGGGGTAATGGAAACAAGTCCAACAAAGTGCCTAATGCAGGGGCGTCGTTAGGTCAAAACATTCGGGGCTTGAGCTCCGGATGTTTTGTCCAATGCCCCGAATGTTCTGCTGGCCGCTTGGCCCCACTCCCCTTTTACTTGTTCTGCTACTTGCGTGCTGCGCCGGCATGAGTTCAGTCACTTCGGTGTGCAATCCCGTCTAGCAGCGCGTGATCCCGTGAGACCCGCCGCTGTAGGTCACTGGTCTCGCTGGATCACGCGCCGCAGGACAGGATTGCGCTCCGAAGTGACTGAAGTTGAACTCATACCCATACAGCCAGCGGAACAAGTACAAGTGGGGTGGGGGGATGATCTGTGGGGTTGCCCAGACGGCTAGGCCCTTCACAGCAGTTATTAACCCCTTTCAGCAGTTCCCCATTCACTGAAGGGGGGACTGCTGAAAGGGCTTAATAACTACTGTGAAGGGTCTCTCCCCCCCTCCATGGCGATAGGGGCGTGGCTTCATTGTGTGGGGGCGTGGCTTCACAGGGGCGTGTTACAGTGGGCTTGTGCCCCGGATGTTTTCAGACCCTAGCAGCACCCCTGGCCTAATGTATACTGCCCGAGAATAGCGGTCCGTATCCTAATAGGTCAGAGGTGGAAATACAACTGCCATAAAGTATGTTCAGATATTATGTAGCAGTCTCTCTCATGGAGATGTCATGGGCTCACAGAAAATATCCAGGAAATGTCATGAGATGTTTTTTCTTTTCTTTTTCCCACATTCACCATAACAGCTCCTTAGGCCTCATGCACACAACCGTTGTTCTGGTCCGCATCCGAGCCGCACACGGACGCCTTCCTTGTTTCGCGGATCCCCAATTTGCGGTCTGCAAAACACACAACGGTCCTGTGCATGAGGCCTTAGGAGAAAGGAATTGTCTTCACAGGGTAAGGAGACTTGGAGGAGAATATAGATGTAGAGCTTTCTCCAACACCTCAGAGCCTGGTGGAGAGGAGACTGGGAGTAGTTGTTATTCTTCCTCCATGTACTGAGTCTGACTGATGAAGGTCTTCACTGTGGGTTCTCTCTCTGGAAATGTACCTCATAAGCAGAGGTGTCATTGTGCCGGGATGATGCCCTGACCCTTTTTTGGTTGGTAGGGTGATGGAGGGCGCTGTATAAAGAATCCCCTTCCCCCAGGTCCTGCCATGTATAACTGTATCCTCATCCTCAGCATGTACTATTGTAGAGAAGGAGCTGTCGTCCACTGCCCATCATTCATTCTCGTAGACCAGAGACTACTTTGGTTTGTGGTCTGCTAGGTGCTGGGACCTCAGCCTAGGTGGTGAGAGGCAGAGTATATTTCCTCCTGATAACTAAACCTAGAAGTGAAGGAGCTGAGAGAAGTATCTTATCTATAGACAGATCTACAGGAGGCCATGTATTCAGTCACTGTGTGCTTGTGTCACCACAGATGGATCCAGGAGGAAAAATCCACCAGAGAGATGTCCCCGTCCTCTGTATTCCCAGGACTGTCCAGAGGAGAAGGTCCCAGAGAACCCTCAGGTAGATGGAGCTGAGCCCTATACACATCTATATAGGGGGGTCCTGCAGTCATAGAGGGATCATAGATTGTGGGGGTCTCTTATGTGGATCTGTTAGATTTCCCACCTGTCTGCTGTATTGTACTGAACTGTTACAGATGACAAATCAGGGGGAAGATCTGACTGATATTAAAGTGGAGGATGAAGAAGAGAGGATGATGGGCGATCTCCCATGTAAGAGTGAGGAGGAGGAGGACATTCCAGGAGATGTCACCACAGGTATGGAATCATGAATGGAGAAAGTGACTTCAGATTCTGTCCTTGGTGCCTTTAGGGCAGGAGGAGATTCTGATGATTGGAGATGTCCCCATCACATCATGAAGTGTTCCCCTTGTCTAGCTGACGGTGATCTCTGATCAGATTCTTCTCCGATCCCGGCTGTTCCTGCAGGACATGACGGTCAGTCACATCCACACACCCACTGGGGAATACGCATCTTTTGGTCTGTGCTATCATAATGAACTACATATACCTCACTGTGCAGGAAAGGGTTAAGCATCATTTTGAGATAGTAAAGAGATATTAATACATTTTCCCCTCATTTTGATCATTTCCTATGTGATAGTTAGAGGGGTTTTACAATAAAAAAGGAAATTACTTTCAAACTGTCCTCGTAAGACAAGTGATTTACTAAATACTCTCCCCTTTCACTTTGGGCTGTGACTCTTCTTTCTAAGCTGGGGTCACGTGATGGGAAGGTTCTGGCTTTCAACGCTGCGGCAAGACGTCTTGTCTGCCAACCATGTGACTTCCCCTCTGTTGCCCCGCCCTCTTAGACAGAATGTGACAATTATATCTTTACACTCCCTTTATGAGAGCACCTCAAAGATCATGCCCTCATATCAGTATGTTAATAGAAAAATAAAAACTTGCTGTGGGGCCCAGTCAGTTCTAGTTACACCGCCACTCTAGTTTGCACCGTACTCTAGCGCTTGAGAGAGAACAGACTCTACTGTGTCTTTGAAACAAGTTCTCTACCTTTCCTGGGTTAAACTATATCAGACTGTGGCATAGAGATTGATCCCCAAAGCTGGCTTCTGTTTTGGATTGGCCACGTCCTACTGGGGTGCATGCCATCCAGTGATTCCTGGGTATCACCAACCATAACCGACAATTTATTACCTGCAAGGAGATTAATGCAAAATTATAGACTCCTGATGCCGAGTCTGCCTTTAAATCCTTTAAGCAGTTTTTCCATTTCCTCCACCATGACGGCTACACATGAGATTGACCCGTTGACCTCTATAGGGGCAGGAACACAGAGTTTGAAAGGCCACCACCCACTCTCACCTTCGGTGTTTCCTATCCCTATGGAGCACCTCACAGAGAGACCTTCCGGGGGGGGGGGGGGGGTGTGAAGATTTTATGGCAATTTTATTTTTCGGATACCTTAAAGTAGAGAGGGTTACTTCTTGTCCTCCTTCCCTTCTGCCCTCCTGCGGTTGCTACTAAAGCTGGGCAGAGGACATATACGGGAGTAGACTCTCGTCCCTGAACAGCGGGGGCCTGTTTTCACTCCATAACACAAGGTCTCCCTTCCCTTCTGTGAGGAAGCAGACCGGAATAGAAAGAGCACGCTGCACGCCGTCCTGCTCATATGCGCCGCAGTCTACTCTCTGTTCCCGGAGGGGGCGGAGCCTAGGATCACATGGAGAGCACGCGCGTGCACACTGATGACGTCCAACGCCGCGCTGGGTGAAAACGAGGCAGTAAATTCAACCTGCCGCTGCCTCCACTGTGTTTCCCGCTCCGGTGAGATGTCGGCTCCTGATGCCCCTGCAAGCCAAATGGATACTGGAGACCCACCCTCGGCTACTCCTATCGTGAGTTCCCCTGTGGGGAAAATATCTGTGACCTTGCATATTTCATCTCTGATACCTGGTTGCTCCTCTCTTTATAGGGAGTGATAGAGCCCAAAGTTAAATCCAAATACACAAGATGTGCAACTTGTACAAAAAGACTCCCTGAAAATCACAAAAAGAAGTTCTGCCAGTCTTGCATTAATGAGCTTGTAAAGGAAGAGCAACCATCTATCCTCATGGAGGTTAAATCTATGATTCAAAGTGAAATAAAATCCTCTTTGGCCTCTCTCAAGTCTGTCCCTCCTATGCCTCCTGCCAAAAAATCCTAAATATCGGTACCATCCTCCTCTGATGCAGAGGACATGGACGAGGAGGCTTCCACCTCTAGACAAAATATGGAAGATGATGTATTGTCAGAGGGGGAAATTGTGGACGACGAAAATAAATATAACTTTTCTTCTCAGGATATTGAGGAGTTACTATGGGCATTGAAAATGTTTAAAAGCCCCGATCAGTTCAGGATGAGATGTTTGGGGGACTTTCCAAAGACTTTCCTGTAAACGAAAATATTGCCTTCTACCATGTTCCCATCCATTAAAAGTCACAGATACCTCAGATTCGCATTGAAAGACGAAGAGGGCATAGTCAATCATTTTCAGTTCACTGCCCTACCATTCGGTATATCATCCGCCCCAAGGGTGTTCACAAAGCTGGTAATAGAAATGATTTCTCCTCTCAGACTACAGGGCTTAAACATTTTTCCCTATTTAGACGACTTCCTCATAGTAGGAAATTCAGAGCTGGAAACGTCCAGACAGACCAATTACATGATACAGAAAATCTCAGAATTGGGCTGGTTGCTAAATGTGAAAAAATCTTGCCTAGTACCAGCGACAAAAATGAAGTTCTTAGGGGTAATGCTTGATTCAATTACCCAGACTTCATCTCTCCCACAGGAAAAGTTGGAATCTTTCAGGGAGAGAATGAGAAACTTCCAGTCTCAGGAACAGTGCTCTATCTGAGGGGCCATGAGCATCCTGGGAATGATGACATCATGCATTACAGCGGTAGCATGGTGTCAGGTTCACACCAGGATAACACAAACCTAGATTCTCGGGAAATGGGACAGATCACAGTCCTCACTAGACAAAAAGATAAACGTCCCTTACCACATAAAGTCAGATTTGAACTGGTGGAAGGAAAGGGAAAATCTGTCAAGAGGTGTAGCCTGGCTAACTGTTCCAGAAATTCAAATTATGACAGACGCAAGTGGCATCGGATGGGGGGCAAAAGTGGCCTCCTCAAGCTGGCAGGGCAAGTGGTCAGACAAAGTAAAAAGCAGATCATCAAACTACAGAAAACTGCGAGTGGTCTGGGAAACCCTAAAAGTATCTCAAGACATGTGATTTTTGAGATCTTTCTACACCTTGATTGGAGTCTACCTGTGCTAAATTCAGTTGATTAGTCATGATTTGGAAAGACGCACTCCTGTCTGTATAAGGTCTCACAGCTGACAATACATATCAGAGCAAAATCCAAGCCATGAGGAACAAAGTGGCTAGAGAACTCAGAGACAGGATTGTGTGAGGCAAAGATCTGGAGAAGGGTACAAAAACATTTCTGCTGCACTGAATGTCCCAAGAGTACAGTGGGCTCCATAATTCTTAAATGGAAGAAGTATGGAACAACCAGGACTACTTCTAGAGCTGGCCGCCCTACCAAACAAAATAATCGAGGGAGAAGGGCCTAGGTAAGAAAAATGACAAAGACCCAATGGTCACTCTTGCTGAGCTCCAAAGAAACTTCCAGAAAGTCAACCATTACTGCAGCATCCACCAATCTTTCCTTTATGGCACAGTGGCCAGAAAGAAGCCTCTGCTCAGTTAAAGACACATGAAAGATGCCTAAGTTTGCAAAAAAGCATCTAAAGGACTCTCAAACTGTAAGAAACAAGACTCTCCGCTCTGATAAAACCAAGATTGAACTTTTTGGCCTCAATTGTATCATGTCTGGAGGAAACCTAGCCCTGCTCATCACCTGCCCAATACTACCAGTGAAGCGTGGTGACATCATCTTGCTCTGGGGTTGTTTTTTAGCTGCTGGAACTGGGAAACTGCTCAGGGTTGAAGGAAAGCTGGATGGAGAAAAGTACAGAGGTTTTCTTAATAAAAACCTGATCCAGAGTGCTTTGATCCTCAGATTAGGCCAAAAATTTAACATGCAACAAGACAATGACCCTAAGCACACAGCCAAGACAACACAGAAGTGGCTTAGGGACAGCTCTGTGAAAGTCCTCAAGTAGTCCAGGCGAAGCCCTAACTTGAGCCCAATTGAAATTTTCTGGAGAGAGTCTGAAAATGTCTGTCCACGGTTGGTCACCATCCAACCTGAATGGCAGAAAATCCCCAAATACAGGTGTACAGATCATGCAGTACACAAGAACTCTGGAATCACTGCCAAAGCGGCTTCAACTGAGTCCTGAGTAAAGCGTCTGAATACTTAACGCTAATGCAAGATTAAAATTTTTCATTTCTCAATACATTTATAAAGGTTTTGAACATCTCTTTACTTTCTCATTATCGGGTATTGAGTGCAGAATGATGGGAAAAACTTTTTTTTGTATTTTAGCAAAAGCCTGCAACATAACAAAATGTGAAAAAGTGAAAGGGTCTGAAGATTTTCTGAGTCTGTGCATGCACAAACACACACAAAAGGCAAATACACACAGACACTACTATTTGTTATTGTCATTATATTTCACTAGTTACCTCAGTGAGATGTAGAGAAGTGCTACGGTGCTATGTCTATATATACAGAATAAGAGCAGATATATAACGGTACACACATATAGAGACACACCTGACTATACACAATAATAATATGTAGAGCTCAGTAAAATAATCATAGCACATGTGATCAATTATAACCTATCCAATCACATATAAATATATAATTTTAGATATAACATGTAAAAGAGATAAATACTGACTCTGCATAAAACATCTACAGGGAGATGGTATCAATGGTCAAAAAAAAACCATAATAATGCCTGAAATGGGAGAGCACAATCTGTTATTAGATAATAATAATTACCATGCCAACCGCGATGCGATTAACCCCACAAAATATAATCAGGTTACCTCTAAAATGCATTGAAGCCTAGTAGTCATATGATAAGTCCCATTGGTCAAGTCAAAAAGACAATGCGATAACCCTGGACATGGTGCACAACTGAGTGGTTTGGGTGCAACCCCCTCAATATGCGTTTCATCCTCTGGCTTTGCATGCAGTTTTTGGTGCATTTTTTTTTTTTTTAAACTAAAGCAGAATGAATACGTTTTACTTCCTGTTCCTGCTGGATCTACTTAGGAATGTAATAAGTTTGTCTAATCCGTGATTTGAAAAAAAAACCCCCACTAATTACAACTTTTATCTTCACAGAAAATCCCAGTAAAAATTGTAAGGGAAACTTCATGTTATCACTAAATTACAAAGAAGAAGCAGAAAATATGCATCGTTCTTCAAAAGAAACCCTCATTACCCTTAATGTACATCCAGGACTTTACAATACAGATCTATCATTTAATCCCCCTAAACTTGAGGACCCTTCTGCCGGCCAATCACAGATTGTTACCGCAAGTACAAATCAGAAAGGGGGTGAAAGGTTTCAGTGTGATAAAGAGTTCACAAAAAGAGCAGTTTTTTCTGCAAATGGAAGAATTCACACAGGAGAGAAGTCATATTCATGTGCAGAATGTGGGAATTGCTTTAAATATAAATCACATCTTGTTAGACACAAGAGAAGTCACACAGGAGAGAAGCCATATTCCTGTTCAGAATGTGGTCAGTGCTTTAGAAATAAATCATATCTTGTTATACATCAAAGAAGTCATACAGGAGAGAAGCCATATACATGTTCAGAATGTGGGAACTGTTTTATAAGTAAACAAGATCTTGTTAAACATGAGAGAATCCACACAGGAGAAAAGCCATATTCATGCTCGCAATGTGGGAAAAGTTTTTCACAAAAATCATATCTTGTTATACATGAGAGACGTCACACAGGAGAGAAACCATACTCATGTTCTGAATGTGGGAAATGTTTTACACAAAAATCTAATCTTGTTGCACATGAGAGAAGTCACACAGGAGAGAAGCCATATTCATGCTCGCATTGTGGGAGGTGTTTTACGGTTAAATCAAGTCTTGTTAAACATGAGAGAAGTCACTCAGGAGAGAGGCCGTATTCATGTTCAGAGTGTGGGAAATGTTTTACAGATAAATCAAACCTTGTTACACATCAGAGAATTCACACCGGAAAGAAGCCATATTCATGTTTAGAATGTGGAAAGTGCTTTTCAGATCAATCACATCTTGGTAGACATAAGAGAATTCACACAGAAAAGAAGCCATAATCATGTTTAGAATGTGAGAAACTTTTTATTACTCATTCCATATTTAAAGGGGTTGTCCCGGGACTCCCATAAAAATAAAAATGTCCAGAATCAGCCTTAACACTCATAAGAACTGTAAAAGAGGATTGCTATAAAACTTTTAGCTCCTATGGGTCCCTGTGACAGCTTTCTGCCATTTGTTTACACTGGTCACTGGTATACACTGTGTAGCTGCCCTCTCACAGACCTCAGCCCCTCAACATCACTCTGTAACCTCCCTTCTGTCTCTCTGCTGCAAGGGACAGAGGAGCTTACAATCAGCTCAGTATAAGCCCCATTACACAGTGCCTGCAGTGTTCTTATCTCCTCCAGTTCTCTTTGCATCCTCCCCCTCCCTCCTCGTATCTGCTCCAGCTCATCACTGTCCTCTCTCCCCTTTCCACATATAAGCTGTCACTAGCTCCTCTTTCCCCTGCCCAGTGCCTACAGAGCTGGGCAATGGTAGTGCCGGGCTGGGCAGGGGAGAGAGGCACTGACAATACACAGAGCTAAGAAGTGATGTGGAGGAGCGTGGCCAGAGGCTGTGCAAACAGAAGGAGATGAGGAGAGGGGAGGTCAATTCTATAGGGCTGTGCTACAGAGGAGGGAGAGAGAGCACCGGACTGTAGAGGTGATGTCAGCAAGGAAAACAACAAGATGTCATGACTGCTCTGTAAAGAAGCTAAAGGGAGCAGAATAGATAATAAAACTGTATTAGAGATTTGCTGCTCTGGCCATGCAAGTTTAGGGGGCATAAAAGTCTAATCCCGGAAAACCGCTTTAAGGATCATCAGAGAAGTCACACAGGAGAGAAGGCGTTTTGATATAGTGTCACAGTGCAGCATTGTGATTTTTATAATAAAAATGCTTTCCAGCACAACTTCTTTATTCAATCCATTTAATGGAGGTTAGATGGCACCTCAATGCAGGGTTTTGTGGATGTCAAAAGATGGTTCCCAAGCCAAAATCAATAAATAAAGACTCCTGTATTCCACTGTGTTGCTCAACGTATCGTGTTAATTGATTACAGTGGGTTTTTATACAATGGTATTTATATAAATGTTTTCGGCCACACTGCTTTCATTTCAGAAGTACTGAAATACATACAGACAAAAGGACAATTAAATATAGGCAATTATAACAGTGATGTGTGAAAAGACATAAATTACTCTTACCGGTAATTGGATTTTCCTTTAGCCTCCACAACGGCACTACCTGGAGCTTGGCCCGACTTCTCAGGGACAGGAAACAATAGCGAGATCAGCCAATAAAGGGCCCCCTCCCTCTTACCTCTCCAGTTATTAACCTAGGACTCAGAATAGGCATGAAACAAGGAGCAATTTAATAAGGTATGAACATAAAAAACAGAGGTAATATCACTTGAACTAAGGTTTTCAAACTCAATAGTGTGCAGTGAAAAAAAGGCAACGGCTCATAATATGTAACAAAAAGGTGTATATATATATATATATATATATATTTTTTTTTTTTTTTTTTTTTTGGGGTGGGAATCCCGTGCCGTTGTGGAGGCTAAAGGAAAATCCAATTACCGGTAAGAGTAATTTATGTCTTTTCCCCACGCCTCCACAACGGCACTACCTGGAGGAATAACATAGGAGACATGACTTAGGGTGGGACCACCGCATATGACCCTGCGGCCAAAAGACAAGTCTCTATTGGTAGCTTGTAATGCTTAAAAAAGGTACAGGGGTTGGACCATGTGGCTGCTCGACAGATATCTTCCAATGAAGCTGAATAACCCTCAGCCCAGGATGCTGACAATGCTCTGGTGGAATGAGCTTTCAGTGAAGAAGGTGGAGCAATCCCCTCAGTCTCATAGGCCAAAGTAATGCAGGCCTTTATCCATCTGGAGATGGAGGTCTTGCTGGCTGCTTCGCCTCGATAAAGCCCCAGATACTGTATTAGCAACTGGTTTGACTTTCTCAGATTCTTGGTTGCTTCTAAGTACTGTAGAACGCACCTTCTAACATCTAGGTTATGGAACAACTTTTCCTTATCCGATGTTGCCTGGGAACAAAAGGAAGGTAGAGTGACTTCCTGCTGATAGTGGAACCTGGACACTACCTTGGGAAGGAATTCAGGAGCATGCTTTAATATAATTCTATCTTCTAAAATCGTAAGATAGGGAGGTACAATAGAGAGAGCCTGGATTTCTCCTATTCTTCTTGCCGTGGTGATAGCTAATAAGAATACTGTTTTGAGTGTTAATGTTCTCAAGGAGATCTCTCCGAGGGGTTCAAAAGGCGGATGCTAGGACCAGATTTAGGTCCCAAGGAGGGACAGAAGATCTAAGCCTAGGGCGAATTCTACTTGCCCCTTTAAGGAATCTTTTGACTACATTTTAATCTGAGAGCTTTATATCTAAAAAAGCGCTTAAAGCCGCTACTTGGACTCGTATGGTACTTACAGATAGACCTTTATCAAGTCCTGCCTGAAGGAAGTCCAGGATTAGGGTCACCTCTGGTTTCTTGGAGGGATCCCACCTGCCGTCCCCAAAACGTAAAAAGGACCCCCAGGCTCTCAGGTATATTTTTGACGTGACTGGTTTTCTACTCTGTAATAGAGTGGAGATTACCGCTTCTGAGAAACCTTTTTCTCTTAAGATGTGTTTTTCAGTTTCCAAACCGTCAAGTGAAGCTGGTTGACACTGGGATGCCTTACTGGTCCCTGGAGAAGTAGATCTGGTCGGGGCGGCAGCATCCAGTATTCTTCCCCTGCTAGGTTTTTCAGTTTTAGAAACCATGTTCTCCTGGGCCAGAAGGGTGTGATTAGGAGAATCTGCGCTTTCTCTTCCAGGATTTTGGAAATGACCATCGGTATTAGAGGAAAAGGCGGGAACGCATAAAGAAGTTCCTGAGGCCAGGGCGATGACAGGGCGTCCACTCTTAGAGCCCGGTCTCAAGAGGATAGGGGAAAAAAAGCCGGCTACTTGCCTGTTTTTCCTTGTGGCAAATAGGTCGACTTTTGGAGTGCCCCATCTGGAACAAATTTGAGCAAAGATCTGATGATTCAGGCTCCATTCTCCCGGCTTTAGTCGATCCCTGCTCAGGAAGTCCGCCACTTGATTTTCTTCCCCTTTTACGTGGGCCTCTGATAGAGAGCATAGGTTCTTCTTGGCCCAATCTAGGATCTTCTTCGTGACTAAAGACAGGGAGCGGCTTCTTGTTCCCCCCTGTTTGTTTAGGTAGGCCACTGTGGTAGAATTGTCCAAAAAGATTTTTACATTTTTCCGATAGATGTAGGGAGAAAACTTTTTTATGGCTTTCGAGACCACACTTAGTTCCCTCATATTTGATGAAGCTTGTTGTAGCTGTGTTTTCCAACACCCCTGTATCATTTTCCCATCCATGTGGGCCCCCCAGCCCTGCTGACTGGCATCAGTGGTGATGATTAATTGGTCTGTCTGTCTCCACTCCACCCCCCGGGATAAATTTGACTGGTTTGTCCACCAGGATAGGGTCATTTTCAGATATGATGGGATTTTTATCTTCTTGTTTAGAGATGACTGATTTTTGTCCCTGTATTCCAAAAGGAAGGCTTGAAGCGTCCTTGAGTGGTGCTGAGCCCACTTCACACATGGAATTGTTGACGTCATGAGACCCAAGATTACCATTATTTCCCTGAAGGAGGCTATCCTTTGTTTTTGGAATTTCTTGATACTGGAAATTAATTTCTGTTGTTTCTGCTTCGGCAGAAAGGAAGTCATAAGGCGTGAGTCCAGAAGAACGCCCAGAAATATTTTTTCTTGTGAGGGGAGAAGACAAGACTTTTGTTGGTTTATTATCCAACCCAGGTCGGTTAGAGTCAAAAGAATTGTCTGAAGATGACACAGAAGAAGATTTTCTGACGGGGCTGTGACTAAGAAATCGTCTAGGTAAGGTATAAATGAAATTCCTGCTAGATGAAGGAATTTTGATACTTCCGTCATGACCTTTGTGAATAGCCTCGGGGCTGAACTGAGGCCGAATGATAGAACTTGAAATTGATAGTGGCATAGCGATCCCTGGAACCAAACCGCTATCCTCAGAAACTTCTGGTCTCTCCTCTGGATTGTCATGTGATAGGCATCCGCCAGGTCTACTGTTATCATTATAGGATTTTTTTTGTAGAAGATTGACCACAGATCTTACAGTTTCCATTTTGAATTTTTTGTAAACAACCATATTCGTTTAGGGTTTTTTAATTTATTTTTGCCCTGAAAGTACCGTTTGTTTTTTTCACGAGAAAAATAGGAGAATAGAACCCCCTCTTCTGTTCCCCTACTGGTACCGGAATGATGGCTCTCTTCTCTAACAGGAGCAATATTTGTTGATCCATCGCTTCCTGATTTTTTTCCCCTTAGTCTGGAATTTTCCATGTAACGGTCTGGGGGGAGGCGGATGAATTCCAGACCGTAGCCTACTTTTATCACCCCCAGCACCCAAGGGGAGGCCTGAATATTTTTTCTTTTTTTTTTAAAGCATCTTTTTGTTCAAGATTCAAGCAGAAGGTAACAATTCGTTCATGCAAAGACATTTGGTATAAACAAGCATGAATAACAATTATCAATGCATTTTCCAATTTTTTTTATTTTTATAAAACCAAAATCCCATACCCTCCCCCCCAATAGAAAACAAATCTTCCCCACCGTGCGGCTGCTTTCTCCGATTAGACCAGTAAGACCCCACTTTGGGGGAATCCTGCTGAAAACACGTCTCTCCTCACGATCGCTTTAAACATTTAGCACCCTAAAACCTCCAATCTGCCTAGCTTCCCTCCCATTTGGGCCTCTAAGTACCACTTCGTTTGTGTGAAGGGGGACATTAATTCCCTAATTTCGGTGTCCGATAAGGACTCCTCAATGAACTTTCTCAATTTTTTAACAAACTGTTCTATCGATTTTTCCTTGAAGCTCTCCATTTCCAACCTTTCCATTAACAGCATATTTTTAACGACGCCTAGCACTTCATCCCATGTGGGGGTGTCTTTTTGGAGCCAGTATCGCAAAACAGCCTTTTTGACTGCCATGAGAGTTATGTGCACCCCTTTTACGGCTACTCCATTCCCTTTCTCTTCTGTCTGGTCACTTGGGATAAACTGGAAGATGCATTGCCTAGGGTCTTGTGCTATCCCTACTCCCCAGACCTTTTTAATATACTCCCTCGCTGTGTCCCATAGAGAAGTCAAGTTTGGGCAGTACCATAGTCCGTGTAGTAGATTTGCTCTAGACAGCGCACATTTAGGACATTGCCTTAGATAGTGAGATGGGGCATTCCTGTAAGACAAGTCAAAAGCGTAAGTAGCTTTGTGTATGATTCTTAATTGCGTTTCCCGCCATTGTTCATTATAAATCGCTTTGCGTATAAATTCAATACCGTCTCTAATGTGTTTGGCTAATGTCCGCGTCCCCAATTCCCGCTCCCAGGACGAGAAAGCAGTTTCAACTAGGCCTATCGTTTGAGTACTGTGTATCTTTCAATATAACTCTGCTAGGGGGAGCATAGAGTCAGTCGAATTAGTGCGTCAAACCATGTTAATCTATCTGGTTCCCCCAACTTCTCTGATTGGGCCTTACAGTAGGATCTAAGCTGAGGATATGGGAGAAATTGGGAGGTGGATAGGTTAAATTTGGTTCTGCATTCCTCCCAGGTGAGTAGTCTTCGTTTTGACTCGTCCATAATGTCTCGCAAAGTTGTAATTCTTTTTTGCTTCCATTCGTTATACAATTTATTTTCCCTTCCCTGAGGGAAGGCCGGTAACCCCCACAATGGCATGTGAGGGGTGATATAGATGGGCAATCTATAAATCTTTCGAACCGCCTTCCATGCCATTATGGTATCCCTAAATAGCATGGAGTTCTTGATTTGACGTGGGATATCCCTCCACCTCGTGTGTAGTAGGGCCGATAGATCCCACGGTTTAGCTATTTCCCTTTCCAGGGGACCAGCTGAGAAATGGCCTGTTCCCCACAACCAATCCTTTGCATGTCGGATGAGGGCTGCTAGATTATAATATCTTATATTGGGCAATTGCAAACCTCCTTCCCATTTCAGCATGGTTAGTTTCGCAAAGGATATCCGGGGCCTCTTTCCTTTCCAAAGGAAAGATGTGTATGTCGCCTGTAATCTACAGACATCCACGTGTTTAAGCAGTATAGGGATGGTTTGTAAAGGGTATAATAATTTTGGAAAACTAATCATCTTCAGCAGGCCTGCCCTTCCAGGTAACTCTCTCCACTTGTTCAATTCCCCTATAATTTTTTGAATTAAGGGTGGATAGTTGAGTGAGTAGAGAGAGGTTGGTGACCATCCTATTTTGATACCTAGATATGTAAGGTAATCTTGTCTAATTTCAACATTGTACTTTTGTACGCGTTCTTGGCCCGTTTGACGAAAAAATTATATCTGAATTTTGGAGACGTTAATTTTATATCCCGTGACCCTTCCATAATACAGGAGGGTGTCCAAAATGTGGGTCAGATGAGTTTCTGGGGATTGGGAAAAAATTAAAAGGTCATCGGCAAAACAGGCCAATTTGAGTTCGCGACCTCCAACTTTAATACCGTCATAAACCTTTGACTGTAACAATAGTTGGGCCAACGGTTCTAGAGCTATGTTGAATAACAGGGGGGACAGTGGGCACCCCTGTCTTGTGCCCTTTTGTAGATTTATCCTATTTGGTAGAAAACCTGGGATGTAAACCTTAGCATAAGGGTCATCATAGATTGCTCTTAGTTACAAAAGTTTCCACCTATCCCCATGACTGCTAGTACTTTATGGAGCCAGGCCCAGTTGACATTATCAAAGGCCTTTTCAGCGTCAATGGCCAAAAAGGCCAGGTTACCCTCCGACCCTCCCATATTGTGGCCATCTAAAGCTGCCAGTACTCTTCTTATATTGGTCACTGCTGAGCGACCCTTCATAAAGCCCATCTGGTGAGCCCCAATCAGATCGGGTAAAACTGTAGCCAGCCTATTAGCCAGGAGTTTGGATAGTATTTTTATATCCTGATTTATCATCAAAATTGGTCTGTAAGACCCTGGGTGGGATAAATCTTTTCCCTGTTTAGGTAGCACTTTTATGTATGCCATTTTACCTGAAGGTGGCAGTCCCGAACCGGTTAACACTGAGTTAAATAAAGCGGTTAGAGTTGGTGTTATTTCCCCTTGTAGCCCTGCCGGGTATCCATCTGGACCCGGTGCTTTTCCATCCGTAAGGTTTTTGATAGTAGCTCTCACTTCCTCTTCTCCAATCTCGCTATTCAACAACAGAGATTCTGGCGTGAGACGACAATTTGACCCTGCCCAATAATTCTTTAGCCTTTTCCTCATCATACGGGTCTTGTGTATATAAGGATCTAAAATAATCCCCAAGGACTTCAACCACTTCATTAGGTTGGGTGCGAAGTATACCCTCACCATCTTTCAAGGGATGGAAATGGGGTATTCCATTATATGGTCTGGTTAAGTTGGCTAGCAGCTTGCCCATCTTATTTCCATATCTGAATAGATTCGCCCTTTTTCTATCCCCAAACCATTTGGCCCTATAAGTAATAATCAACGTTGTGTTTTGCCTGTTACCCATAATATCTTATTGGTGGTTGATGGATCTTGAAGGAAGGCTGTATACGAATCTCTCAGGGTTGTAATCGCTTCCTCATTTTTTTTTTCGCCTCTCTTTTTTTCCCTATCGAATAGGCTATTATACGACCTCTAATTACCATTTTCGCCGTGTCCCAGAATATTTGAGGATTATTACTGTAGGAGTCATTATCCTGGGCAAACTCCCACCACCACCCTTTCATTCGATCTAGAAAGTCCTCATCTTTAATTAAGTGTTGTGGCATTCGCCAAATATAGTCCGTCCCCTTTGGGCATATTTCTCGTAATTCCATAACGACCGGGGCATGATCAGATATGACTAGATCCAGTATGTCAACCCGTTGGACTTTTGGTATTAGTTCGTTGGACACAAAAAAATAGTCCACGAAGATTGGGCATGAGAGAAGTGTGTATATTCTCTCCCTGTTGGATTATGATGCCTCCAGACATCCATTAACCCCGTTGCTCGTAAGAAGGACGTGAGGGTGTGAGGGCCCCTGGGATTTGAACGCTTATTGGATTTCTGCTGGCGTCTATCCTCCCTATCATCCTGTACTCGATTGCAGTCACCCGCCACCAGCAAGGGACCTCCCCTTCTTGCACAATAAGGTTTTCTAGGTTACGGTAAAAGTTAAACTGTGCAGAATTGGGGGAATAGATGTTGTAAATAGTAATGGGTCCTGTTGGTGAGTCTAACACTAATTTCAGCATTCTCCCTTCCCTATCCGCTACCATAGATAGTACATTGCAACGTAGATTTTTGTGCAGCAATACAATTACTCCTGCTTTCCTCCCCTGAGATGAAGAACCAAAGACCTGTCCCACTCAGAACCTACGCAGTCTCCAAAAATCTCCCTCCTCCAGGTGCGTCTCCTGGAGAAGAGCCACATAAATTTTGTGTTTCTGCAGGTGCCTCAATACATTTGTGCGTTTATATTGGGAACGCAGACCCTTCACATTCCAGGTTGCGATTCTCATGGAGGTTTGTATAATTGGCACCCTCCAGGAAACGCCCCCCCGGCTCCCCAATGTGGTATCACTGGAACCTTGACAGAAACCACTGATTGTGAGTATTTTACCGAAAGCAGCCCACTCTCTCCTTCCCTCCTCCCCCCCGATACCAAAAACCAACCAATTAAACCTAAACGTGAACTAACAATCTCTCTTCTAGACTTCGCTTTTTTGGCACCTGGACGGGCACCTTCTCCCTATCACTGAATATACCAACATATAACAAGTTTCCTGCTCCGGTTCCCACTCTGCCCTTTTCATGCATGTAAACCAGGGAAGAAGGGGTACCTGTGTGGTGTGTCTCCAAGGTACCTATATAGCTTGGAAGGCAGATATATGCAAATATATATAACTTTTTTTTATCCCTTCTCCTTTGTTTTGTTTGCCTCCTCTTAATTTAAACCTCCCGTCTAGGGAACAGTTTTCCTTCTCATCCCCCCCGGTCCAATGCCTCATTTAACCCCCATAATGCCAGGCAACCCCCAATTATATCTCACGTGGCCCGACATGACGTCATTGATCCATCAGTCCCAGTCCTGACTGTGACCCGGTGACTGCTGGCTCTTGGATCCCGGCATGTTGGAATTCGACTTTGGTGATCCATGCCCTCCCGCCGTCTTCTCTCGCCGTCCTCTCCCAGGGAATGGGGTCCTGCTTGTCGGCGACACTTGCGCTGATGGAATGTCCTCCTCCATGTCTAGTGCTTCAGAGGCCTCCTTTGGGTTGAGGAAAGTCTCGACTGTGCCATCCGGCCGGAAGACGCGCAGTGTAGCTGGGTATACAAGGGCGAATCTGGTCTTTTTCCTGACCAGGGAGGTACAAATAGTGGAAAAGGCCCTCCTCCAGCGTGTGACTTCTGCAGAATAATCGCTGAATAAAAGCACTTTGGTATTTCTCACCATCAGCGGCTGAGTTAATTTTCTGTACTTGCTCAAGATGGCTTCTTTTGCCGCGTAATTTAAGTATTTCACTATAACCGCACGCGGTCTAGTAGGGACCATGTTTTGGTCCTGTTGTGGTGCAGGCCCCAGCCTGTGTGCTCGTTCTGCTATAAAGTCGCCATGTAGTCCCAGCGCCTGGGGGACCTCTTGGGCACACAACTGGGCCAACTGGCTGGGTAAGATCGACTCTGGTAGTCCCACAATCCTAAGATTGTTCCGCCGTGAGCGGTTCTCTAGGTCATCTACCTTGTCCTTTAAATATTGATTGTCATGCAGTATATCTTTAATCTGTGAATGCGCCTTGCCCAGCTCTTCTTCTACCATATCCAGCCGCTGTTCCAGCTCATTTATTTGTACTGTATGCTGATGCACATCTGTTTGCAGCTGTTGCAGAGTTGAGGCCACTGTCGCCTCCAAAGAGGCTGTGTTATCTGGCGCCAGTAATTTGGCCACTTCTATGGCCATTTCTTTGTAGGAGAAATGCTGTGGCAGTCCAAGGGACAGGGGGGTGTCACCATCTCTCCGCTCCAGTATCTCCTGGTCCTTATTTCTCTGTGGGGGTTGCGAGGCAGACCGCGTGAGTCGGCCTGTCTTGTCCGGAGTGGCCGCCATCTTGGCACAAAGCCGCCGATCAGCGCGTTGTGGGAGAGCCGGGGCTGGAGGTATGGGGCCGCACCACAGCAGGAACTTTTCCATGCGGATCCTCCAGCTCCTAATGCAGGCTATTGAGGGACAACTGGTCCCGATACTTGCGGTCACCCTGATATTCGGGCGGTGGGTCCCGGAGCTTACCGCTGCTGCGTCTTCACATGGTGCGCGCCGGAACCGGAAGCCCTGAATATTTACCCAGGCTGGGTAAAAATGCATGAGACTTCCCCCTACTGCTACTCTGCCGTCATTGGGTAGTGGGCCCGGGAAGACTTTTCGGGATTGAATAGGAAGCCTTTCCCTTTCCCTTTAGAAGACTGCCAAGACGTTCCTGATTCTTTTTTCTTTTGATCAGGTCTACCACGTCTCTGGGGCCGAAAGGGTCGTCTCTGATGATAAAATTTTGAGTCCGTGGGAAAGCCTTTTTTTCTATCTGAAGCTTTCTCCAAAATATCATCCAGTGCTGAGCCGAATACTCTATCCCCCTCGCAAGGTAAGGCACATAGCTTGTTCTTTGATGCCGTATCCCCCGACCAGGTTCTCAACCAACTGACAATTTCACTATGTCTGCGGAAGCGTCCGCCATAAAGTTTGCGGCCTGTTTCAACGTAGGGATTGAGGATATCTTCTCTCGGAGTGACGGATTCGATGTGTTCCTCTAATTCACTTAACCACAAGGATAGGGTTCTGGCTGTGTAGGTCGCTGAGATTCCTGGCCTTAGAACTGCAGTGGAGGATTCCCACTTTTTTTAAGCAGACTTTCGCATTTTTTATCCATTGGGTTCTTCAGTAGACCCAAATCCTCAAAGGGCAGTGCTGTTTTTTTTCAAAATCCTTGCTACTGGTGCATCCACCCTAGGGCTTTTGTCCCATGTGATTGAATCCTCTTCTGAAAAAGGATATTTTCTCTTAAATATTTTTGATGCCGCCTGTCTTTTTTCAGGATCTCTCAACTCGTTGAGAATCAAGATTTTAATACTGCTGTGGACTGGGAAAACACGTTTTTTTTTTGTCTGCCAACCCTGCGAACATCTGATCTTGCACCGATAATGGTTCTTTGGGTTCCTCTAAATTTATTGTGGCATGGATGGTTTTTATTAATGAATCTGTCTCTTTGATTGAGCAAAGAGGCTTTTTACAGACGTCTTCAGAAACAGAGTCTGAGTCGGAAGTGATTTCCCCTTCGTCTACGTCCGAGTCTTGTTCAATAACATAGGCACTTGACGTAGAGGGTTTGGACGGGATAGTAGACATTTTAGCTTCTACAGCAGCCCCAACTTCCTCTTTAATAATGGTTCTTAGACTTTCAATTAGTGTAGGGGATTCATCCGAGACCACTTTATCACAGCATTTCTGACATAGAGCTTTCTTGTAAGAACTATTTCTTTTTGAGGGACGGTTCCTTTTTTGAGACGTCTCTCCCCTAGGAGACACAATTTAGGATGACACTAAGTATTTAACTTGATTTTGAAACAGCCACCAAAAAAAGAGGTGTGAGGTAATTTAGGAACAAACACCCAGAGTGTCCCCTAAGGTTATCCCAATAATCAAATACGGAGGAGGCTTACCGGGCTTGAAGGCCTGGGAGCATCTGTGGACTTCCTGGGGGACTCAGAACCAGTTTGCAGGGACATGCTGCTCAGAAGACAGAGCTCGATAGCTGCAAGGAACGCCGGCAGCTCGCCCTGTATTTCACTTCCTGGTTCCGGTGACATCATAGCCCCTTCCCCGTGCGTGCCGACGTGACTTACTCAGTCAGCACAGCGCACGGAGGAGTCATGTGGGGGAGCGTTCCCAGGCCCAGGAACGCCCCCTGCTGCCTACAGATCTGCCGGTCCAGTCCACAGGACGCGGGAGGTAAAAGCACGGGGTCACCGGCGTCCACCAGATTTACACCGAGAGGAGGGAGGGACAGTCTGACTGTGTGCCTGCAACGGCCCTCCGGCAGACCCGGGACTACGCACCAGAAGAAAAGGTTGCGCGAACTGCTGATCCGCGATCCCGACCTTCTGAGGGACAGGAAACAACTGGAGAGGTAAGAGGGAGGGGGCCCTTTATTGGCTGATCTCGCTATTGTTTCCTGTCCCTGAGAAGGCGGGCCAAGCTCCAGGTAGTGCCGTTGTGGAGGCGTGGGGAAAATAATATTATACCTGTATACATATAGGCATCATATCACAGGAGGAGTACGGTATCTGGTTCTGGCATATAATATGCAATAATGTATACAGGGGAGATTAACCACCTCAGGACCGCCGAACGCAGGATTGCGTCCTGGCGGCAGCCCTGTTATTCCTCCTGGACGCGCCGATGCGTCCTCTCGCGAGATTTCCTGTGAACGCGCGCACACAGGATCGGGAGGTAAACGAGTACATCTACAGCCTGCCAGCGGCGATCATTCGCTGGCAGGCTGTAGATGCGATTTTTTTTAACCCCAAAAAGGTATATTACATGCTGTTTTGTTAACAGCGTCTGATATACCTGCTACCTGGTCCTCTGGTGGTCCCTTTTGCTTGGATCGACCACCAGAGGACACAGGCAGCTCTGTAAGTAGCACCAAACATCACTACACTACACCCCCCTGTCACTTATTAACCCCTTATTCACCCTTGATCACCCCATATAGACTCCCTGATCACCCCCCGTCGTCTGCTTGTAGCGGTGGTGCAGTGTGATTACAGTGCAGTCACATGACCGGTACGTCGTCTGCTTGTAGCGGTGGTGCAGTGTGATTACAGTGCAGTCACATGACCGGTACGTCGTCTGCTTGTAGCGGTGGTGCAGTGTGATTACAGTGCAGTCACATGACCGGTACGTCGTCTGCTTGTAGCGGTGGTGCAGTGTGATTACAGTGCAGTCACATGACCGGTACGTCGTCTGCTTGTAGCGGTGGTGCAGTGTGATTACAGTGCAGTCACATGACCGGTACGTCGTCTGCTTGTAGCGGTGGTGCAGTGTGATTACAGTACAGTCACATGACCGGTACGTCGTCTGTTTGTAGCGGTGGTGCAGTGTAAATACAGTATAGTCACATGACCGGTACGTCGTCTGCTTGTAGCGGTGGTGCAGTGTGATTACAGTACAGTCACATGACCGGTACGTCGTCTGCTTGTAGCGGTGGTGCAGTGTGATTACAGTACAGTCACATGACCGGTACGTCGTCTGCTTGTAGCGGTGGTGCAGTGTGATTACAGTACAGTCACATGACCGGTATGTCGTCTGCTTGTAGCGGTGGTGCAGTGTGATTACAATACAGTCACATGACCGGTATGTCGTCTGCTTGTAGCGGTGGTGCAGTGTGATTACAGTACAGTCACATGACCGGTATGTCGTCTGCTTGTAGCGGTGGTGCAGTGTAATTACAGTGCAGTCACATGACCGGTACGTCGTCTGCTTGTAGCGGTGGTGCAGTGTGATTACAATACAGTCACATGACCGGTACGTCGTCTGTTTGTAGCGGTGGTGCAGTGTGATTACAGTACAGTCACATGACCGGTACGTCGTCTGCTTGTAGCGGTGGTGCAGTGTGATTACAGTACAGTCACATGACCGGTATGTCGTCTGCTTGTAGCGGTGGTGCAGTGTGATTACAGTACAGTCACATGACCGGTACGTCGTCTGCTTGTAGCGGTGGTGCAGTGTGATTACAGTACAGTCACATGACCGGTACGTCGTCTGCTTGTAGCGGTGGTGCAGTGTGATTACAGTACAGTCACATGACCGGTATGTCGTCTGCTTGTAGCGGTGGTGCAGTGTGATTACAGTACAGTCACATGACCGGTATGTCGTCTGCTTGTAGCGGTGGTGCAGTGTGATTACAGTACAGTCACATGACCGGTACGTCGTCTGCTTGTAGCGGTGGTGCAGTGTAATTACAGTACAGTCACATGACCGGTACGTCGTCTGCTTGTAGCGGTGGTGCAGTGTGATTACAGTACAGTCACATGACCGGTACGTCGTCTGCTTGTAGCGGTGGTGCAGTGTAATTACAGTACAGTCACATGACCGGTATGTCGTCTGCTTGTAGCGGTGGTGCAGTGTGATTACAGTACAGTCAGATCAGACACTAGTGTTGAGTAAATCGAGATTTGGATCCTGGATCTGAAGTTGATTTGTTCAATCATTTCAATGTTGTCTCCATACAGCATTAAAATGTATTGGCTCCGCGGAGTTAACCATCGGTGAATTGATTCGATAGTTCTTTCTGAACCTTTAAGAACATTTTACATTAGTAATCCGAAGTCGGGTTTGGTATTAGTTGGTGCCTCGGAGCTGAACCCGACTTCGGATTACTAATGTAAAATGTTCTTAAAGATTCAGAAATAACTATCGAATCAATTCACCGATGGTTAACTCCGCGGAGCCAATGGAGACAATCAACTTCGGATTGAGGATCTGAAGCTCAAGTCACTGAACGCTACTGATGACCTTTACTGAGGAGGGGTCATCAGAAGAAAAATCTCAGAAAACAACAGAATAAAGTTAGTTTAAAAAATGCAGAAAACTTTATATCTCCTCACAGCTCATCTTACCTGCAGGCTGGAGGAATGGCTGATACCAGAGAGAACAAGAGCCCTGACTACCGACCAGGACCTGCCCAGTATCTGCTGCACTGCCAGAGCTGAAGGACCTGGGGTGACGTCACCGTCATGTGATCCGTGCAGGGGGCGGGGCTCAGAAGTAGAATGAACATATAGTAAAGGTCATGTGACAGGAGGGGCGGCTTTGTACACAAAAGGAGAGCGACTGTATGTATCACCATCACAGGTCCTTCACCACCTCTTCTCCTCTTTATTGCTAACCCCGCCCCCTGCAGTGATCACATGACAGTGACGTCACCCCAGGTCCTTCATCACCTCATACTCACAACTGCTGAGCCCCGCCCCCTGCACTGATCACATGACCCAGGTCCTTCAGCTCCGGCAGTGCAGCAGATACTGGGCAGGTCCTGGTCGGTAGTCAGGGCTCTTGTTCTCTCTGGTATCAGCCATTCCTCCAGCCTGCAGGTAAGATGAGCTGTGAGGAGACAGTGTGGTGGAGAGCTCAGACATGTCACCTCTGGAGATTCTCCTCCATTACACACAAGGAATCCTTCTCCGCTCCTCAGCTTAGTATGATGGGGGAGGAGTAGTGGGGATAGTGGGGGTTGTCATCATTCGCTGGCCCCTGACTGTCCTGGTGAGGGGCCCCTGTATCTAGGAGGAGAATGAATGGAGCGGGGGCCCGGCCTGAGCTCAGCTCTCTCCAGTCTCTTCTCTAGGAGGTCTCGACACAGCTGAGCACAGCCCAGAGGTGGGACCCAATGGCGTAACTAGACTGTTATGGGCCCCAGTGCAAACTTTGGATTGCCCCCCCCCCCCCCATTTATACAAAGAAGTGGCAGTATTTTTTCCCACTAGGCCCAATGCATGGCTACACTCACCCAGTCCTAACTAATAAAATCCAGTCCTACCTCATCCAGGGTGCCGCTGATGTCGGCGTGATGTCCGCTGGATCCAGTGGATCCAAGGTCTCTGTGGTGATAGAGAAAATAATCACATAAAGAAGGGATGGTGACTGCCTCAGTGAAATCACCGACAGGGGGCGCTGTGCTGGCCTGGAAGACTGAGCCATGCCAATGTATAGCAGGGTAATCTAGGACATTTCCCCTAAGTGCTACCACACAGTACTAAAGCCCACATTGTGGCCCCTTCACAAAAGTTATGATCTCCTTGTGGCCCCTCACAGCAGTTATACTCGCCTTTGTTCCTGTCAAAGTAGTTATGCTCAGATATGTGCCCCCTTCACAGTAGTTATGTCCAGATATGTGCCCCCCTCACAGTAGTTATGTCCAGATATGTGCCCCCCTCACAGTAGTTATGTCCAGATATGTGCCCCCTCACAGTAGTTATGCTCAGATATGTGCCCCCTCACAGTAGTTATGCCCAGATATGTGCCCCCTCACAGTAGTTATGTCCAGATATGTGCCCCTGCACAGTAGTTATGTCCAGATATGTGCCCCCCTCACAGTAGTTATACTCGGATATGTGCCCCCTCACAGTAGTTATACTCAGATATGTGCCCCCTCACAGTAGTTATGCCAGATATGTGCCCCCTCACAGTAGTTATACTCAGATATGTGCCCCCTCACAGTAGTTATACTCAGATATACTTCTGTACCAGTTTGTAACTCATCTTGTTTATGATTAGTGCCATTGTCTGTATTATGTATGTGCACCGCTTATCATATGTACATCGCTATGGAATGAATAGCACTTTAATAATAAATAATAATAATAAAATGTGCCCCTTCCACTAAGCCCCACCCACTTTACCACTAAGCCCCACCCACTTTACCCCCAAAGTGGTGAGAGTAGCAAAATAACAGAAAACCTTTTTGCACAAAATCCGGCTTATACAAATTCTGTACATTAGAAAACTGGCTTTTATAAGTTCATTCCAATGATTGCCATATAATAAATAGCAGAAGTGGCAATGCCTCCGCCTGTATTGGACCCAGAGACCATGTAATTAATGGGTGCGCCCCTGGCATGGCAGTATTGCTGGGACTTAGCTCTGTCAGTGACTGGTGACAGGACAGGGGACTGGTTTGACCTGTAAGTGGGGCTCCTCTTGATGAACAAGAAACCTGCAAAATTATGATCTGATGGGAAGACATACTGGCCCACATTTACCAATGGTAAGGACTGGTCTGTAGTGGGGAAGGGTGGGGACATCAGGAAATGGAAAGGAGGGAGCCAAGGCCGGCCATGGAGGTGTGAGACCTGTGCATCATTTCCCTGCTATGAAGGGGGCACCACAGCACATGGGCAGCTGCTGGGTTCACAGCCTGCTCAGGGTGGCTCTGCAGTACACACACAGTCCTGTCCTTACCTGTGGGACGTCGACGTCTCTCCTCTGTGTCAGCCGAGTTCTCTGTTCCTCCTCCTTCAGCTCTGGAACCTGAAATCCAGTGTCCTCTGCCCAAACCTGCCTAATAATTGGACAGAGCCAATATATGAGGACAGAACGCTAAACTTCTCAATCATCAGGCAACACCAAAATTGAATAGTAAATCAAGAACTGACTTTATTGAAGACCAACTCAGTATATATACAGTTCAAGAAGTCTAGGAACATAACTCAATCAAACATGAACAGCATGCAAACAGACAACTCCCCCAGTGTCTTAATGAATGAATAGGGAGAGAGGAGACACATGGGATGGGATTATCTCTTGAGTGTATCATGGGGTGATCTATCCATCTACACCGGAGTCGGCTACTCCTAGAGTCAGCTATCTTAATCCTATCACTAACACAATCGCCCTTTTTGTGTTGCGGGATTCACACCCTGCACCTTTAGTGGGCAATAGGAAAGATGTGGCATATAAACTCCGCACATAAATCAGAGTTAATAGTTCCTTGTAACCTCAAGAGGTCTGAGGTGATCTCCATAGTACTGGGTCCATAGTCCGTAGGAAGGAGGCGAGGGCTTCTCCAGCAGCCCCAGTGATGGTTCAGTCGTCACAAAGCCCATACAGTTGTAGGCAGAAACCTGTGAGTGCTTATAGCAAGAGGCTACAGGACCTTTGGTGACATCATAGTCACATGACCAAGGTTCTTCAGCGAAGCGCGCACCCTCCCCCCATGCCCGAGGTGCGCATATTATGAAGAGCGCTCTGACGGGGCCCGGCATTGTCACTGTACTTCACGCCGGGCCCCGTTAGAGCGCTCCCATTACATGTGATGGCAGCGGGGCCCGGTCGCGGTTGCAGAGGGTTATGCCCTTGGTGGGACCTGCATCTATCAGACATTTACAGTCAGGTCCATAAATATTGGGACATCGACGCAATTCTAAATCTTTTGGCTCTATACACCACCACAATGGATTTGAAATGAAACAAACAAGATGTGCTTTAACTGCAGACTGTCAGCTTTAATTTGAGGGTATTTACATCCAAATCAGGTGAACGGTGCAGGAATTACAACAGTTTGCATATGTGCCTCCCACTTGTTAAGGGACCAAAAGTAATGGGACAATTGGCTTCTCAGCTGTTCCATGGCCAGGTGTGTGTTATTCCCAATTACAATGAGCAGATAAAAGGTCCAGAGTTCATTTCCAGTCTGCTATTTGCATTTTGAATCTGTTGCTGTCAACTCTCAAGATGAGATCCAAAGAGCTGTCACTATCAGTGAAGCAAGCCATCATTAGGCTGAAAAAACACAATAAACCCATCAGAGAGATAGCAAAAACATTAGGTGTGGCCAAAACAACTGTTTGTAACATTCTTAAAAAGAGGGAACGCATCGGTGAGCTCAGCAACACCAAAAGACCCGGAAGACCACGGAAAACAACTGTGGTGGATGACTGAAGAATTATTTTCCTGGTGAAGAAAACACCCTTCACAACAGTTGGCCAGATCAAGAACACTCTCCATGAGGTAGGTGTATGTGTGTCAAAGTCAACAATCAAGAGAAGACTTCACCAGAGTGAATACAGAGGGTTCACCACAAGATGTAAACCATTGGTGAGCCTCAAAAACAGGAAGGCCAGATTAGAGTTTGCCAAACGACATCTAAAAAAGCCTTCACAGTTCTGGAACAACATCCTATCGACAGATGAGACCAAGATCAACTTGTACCAGAGTGATGGGAAGAGAAGAGTATGGAGAAGGAAAGGAACTGCTCATGATCCTAAGCATACCACCTCATCAGTGAAGCATGGTGGTGGTAGTGTCATGGCGTGGGCATGTATGGCTGCCAATGGAACTGGTTCTCTGGTATTTATTGATGATGTGACTGCTGACAAAAGCAGCAGGATGAATTCTGAAGTGTTTCGGGCAATATTATCTGCTCATATTCAGCCAAATGCTTCAGAACTCATTGGACGGCGCTTCACATTGCAGAAGGACAATGACCCAAAGCATACTGCAAAAGCAACCAAAGAGTCTTTTTAAGGGAAAGAAGTGGAATGTTATACAATGGCCAAGAATGACCTGAATCCAATGCATTTTACTGAAACTGAAGGGAAAATGCCCCAAGAACAGGCAGGAACTGAAGACAGTTGCAGTAGAGGCCTGGCAGAGCATCACCAGGGATAAAACCCAGCGTCTGGTGACGTCTATGCGCTCCAGACTTCAGGCTGTAATTGACTGCAAAGGATTTGCAACCAAGTATTAAAAAGTGAAAGTTTGATTTATTATTATTATGTCCCATTACTTTTGGTCCCTTAACAAGTGGGAGGCACATATGCAAACTGTTGTAATTCCTGCACCGTTCACCTGATTTGGATGTAAATACCCTCAAATTAAAGCTGACTGTCTGCAGTTAAAGCACATCTAGTTTGTTTAATTTCAAATCCATTGTGGTGGTGTATAGAGCCAAAAATCTTTGAATTGTGTCGATGTCCCAATATTTATGGACCTGACTGTATCTCCTATGGAGCCACCAGAAATCTCCATGTTGGGGCCCCTGGAATCCATGTGGTGGGGGCTCTGAGAAGCGGGGCCCCTCCAGGCTCAGGAAGTGCGGTTCTGGAGGTGACATCTGGTCTTGTCCCCTGGATGATTTCCTCTCCTCTTCTCATAAAGGCGCCTGCAGTACTAGAAGCCTCCAGCTCCTCCAGTTCTCTCCTCTTCTCCTGAATGACCACCAAGGATGGACAGGAAGGAGATCAGCAGAAGAATATTAGACCTCACCTTGGAGATCATCTCCCTGCTGAGCGGAGAGGTAAACTTTTCTAGATTACTCTCCTCTTTATTGTATTCTGTAACAAGTCAGACATTGGAAAGGAGAATCCATCATAGGGAGTGATGGGAAGAGTCCAGGGTCCTGGAGAACGGCCTCCAGACCTTCCAAGTGATGGAGAACCAGAAGATCAGCCCCCAGTATGGTGAGTGATGTGTCATGTGACCAGTGACCAATAGTCATGTTGTAGGAGCCATGAGAAGGTAAGTAGGCACGTTGTACCCAGGAGGGTACGGAGGAGAGCACATGGCCCCTGAAGGGTTTATTCCCTAAGTGTCTCTCTCCATCCACAGGAGTACACAATAGTGAAGAAGACATCGGGGGACTGTGTGACTCCCATCATCCATCTCCAGGAGTCAGGAGGGCGGAGCAGGACCCCTCCCCCCATCACAGAGCCTCCCCCTCACCCCCTGATACATGAGCAGAAGATCCTAGAGCTCACCCACAAGATGATGGAGCTGCTGACTGGAGAGGTGACACTGCTGGGAATGCTGGGAAATTCTCCAGTAACAGCACTGGAGGGGTCTGGGTGATGACGGTGTCATTGTGTTGTCAGGTTCCTATAAGGTGTCAGGATGTCACTGTCTATTTCTCCATGGAGGAGTGGGAGTATATAGAAGGACACAAGGACCTGTACAAGGAGGCCATGATGGAGGAGCACCAGCCTCTTATATCACAGGGTAAGACCCGTCATGTGCAGTGTATACACGTGTGTGCAGTGACATGTAATGGAGGAGCACCAGCCTCTTATATCACAAGGTAAGACCCGTCATGTGCAGTGTATACACGTGTGTGCAGTGACATGTAATGGAGGAGCACCAGCCTCTTATATCACAAGGTAAGAGCCGTCATGTGCAGTGTATACATGTGTGTGCAGTGACATGTAATGGAGGAGCACCAGCCTCTTATATCACAAGGTAAGAGCCGTCATGTGCAGTGTATACACGTGTGTGCAGTGACTAGAGTTGTTGCGATACCAAATTTTTGATTCGGTTTCGATACCATGAAAAAGTATTGCGATACTCGATACCATTCGATACCACGCGAAAAAAATAAACAAAAAAAGCCACGTGCATTCCTCATTTTTAAAAATGGCGAATCGCGCAGTTTTTATTTTTTTTTTTCTGTTCCGGCATTCACCACCTAGATTTTTTTTTTATATTTTAATAGTTTGGACTTTTCTGACGTGGCGATGTAATATGTTTATTTATATATTTTATATGTGAAATTGGGAAAAGGGGGGTGATTTATACTTCATATTTTAGTGTTTGTTTTTTTTTCACTTTTTATTTAATAACTATTTCCCCCCTTAGGGGCTAGAACCTGGGATCTTTCATCCCTTTTCCTATTCACCCTGATAGATCTCTATCAGGGTGAATAGGACTCCACACTGTCCCTGCTGCTCTGTGCTTTGTGCACACAGCATCAGGGATGTTACCATGGCAACCAGGGCTTCTGTAGCGTCCTGGCTGCCATGGTAACCGATCGGAGCCCCAGGCTTACACAGCTGGGGCTCCGATCAGAAGCTGCCACTGCACCACCAATGAGGGGGAGTGGAGAGGTCCCTGTGGCCACTGCCACCAATGATTTTAATACTGGAGGGTTGAGAGGGGCCGGCGCACTGTGCCACCAATGATTTTAATGGGATGGGGGGATTGAGGGGGGGGGCACACTGCACCACCAATGATTTTACCCCTTTATACAGGAGGCGGGTACTAGCAGATCAGCGGCAGTTAACTGCCGCTGATCGCAGCTCCCTGTCAGGGGCAGGGTGCCGGCAATGCGATTCTGCTGCCGGCACCCGCCTCCTGTATGTGTTAAAGACTGACTACTGTATATGAGTCCAGACTTTCACTATTAGGCCACACAGAGCGGCGCCCAGCGATGTCTCAGCACTCACCATTTAGTCCTGGGCGCCGCTCCGTTCGCCCGCAGTGCCCCATTACTGTCTCCTCTCCTGCTCCACATGCTGCTGATTACTATCGGAGCGATGGGAGGAGACATCAGCTTCACTAGTGGGCGTTCCTTCTCCCTGGCTGTAGCGCTGTCCAATCGCAGCGCAGGGAAAAGGAACGCCCACTAGTGAAGCTGATGTCTCCTCCCATCGCTCCGATAGTAATCCTATCATTGGTGGCGCAGTGCGCCCGCCCCTCCTCCGCCCCTCTCTTCTCATTGCCGCCCCTCCTCCACCCCCTCTCTTCTCATTGCCGCCCCTCCTCCACCCCCTCTCTTCTCATTGCCGCCCCTCCTCCACCCCCTCTCTTCTCATTGGTGGCAGCGGCAGCAGCACAGGGGGAGGGAGGACAGCTTCCTTCTCCCCGTGCTGCTGAGAGAGAACATGAGCGCGCCGATAGCAGCGCGCTCATGTTCAGAGATACTAGACTGCGCAGAAGCGCAGCCCAGTATCGAAAAAACGGAAATCCCGGTATCGTATCGATACCGGGACAAAAGTATCGATTGGGTATCGAAATTTCGATACCCGCAACAACCCTAGCAGTGACATGTAATGGAGGAGCACCAGCCTCTTATATCACAAGGTAAGACCCGTCATGTGCAGTGTATACACGTGTGTGCAGTGACATGTAATGGAGGAGCACCAGCCACTTATATCACAGGGTAAGAGCCGTCATGTGCAGTGTATACAGGTGTGTGCAGTGACATGTAATGGAGGAGCACCAGCCTCTTATATCACAAGGTAAGAGCTGTCATGTGCAGTGTATACACGTGTGTGCAGTGACATGTAATGGAGGAGCACCAGCCTCTTATATCACAAGGTAAGAGCCGTCATGTGCAGTGTATACACGTGTGTGCAGTGACATGTAATGGAGGAGCACCAGCCTCTTATATCACAGGGTAAGACCCGTCATGTGCAGTGTATACACGTGTGTGCAGTGACATGTAATGGAGGAGCACCAGCCTCTTATATCACAGGGTAAGAGCCGTCATGTGCAGTGTATACACGTGTGTGCAGTGACATGTAATGGAGGAGCACCAGCCTCTTATATCACAAGGTAAGAGCCATCATGTGCAATGTATACACGTGTGTGCAGTGACATGTAATGGAGGAGCACCAGCCTCTTATATCACAAGGTAAGACCCGTCATGTGCAGTGTATACACGTGTGTGCAGTGACATGTAATGGAGGAGCACCAACCTCTTATATCACAAGGTAAGAGCCGTCATGTGCAGTGTATACACGTGTGTGCAGTGACATGTAATGGAGGAGCACCAGCCTCTTATATCACAGGGTAAGACCCGTCATGTGCAGTGTATACACGTGTGTGCAGTGACAGGTAATGGAGGAGCACCAGCCTCTTATATCACAAGGTAAGAGCTGTCATGTGCAGTGTATACACGTGTGTGCAGTGACATGTAATGGAGGAACACCAGCCTCTTATATCACAGGGTAAGACCCGTCATGTGCAGTGTATACACGTGTATGCAGTGACAGGTAATGGAGGAGCACCAGCCTCTTATATCACAAGGTAAGAGTCGTCATGTGCAGTGTATACACGTGTGTGCAGTGACATGTAATGGAGGAGCACCAGCCTCTTATATCACAAGGTAAGAGGCGTCATGTGCAGTGTATACACGTGTGTGCAGTGACATGTAATGGAGGAGCACCAGCCTCTTATATCACAAGGTAAGACCCGTCATGTGCAGTGTATACACGTGTGTGCAGTGACATGTAATGGAGGAGCACCAGCCTCTTATATCACAAGGTAAGACCCGTCATGTGCAGTGTATACACGTGTGTGCAGTGACATGTAATGGAGGACACCAGCCTCTTATATCACAGGGTAAGACCCGTCATGTGCAGTGACATGTAATGGAGGACACCAGCCTCTTATACAGTGGGATGCGAAAGTTTGGGCAACCTTGTTAATCGTCATGATTTTCCTGTATAAATCGTTGGTTGTTAGGATAAAAAATGTCAGTTAAATATATCATATAGGAGACACACACAGTGATATTTGAGAAGTGAAATGAAGTTTATTGGATCTACAGAAAGTGTGCTATAATTGTTTAAACATAATTAGGCAGGTGCATAGATTTGGGCACCACAAAAAAGAAATGAAATCAATATTTAGTAGATCCTCCTTTTGCAGAAATTACAGCCTCTAGCGCTTCCTGTAGGTTCCAATGAGAGTCTGGATTCTGGTTGAAGGTATTTTAGACCATTCCTCTTTACAAAACATCTTTAGTTCATTCAGTTTTGATGGCTTCCGAGCATGGACAGCTCTCTTTAAGTCACACCACAGATTTTCTATTATATTCAGGTCTGGGGACTGAGATGGCCATTCCAGAACGTTGTACTTGTTCCTCTGCATAAATGCCTTAGTGGATTTTGAGCAGTGTTTAGGGTCGTTGTCTTGTTGAAAGATCCAGCCCCGGCGCAGCTTCAGCTTTGTCACTGATTCCTGGACATTGGTCTCCAGAATCTGCTGATACTGAGTGGAATCCATGTGTCCCTCAACTTTGACAAGATTCCCAGTCCCTGCACTGGCCCCACAGCATGATGGAACCACCACCATATTTTACTGTAGGTAGCAGGTGTTTTTCTTGGAATGCTGTGTTCTTTTTCCTCCATGCATAACGCCCCTTGTTATGGCCAAATAACTCAATTTTAGTTTCATCAGTCCACAGCACCTTATTCCAAAATGAAGCTGGCTTGTCCAAATGTGCTTTAGCCCACCTCAAGCGGCAAAGTGCCGTGGGAGGAGAAAAGGCTTCCTCTGCATCACTCTTGCATACAGCATCTCCTTGTGTAAAGTGCGCCGAATGGTTGAACGATGCACAGTGACTCCATCTGCAGCAAGATGATGTTGTAGGTCTTTGGTGCTGGTCTGTGGGTTGACTCGCTTCTGTCTATCCGAGATTTTTCTTGGTCTGCCACTTCGAGCCTTAACTTTGAACTGAGCCTGTGGTCTTCCATTTCCTCAATATGTTCCTAACTATGGAAACAGACAGCTGAAATCTCCGAGACAGCTTTCTGTATCCTTCCCCTAAACCATGATGGTGAACAATCTTTGTCTTCAGGTCATTTGAGAGTTGTTTTGAGACCCCCATGTTGCTACTCTTCAGAGAAAGTTAAAAGAGGAGGGAAACTTACAATTCACCCCCTTTTTTTTTTTTTTTTAATTCTTTAAATTTTTTATTTTGAAAAGACATAAAATTAGTACATAGGCCAATTTAGAACAGATCAGTGTATATAGTATAACAATCATAAATATCCTTATAACCCTCCCCCCCCCCATTGGCTGTCGTTCCCCTTAATTCATTCAAATACAACAACAAATAAATACATTAGAGATATCTACGTGGCTCTCCGTGCTACTCTCCGCTTCCTTTCAATATCCTCATAAATTTTAATTTGTTGAAGGTATAGATCCCACTCCCTTGAAGAGGGCTGGGAGACAGAGCCCCAGTACTTCACCAATATAGCCTTCGCTACCATCAGACCTCTCATCCAAATCCGTCTAACCTGGGGGGGGACTTCCGTTTCTGAACCATAATCTCCAAAGATCACTATCAAGATCCCCGGGTTATAGTTCATTGAGGATTCCTTTTGTAGAGCAGAGAAAACCTCATCCCAATATTTTCTTATTTTATTGCAACTCCAAAGCAAATGGACATAGTTCGCGTTAACATATCCACATTTAGGGCAGCAACAATCCCGGCCCCTATTTTGGGGGAATTTTCCTTGGGTTTTGGGCGTATAGTACAACCTATGGAGGATCTTAAATTGAATTAGTCTATGTGCACTAGAAACTGTCGCCTTTCTCACGTTCCTATAAATAGTAGGCCACTGTAAAGGAGGGCAATTCAACTCTTGCTCCCATTTACTTGGGCTTTTAAAAGGCGTTACAGCCACCAGTGCCATTCGGAGTTTAGTATATAATCTAGATATTTTCACCTTCTCATCCTTCTGGGCGTCACAGTAATCGAAAAAAATATTCTCTCGTGGGAAAATACGACCCCTATTCCTAGAGGCTTTAAATACATGTTTCAAACGTGCATACATAAATACATCTAATGGTGAACAATGATTAAAACCAAATTCCAAAAGTGATTTAAAACGACCCAAATAAAAAAGGTGAGACACCGTATAGATGCCATTTCGTGACCAATAACCAAAATCTGTAATTTTGAAGAATTCCTCCAGCCCCCCGTTCCCCCACAGAGGGGTGAAACCAAACGGACCGGAGACTTTGAGGATCTCCTTCAGCCTGTTCCACACCCTCTGTAGTGAGCAAGGGATCAGCAAGGACCTCCTCATTCCCATAGTCCCAGTTTACAAACATGCGAATATATTCTCTATTGGCCTGTCAATAACTTTATTCAAGTACCGTGAAAGTAAGCTCTCTTTCCAATGACAACACCGCTGGATCTGTACACAAAAATAATAACCTTGAAAAAAAGGTAGCGACAGCCCACCCTCTGCCTCCGACAACCATAGATATCTCTGCTTTATACGCACCCTCTTCCTGCCCCAGATTAGGTCATTAATCAGGGTCTCCAATCTATGAAAGAAGATATCATCAATCCAGATAGGGGAGGCACACATCGGGAACAAGACTATAGGCAAAATAATCATCCTGATCAGTGCAATTCGATCTGTCTGTGCCAATATTAATTTCCGCCAAGCGCCAACTTTGGTCCTAACTTTATTCAAAACTGGGGCCAAATTCAGGTCATAAAACCTACTTATTGGAACCCCGATCTTAACCCCCAGATAGTCCAAGGAATCGTTAGGGGCCAAGACACGGACTCGGCTCCCTACATCTACAGCTTTCCGGTTCAGCGGGAGGAGCGATGACTTTGTCCAGTTGATCATATAACCTGATAATTTACCATAATGTTCTATTACCTCTATAACATACGGAAGGGTTTTCCATCCCTGATCCAGGAACAGAATCACATCGTCTGCATACAGATTTATTTTATATTTTATCGTTCACTCCCGCCACCCCGAAGCCTTCTATACGATTCTCCAAGCGGATCCGACAAGCCAACGGTTCGATAAAAAGAGCGAAAAGGAGGGGAGACAGGGGACAACCCTGTCTCATCCCTCTCCACATCGCAACGGGAGAGGAACTCATACCATTGATATTGATATATGCAACTGGCTGTTCATATAACATTTGGGTCATTTCCAAAAAAGGATTCCCAAGGTCAAAATAGGACATCGTAGCCCAGAGAAAAGGCCACTCCATCCTGTCAAATGCCTTTGCGGCGTCTAATGACAGGATGGAGTGGTCCACACTACCCCCAACAGACAAATTCAGATAGACCCTATATATGCTCGTCTGTATATGGCGGCCCGGAATAAAGCCCGTCTGGTCAGGGTGAACCAGACCAGCTATAACCCTCTTCAAGCGGTTAGCCAAAATTTTTGCAAAGATCTTATAGTCCGTATTTAAGAGCGATATGGGTCTATATGACCCCACATCGCATGGGTCCTTCTCCTTTTTCAAGACCAAAATAATCACTGCCTCTCTAAATGATGGTGGTAGAGAGCCGAATGCGCAGGATTCATTAAAAACTTGAAGTAAAGCCGGCAGAAGAGATTTGGCATGGTACCTATAGGTTTCAAACGGCAATCCATCTGGGCCGGGAGATGAACTATACTTTAAGAACGGGAGAGTCCAGCATCCCTCTCTCTTGGGTAGATAACTAGGGGAGCGCCAATTGTTGAAGGTATTGATCAATGTCGGTATGTCTAAACAGAGACTCAGATTTATAGAGGGTAGAATAATATTTCACAAATTCCTCTCTAATCTCCTCTGCGGGTCTCACCCCAATTCCTTGAGAGTTCCTAATTTCTTTTATAGTGGTAACCTCTCTCTGGTTGGCCACCAAACGAGCCAAGAACCTTCCCGTTTTACCAGATTCGCAGAAACGATTCTGACCTTGAAAAAGGAGCTTATGTTGTGCTTTTTTATATAAAAGTGTCTTAAGCTGAGAATTAGCCTCCTTTAACTGACTGATAAGTTGCTCCTCATGACAGTCAATCAATGCGGCACGCAAACTCCTTATTGAGTCTGTCAGTTGTTTTTCCCTACGTCGTATTGCCGTTCTAAATCTATGGATTTTATTAAAGTACAGACCCCTAATATGGGCCTTCAACGCGTCCCACACATAATGAATATGTGTTGAGCCTACGTTGAAGCCCCAGAATTCCTGAATATCCTGATCTACACGGGATTGCTCCCCTATCACCTCAAACCAATGCGAGTTCAGTTTAAAGGTTCTTCCTGAAGTTGGAGCCTCCACAAACACAATCAAGACTGGATAGTGGTCCGAGATTCCATGAGGCTCATACCTCATTCTCAGGACGCGACCGCACAGATCCCGACTAGCAAATGCCAGATCAATACGGGACATGGACCCGTATGACTGGCTAAAACATGAGAATTTTTTTTTAGAGGTGGCGCCAGATATCAACCAGCGCCAGCTCCTGGCACACAGCAGTCAAAGGGGACCCCGTGCGACCGCGCCCAGAGAGTGAAGAGAACCGGTCCAACTCAGGGTCCGGTACCGCATTAAAGTCGCCTGCCACCAATAAGGCACATTGATTTTTAGTAGATATATATTGAGCTAAATGTGAAAAAACCGTTGATTTAAATGGAGGGGGGATATATATAAAAGCCAATATCACCTCCTGCCCTTTCCAAAGCCCATGAAGAAATACATATCGCCCCTCTTTATCGATGGAACTGTCTAACGGTTAGAACTCTATCCCTCAATGAATATATACACTGACACCTCTTGCATAAGAAGAGTAGCAAGCGTGGTACTCCAAAGAGGTCCATTTCCTTTTCAGTGTATAAATCCTATCTGCTGTTGCATGAGTCTCTAATAGTGCCACAATGGCAGGCAAATGACGGATCACAAGGTCAAATACCACCGTCCTCTTCACTCTGTCTCCCAACCCTCTCACATTCCAACATAAGATATTACACGGCATATCATATGAGTAAAGGTATCCACAATCTCAGCGGAGAGGCACGCATGACCACGAAACGGAGAACGGCAGCCAATCCCTCCCTAAAACCCACCCCCAAACACCCCCCTTCATGATTGACAAGGCATTTTACAATACCCATCAACCTCTCACCTTCCACCAAACCTCCCCCCCCGCCACCTAAGAACCCAATCCCGATCCTTTGAGCAGACAAATTTAGCTAAAATTGCCCTAGGAGGGGCACCTGGAGGCGGTTTTTTAAAGGGGATCCTGTGGGCCCTTTCCACACAGAAGGTAGATGCATCGTAGTCTGGCCCCAAATTTTCTACCAACCACTTCTGGATAAATTTCGGCGAGTTATCCTGTTCTGCCCCTTCTGGGAACCCCACTAACCGCAAATTATACCTACGCAATCTATCCTCCAGTTCTACCACTTTCCTTCTTAACCAAGTACGGTCTTCATTTACTTCTTCTAGTCTGTTCTTTAATATACCGTTCTCTACAGTGACAGAGTTAACTGCAGTTTCCAATTCTTTCACCTTTAGTCTCAGCTTCGTCATTTCATCTCTAATTATGCTAACATCCCCTTGTACTACTGCAAGGGAAGAGGCCAACTCTGCAACCGAAGCACTAGTAGCATTTACCACTCCCAGTATATCCTGCAGTTTGTTGTTAATGCTCTCAAAGCCTTCACTATGGGAAGAGCTGGGCTTTGATAAACCCTGTTCTAAGCGGTCCGAGTTATCTGAACCTAACTCAGCCTGAGGGGCCGATCTCTGTACCCCTCCTCTAGTTTTAGGTGGTGGTGACTTCAGGAATTTATCTAATCGAGCCTGTGGGCTTCCCCCTGATCCACCTTTTGGAGAGGTCAAACCACCTGATTTACGGTATTTTGGCGGCATTTTTATATATATAAGTCAATATAACGCATCTATGTACGTAATTCCCACACAGCGATATCTCGTATGTATATACACAGAGCACCACCCATCAATGTTAACACATAGGAGAGAGATACAGATAATGGTTAGATATAAACAACGGAGGGAGAGGTAATCACTGAGTCGGTGTAGATACCAGATACCCAGGGTAAATGCAAAATAACTGGTCACCTCCCCCAGGTCATATTGCCAACAATTATATAACGGCCATATAGAAGTAAATGCAGCAGTCCCAGTTAAACTCTAAACTAGGTGCTGAGGCTCAACTTTAAGGTATATGTTCCAAAAGAAAAGTTCCGGAGCAGAGTGTCCAATGGACGCAGCTTCTTAAGTTCAGTCTGCTCACACCAAAATTTGGCTTTTCCACCGCACAGATGCGGTATCGGAGTGCCCCACACAAAGCTGGAACTATCAAAAGGGCCAGTCCGACCAAAAATAGAAGAGGGCACGGTCCAGAGAACTATAACACGAAAAAGGCCTTTATAAGGCTAGCTGTTCATCTGTACTTGCACAGTGAAGAAAGGGTCACCTGAGAATCCAGCCTCAAACTCCAGTGACCACCGCAAGTCACACACCCCCAGGTCTCACAGCTCACGGCCTAGGGCTCCGGTGACCACCGCAAATCACACGGCCCAGAAGCCGCAAACAACCGAAGTCTTCCACAGGTACCGAAGGTCACACAGCAGGCCAGGGGCATCGCGCTGCTACCATCTCCAAACCGTGGCGGGGGTCAGCACATTCGACATCAGAGGCATAAGAGGCACCCAATTCACCTGCAAGGCAACCGGCACCGATCCCCTTTTTCAGCCACAAAAGCTAGAGCCCGATTTATCTGAAGGCTTACCAGCTCCAACACCCAGGTCCACACGGGCAGCAAGTCAGCGTGCAATGAATCACGTCAGGGAGCGGGCGTCGGGTAGCGGGGCATAGCAGGCAGTGTTCAGGTGGCCGATAGCAGCGAACAGCGGCGGCAAGGTAAAGCAGGCAGGATAAAGCAGGAGTCCGGGGCCAGTGTAATAGGAAGCTTACCACTCCAGCACCCAACACCTCAAAGGCAGCGAGTCACCCTCAGCTGGTCACAGCAAACCGCCGGCAGTAAGTCAAAGCAGACAGCTTACAGCTTGCGAAGGATCACAGCAGGCAGCAGGAGCGGGATGTCATAGATCGAAGTTCCATCTAGGCTCGACTAGCCAGGCCTGGCCGGGGGGCGGCGTTCCTTGGGATCCACATCAGAGCGGACGGGGTGAGGCGGGTAGTGAGAGGAGAGGGCTGTCGGAGGAGGAGCGCGGCGCACCTACGTCATGCCGCTACGTGGGATACAATTCACCCCCTTAAATACTCTTTCTCCTAATTGGATTCACCTGTGTATGTAGGTCAGGGGTCACTGAGCTTACCAAGCCAATTTGAGTTCCAATATTTAGTTCTAAAGGTTTTGGAATCAATAAAATGACAACAGTGCCCAAATTTATGCACCTGCCTAATTCTGTTTAAACAATTATAGCACACTTTCTGTAAATCCAACAAACTTCATTTCACTTCTCAGATATCACTGTGTGTGTCTCTTATATGATATATTTAACTGACATTTTTTATCGTAACAACCAACGATTTATACAGGAAAATCATGACGATTAACAAGGTTGCCCAAACTTCCGCATCCCACTGTATAACCAGACATGAAGCAAATATTGTAAAATTCTCAGCTATACGACTATCCTCAGGTGTGATGGAAACAAGTCCAACAAAGTGCCTAATGCAGGGGCGTCGTTAGGTCAAAACATTCGGGGCTTGAGCTCCGGATGTTTTGTCCAATGCCCCGAATGTTCTGCGGGCCGCTTGGCCCCACTCCCCTTGTACTTGTTCTGCTACTTGCGTGCTGCGCCGGCATTAGTACAGTCACTTCGGTGTGCAATCCCGTCTAGCAGCGCGTGATCCCGTGAGACCCGCCGCTGTAGGTCACTGGTCTCGCTGGATCACGCGCCGCAGGACAGGATTGCGCTCCGAAGTGACTGAAGTTGAACTCATGCCCATACAGCCAGCGGAACAAGTACAAGGGGGGTGGGGGGATGATCTGTGGGGTTGCCCAGACGGCTAGGCCCTTCACAGCAGTTATTAACCCCTTTCAGCAGTTCTCCGTTCACTGAAGGGGGGACTGCTGAAAGGGCTTAATAACTACTGTGAAGGCCCCCCCCCCCCCCGCGGCGATGGGGGCGTGGCTTCATTGTGTGGGGGCGTGGCTTCACAGGGGCGTGATACAGTGGGCTTGTGCCCCGGATGTTTTCAGACCCTAGCAGCACCCCTGGCCTATTGTATACTGCCCGAGAATAGCGGTCCGTATCCTAATAGGTCAGAGGTGGAAATACAACTGCCATAAAGTATGTTCAGATATTATGTAGCAGTCTCTCTCATGGAGATGTCATGGGCTCACAGAAAATATCCAGGAAATGTCATGAGATGTTTTTTCTTTTCTTTTTCCCACATTCACCATAACAGCTCCTTAGGCCTCATGCACACAACCGTTGTTCTGGGCCTTCACACGGACGCCTTCCTTGTTTCCCGGATCCGCAATTTGCGGTCCGCAAAACACACAACGGTCCTGTGCATGAGGCCTTAGGAGAAAGGAATTGTCTTCACAGAGAAAGGAGACTTGGAGGAGAATATAGATGTAGAGCTTTCTCCAACACCTCAGAGCCTGGTGGAGAGGAGACTGGGAGTAGTTGTTATTCTTCCTCCATGTACTGAGTCTGACTGATGAAGGCCTTCACTGTGGGTTCTCTCTCTGGAAATTTACCTCATAAGCAGAGGTGTCATTGTGCCAGGATGATGCCCTGACCCTTTTTTGGTTGATAGGGTGATGGAGGGCACTGTATAAAGAATCCCCTTCCCCCCAGGTCCTGCCATGTATAACTGTATCCTCATCCTCAGCATGTACTATTGTAGAGAAGGAGCTGTCGTCCACTGCCCATCATTCATTCTCGTAGACCAGAGACTACTTTGGTTTGTTGTCTGCTAGGTGCTGGGACCTCAGCCTAGGTGGTGAGAGGCAGAGTATATTTCCTCCAATCACTAAACCTAGAAGTGAAGGAGCTGAGAGAAGAGTCTGATCTATAGACAGATCTACAGGAGGCCATGTATTCAGTCACTGTGTGCTTGTTTCTCCACAGATGGATCCAGGAGGAGAAATCCACCAGAGAGATGTCCCCATCCTCTGTATTCCCAGGACTGTCCAGAGGAGAAGGTCCCGGAGAACCCTCAGGTAGATGGAGCTGAGCCCTATACACATCTATATAGGGGGGTCCTGCAGTCATAGAGGGGTCATAGATTGTGGGGGTCTCTCATGTGGATCTGTTAGATTTCCCACCTGTCTGCTGTATTGTATTGAATTGTTACAGATGACAAATCAGGGGGAAGATCTGACTGATATTAAAGTGGAGGATGAAGAAGAGAAGACGATGGATGATCCCCCGTGTAAGAGTGAGGTGGAGGAGGACATTCCAGGAGATGTCACCACAGGTATGGAATCATGAATGGAGAAGGTGACTTCAGATTCTGTCCTTGGTGCCTTTAGGGCAGGAGGAGATTCTGATGATTAGAGATGTCCCCATCACATCATGAAGTGTTCCCCTTGTCTAGCTGACGGTGATCTCTGATCAGATTCTTCTCTGATCCAGGCTGTTCGTGCAGGACATGACGGTCAGTCACATCCACACACCCACTGGGGATTACAGGGGGGGGGGGGGTGAAGATTTTATGGCAATTTTATTTTTCGGATACCTTAAAGTAGAGAGGGTTACTTCTTGTCCTCCTTCCCCTCTGCCCTCTTGCGGTTGCTACTAAAGCTGGGCAGAGGACATATACGGGAGTAGACTCTCGTCCCTGAACAGCGGGGGCCTGTTTTCACTCCATAACACAAGGTCTCCCTTCCCTTCTGTGAGGAAGCAGACCGGAATAGAAAGAGCACGCTGCACGCCGTCCTGCTCATATGCGCCGCAGTCTACGCTCTGTTCCCGGAGGGGGGCGGAGCCTAGGATCACATGGAGAGTGCGCGCATGCACACTGATGATGTCAGACGCCGCGCTGGGTGAAAAAGAGGCGGTAAAATCAACCTGCCGCTGCCTCCACTGTGTTTCCTGTTCCGGTGAGATGTCAGCTCCTGATGCCCCTGCAAGCCAAATGGATACTGGAGACCCACCCTCGGCTACTCCTATCGTGAGTTCCCCTGTGGGGAAAATATCTGTGACCTTGCATATTTCATCTCTGATACCTGGTTGCTCCTCTCTTTATAGGGAGTGATAGAGCCCAAAGTTAAATCCAAATACACAAGATGTGCAACTTGTACAAAAAGACTCCCTGAAAATCACAAAAAGAAGTTCTGCCAGTCTTGCATTAATGAGCTTGTAAAGGAAGAGCAACCATCGATCCTCGAGGTTAAATCTATGATTCAAAGTGAAATAAAATCCTCTTTGGCCTCCCTCAAGTCTGTCCCTCCTATGCCTCCTGCCAAAAAATCCTAAATATCGGTTCCATCCTCCTCTGATGCAGAGGACATGGACGAGGAGTCTTCCACCTCTAGACAAAATATGGAAGATGATGTAGTGTCAGAGGGGGAAATTGTGGACGACGAAAATAAATATTACTTTTCTTCTCAGGATATTGAGGAGTTACTATGGGCATTGAAAATGTTCAAAAGCCCCGATCAGTTCAGGTTGAGATGTTTGGGGGACTTATAGCGAAAAAAATCAAAATATTAAAGACGTAATTCTGGATGAGTGGACTGATCCAGAAAGAAGACTGGGAGTCTCTAAGGAGTTTAAAACAGGTTGTTGTTTCATCACGCTGAAATAAAAATCTTTAATGAGATACCAAAGATTGATGTTCAGGTGGCAAAAGTTGTCAAAAAAACTTCCCTGCCATGTGAGGATTCGTCACAACTAAAGGATCCAATGGAGAGGAAGGCAGATGCTCTACTGAGGAAATGCTGGGAGGCCTCCATGTTCGGAATTAAGACCAACATAGCGGCAACTTCTGTGGCCAGGGCCATGTATGTTTGGCTTAAAAAATTTGAGAACCACATAAAAACAAAACTGCCAGAGAAGAAATCCTAAACCCCATCCCTCTTCTTAAGTCTGCCACAGCTTTTCTGGCTGATGCCTCCGCAGAATCGGTCAGATTTGCTGCTAAGGATGCAGCAGTATCAAATTCGGCGAGAAGGGCACTTTGGATGAAGTCTTGGGGGGGTGACAGGACCTCCAAAGCTAAACTGTGCTCTATTGCGTTTTCTGGCAAATACGTTTTTGGGCCAGTACTAGATGCAATCCTAGAGAAGGCTGCTGACAAAAAAAAAAGGGTTCCCAGAAGAGAGCAAGAAGAAACCTTTTCGTCCCTTTAGCTCGTAATCAAGATCCTTCAGGGGAAAGGGAAAATCGGGACGATGGAGCTATCAGAAAGGGGGAAAAGGCAGAGGGTTCCTCCTTAATCCTCAGAACAAACAATCCGAAAAACAATGACACCAGGGTAGGAGGAAGGTTGAGAAATTTTCTATCTCCGTGGGAAGACGTAACCCAGAATCCCTGGGCCTTAGACATCGTAAAAAATGGCTACGGGATAGAATTTTAGTCAACCCCTCCAAAAAGATTTCAAATAACATCCCACAGTCACAAAGTGTTAGCAAAGATTTGGCAGGGAGTCCTAGACTTGAAAAAATCAGGCGTGGTATTAGAAGTTCCCGAACCAGAAAGGGGAAGGGGCTTTTATTCAAATTTATTTTTAGTCCAAAAACCCGACGGATCTTCCTGTACTATTATAAACCTAAAAGGGCTAAACAAATATATAACCTACAGAAAATTCAAAATGGAGTCAATTTCATCAGTAATTCCCCTAGTCAAAAAAGGAGCATACCGTATTTTTCGCCCTATAAGATGCACTCCCCCCCCCAAAAAAAAAAAAAGTGGGAGGAAAATGACAGTGCGTCTTATGGGGCAAATGCTGCCGTTTTTACACTGATAAACCACTGACCGCATGCTGCACAGCGCGGCCGGCGTGTGTATCATCGAGGAGGGAGGAGGGGCTGGGGGCCGGCCTTTAGTTTTGTAATAGCAGCAGGGCTAAGTGCAGTCACTGTATTCTATTGCACCGGGCCCCGCTCACTGTACTAATCATATCTACTGTAACTGCAGGCAAGCAATCTTTAACTATAGATATGTTCAATCCAGCAGCCTGTACTTGCGATCATAGCAGGCTGGAGGCAGGAGGCTGGGCGGGCACTGGCAACATAACTTCCTACGTCATGTGCCTGCTCCATCCACTTTATGAATGAAGCAGGCGGCGCAGGCACGTGAAGGAAGTTACGTTGCCAGTGCCCGCCCAGCCTCCTGCCTCCAGCCTGCTATGATCGTAAGTACAGGCTGCTGGATCGAACATATCTATAGTTAAACATTGCCTGCCTGCAGTTACAGTAGATACGATTAGTACAGTGAGCAGGGCCCGGTGCAATAGAATACAATGACTGCACTGGGCCCCCGCTGCCATTTAAAAACTAGTGTAGATGCCAGCCCCCACCCCCTGTATTAGGGGTCACTCACAGTCGCTGACACTGTTATGGGGGGAATCTGTGGATGTCAAATAGCATAAGATGCCTCCTTACCTATTCACAACGCCTTTTATGTGTCTCTCCTCAAGCCAACATTGTTCATTCGATATATCTGATCCTGCTTACTCTTCAGTGAGATTTGAAGGTGTGTATGAGATGAAAAGCATCCTTGATATGAAGAAGATTAGTGGAAAACCCTTCTTCTTGATTGACTGGAAAGGTTTTGGTCCTGAGGAGAGATTGTGGGAACCTGCTGATAATATTGATGTTCTGGTCCTGCTGAAGACCTTCCTGCAACTATATGAACCAAAGAACAGGGGGCATGGGGGGTACTGTTAGATTAGTGGCCCATGCCCGATGCTGTCATACTTCTCTGGGCGGTCACAGGTGCTTCTCTACTCACCATGTCGCCGATCTACCCAATTCCTGGATTCTGACCTTGTGACTGTTTCCTAGATTTGCATGCACACTGACTTCGGCCTGTCCTTCACCATGCTTTAGCCTGATCCCTCTGCGCTTTACACTGGTGTATCTGACCAGTGACTCCCCTTCATGGCTCAGCTGTCAACCATACAGAGGCTACTCCAGAAAGTAGCGGCCTGGTGGACTCCTTGCAGTAAAGTCCAGATCCCTAGGTAAATAGGTTTTTAGACCCTTTCATTTTTTTCACATTTTGTTATGTTGTGACCTGCTGCTAAAATTAAAAAGTCAGGTTTCCCACCATCAATCTACACTCAATACCCCATAAGGAGAAACTTCCAAAATTGCACTCTTTTAAAAAAAGGAAAAACTGAAATTTTGAATGGACCCAAGTATTCACAACCTTTTTCTATGACCCTTGAAATTTAGCTATGAGGCCCCACATTTCTCTTGATAATTTTTGAGATCTTTCTATACCTTGATTGGAGTCCACTTGTGCTAAATTCAGTTGATTAGACATCATTTGGAAAGACGCACTCCTGTCTGTATAAGGTCTCACAGCTGACAATACATATCAGAGCAAAATCCATGCCATGAGGAACAAAGTGGCCGGAGAACTCAGAGACAGGATTGTGTGAGGCAAAGATCTGGAGAAGGGCACAAAAACATTTCTGCTGCACTGAATGTCCCAAGAGTACAGTGGGCTCCATAATTCTTAAGTGGAAAAAGTATGGAACAACCAGGACTACTCCTAGAGCTGGCCGCCTCACCAAACAAAATAATCAAGGGAGAAGGGCCTTGGTAAGAAAAATTACAAAGACCCAATGGTCACTCTTGCTGAGCTCCAAATATCCTGAGTGCAGATGGAAGAAACTTCCAGAAAGTCAACCATTACTGCAGCATCCACCAATCTTCCCTTTATGGCACAGTGGCCAGAAAGAAGCCTCTGCTCAGTTAAAGACACATGAAAGATGCCTAAGTTTGCAAAAAAGCATCTAAAGGAATCTCAAACTGTAAAAAACAAGACTCTCCGCTCTGATAAAACCAAGATTGAACTTTTTGGCCTCAATTGTAAGTACCATGTCTGGAGGAAACCTAGCCCTGCTCATCACCTGCCCAATACTACCAGTGAAGCGTGGTGACATCATCTTGCTCTGGGGTTGTTTTTTAGCTGCTGGGACTGGGAAACTGCTCAGGGTTGAAGGAAAGCTGTATGGAAAAAAATACAGAGATGTTCTTAATAAAAACCTGATCCAGAGTGCTTTGGTCCTCAGACTAGGCCAAAAATTTAACATGCAACAAGACAATGACCCTAAGCACACAGCCAAGACAACACAGAAGTGGCTTAGGGACAGCTCTGTGAAAGTCCTTAAGTGGTCCAGGCGAAGCCCTGACTTGAGCCCAATTGAACATCTCTGGAGAGAGAGTCTGAAAATGTCTGTCCACAGTTGGTCACCATCCAATCTGAATGGCAGAAAATCCCCAAATCCAGGTGTACAAATCATGCAGTACCGTACACAAGAACTCTGTCTGAGTAAAGTGTCTGGATACTTAACGCTAATGCAAGATTATAATTTTTCAATAAATTTATAAAGGTTTTGAACATCTTTTTACTTTCTCATTATCGGGTATTGAGTGCAGAATGATGGGAAAATCTATTTTTATTTTTATTTTAGCAAAAGCCTGCAACATAACAAAATGTGAAAAAGTGAAAGGGTCTGAAGATTTTCTGAGTCTGTGCGTGCACAAACACACACAGACACTACTATTTATTATTGTCATTATATTTCACTAGTTAACTCAGTGAGATGTAGAGAAGTGCTACGGTGCTATGTCTATATATACAGAATAAGAGCAGATATATAATGGTACACACATATAGAGACACACCTGAGTATACACAATAGTAATATGTAGAGCTCAGTAAAAATCTGAATGAAGAATGAATAAGTTTTACTTCCTGTTCCTGCTGGATCTACTTAGGAATGTTATAAGTTTGTCTAATCCGTGATTTGAAAAAAAAAAAAACACTAATTACAACTTTTATCTTCACAGAAAATCCCAGTAAAAATTGTAAGGGAAACTTCATGTTATCACTAAATTACAAAGAAGAAGCTGAAGATATCATGCATCGTTCTTCAAAAGAAACCCTCATTACCCTTAATGTACATCCAGGACTTCACAGTACAGATCTATCATTTAATCCCCCTAAACTTGAGGACCCTTCTGCCGGCCAATCACAGATTGTTACCGCAAGTACAAATCAGAAAGGGGGTGAAAGGTTTCAGTGTGATAAAGAGTTCACAAAAAGTGCAGTTTTTTCTGCAAATGGAAGAATTCACACAGGAGAGAAGTCATATTCATGTGCAGAATGTGGGAATTGCTTTAAATATAAATCACATCTTGTTAGACACAAGAGAAGTCACACAGGAGAGAAGCCATATTCCTGTTCAGAATGTGGTCAGTGCTTTACAAATAAATCATATCTTGTTATACATGAGAGAATTCACACAGGAGAGAAGCCATATACATGTTCAGAATGTGGGAACTGTTTTGTAAGTAAACAAGATCTTGTTAAACATGAGAGTATCCACACAGGAGAAAAGCCATATTCATGCTCGCAATGTGGGAAAAGTTTTACACAAAAATCATATCTTGTTATACATGAGAGACGTCACACAGGAGAGAAACCATACTCATGTTCTGAATGTGGGAAATGTTTTACACAAAAATCAAATCTTGCTGCACATGAGAGACGTCACACAGGAGAGAAGCCATATTCATGCTCGCATTGTGGGAGGCGTTTTACGGTTAAATCAAGTCTTGTTAAACATGAGAGAAGTCACACAGGAGAGAGGCCGTATTCATGTTCAGAGTGTGGGAAATGTTTTACAGATAAATCAAACCTTGTTACGCATCAGAGAATTCACACCGGAGAGAAGCCATATTCATGTTTAGAATGTGGAAAGTGCTTTTCAGATAAATCACATCTTGGTAGACATAAGAGAATTCACACAGAAAAGAAGCCATAATCATGTTTAGAATGTAAGAAACTTTTTATTACTCATTACAAACTTAAAGGGGTTGTCCCGGGACTCCCATAAAAATAAAAATGTCCAGAATCAGCCTTAACACTCATAAGAACTGTAAAAGAGGATTGCTATAAAACTTTTAGCTCCTATGGGTCCCTGTGACAGCCATTTGGGTCCCCCTGCCATTTGTTTACACTGGTCACTGGTATACACTGTGTAGCTGCCCTCTCACAGACCTCAGCCCCTCAACATCACTCTGTAACCTCCCTTCTCTCTCTCTGCTGCAGGAGACAGAGGAGCTTACAATCAGCTCAGTATAAGCCCTATTACACAGTGCCTGCAGTGTTCTTATCTCCTCCAGTTCTCTTTGCATCCTCCCCCTCCCTCCTCATATCTGCTCCAGCTCATTACTGTCCTCTCTCCCCTTTCCACATATGAGCTGTCACTAGCTCCTCTTTCCCCTGCCCAGTACCTACAGAGCTGGGGAATGGTAGTGCTGGGCTGGGCAGGGGAGAGAGGCACTGACAATACACAGAGTTAAGAAGTGATGTGGAGGAGCGTGGCCAGAGGCTGTGCAAACAGAAGGAGATGAGGAGAGGGGAGGTCAATTCTATAGGGCTGTGCTACAGAGGAGGGAGAGAGAGCACCGGACTGTAGAGGTGATGTCAGCAAGGAAAACAACAAAATGTCATGACTGCTCTGTAAAGAAGCTAAAGGGAGCAGAATAGATAATAAAACTGTATTAGAGATTTGCTGCTCTGGCCATGCAAGTTTAAGGGGGCATAAAAGTCTATTCCCAGGAAAACCGCTTTAAGGATCATCGGAGAAGTCACACAGGAGAGAAGCCGTTTTGATGTAGTGTCACAGTGCAGCATTGTGATTTTTATAATAAAAATGCTTTCCAGCACAACTTCCATTTGAAATTGTGTCTTTATTCAATCCATTTAATGGAGGTTAGATGGTACCTCAATGCAGGGTTTTGTGGATGTCAAGAGATGGTTCCCAAGCCAAAATCAATAAATAAAGACTCCTGTATTCCATGTATTGTTGCTCAACGTATCGTGTTAATTGATTACAGTGGGTTTCCCAGTACAATGGTATTTATATAAATTTTTCAGCCACACGGCCTTCATCAGAAGTACTGAAATACATACAGATAAAAGGACAATCAAATATAGGCAATCATAACAGTGATGTGTAAAAATAATATTATACCTGTATACATATATAGTACATATAGGCATCCTATCACAGGAGAAGTATCTGGTTCTGGCATATAATATGCAATAATGTATACAGGGGAGATTAAACATAACGTAATTATATTAAATAAAGCATAGCGATACTAAAAAAAGTATGGTGACATTAGGCAAATTATAACAAAATAATGAAGAAATGAGGTCCCCAGGTTCATCATGGTTTTTCTCCAATATGATTATGCATACAAAGAGTGGTCCTATATAGGAGCCTGTACTGGCCAAACGGCTATTCCAATAAAAGAACAGAGTACACCTCATAAATATAGTAAAGGTGGTTAAAATCCGGTTAGCAGACACTAAGTGCACGACTTGAGATGTAATGGCTCTTGTGGAGAATAGCTGGCTAAAGAGGCTTACCTGGATGGGCCGCACCAGGGTTCTGTGGAGATGTAAGGACTCCAGGCACGGTATATAGTAGTGGCGCTGCGGTATTTAGGGCAACTGCCCTGAATGTATGGTGCTGGTGTGAGGAGCATGTTGGCGTATGATAAACGCTGTGTGCCGTAATTCCGGGGAAGCGGGGCTGTCCCAGAGGCCAGCAGTGCCGGAGTGTACTAGTAGATTATTAAAGATGGCAGGATGGGCGTTTGGAAGCCATCGTAGATTGTCTTTGTTGTTTTTTTAATTTTACATTATTGATTTAATGTTCACGTTCCAACTGTTTAGTTCTGTCTGACATTCAGTAATAAGTTATGGATATAACCACTAGCTTTTAGTCTATCCTATAAAATATCAGTCCTGCAGTAAAAACTTCATCGTCCAAACAGCTGTGTCGCGACCTGATCCAGCAACAAGAGGACAAGGTCATTTTATTAATGCACTGAACAAACCATATAAACCCCTATCTATTAAATTCCATACAATAATTATCTATGTACCTTCCGTAACAAATTGTCACGAACCAGCGGGTGTGAACCCACTGTGCCACACGTCCTACCTCTTCTAAGGGTGTTGTCTAAGTGAAGCCCTCGATCTTCACAGTACCCCTGATGGTGGGGATAGACTTTCCCGAGGGGAACACCAGGTTGCGAAGTGGATTGGCATACGAGGCAGCTGGTCTAGGCAGACCAGGAGGTTCCTGAGCAAGGTAACCAGGAGCAACAGTGCACGACCGAAGGATGAGGCAGAGGTGAAGTCAGACAGGCAATAGGTCAGGGCAGGTGGCACAGGTACAGGTCAGGCAATCCGGGTCGGCAACAGGAGAGTCAAGGCAAGCAGGTAGGGATCAAACAGGTAGCAGAGTCCAGGAATACAAGTACAAGTCAGGAACACAAGCAGATATCAGGAACCTTAGCAGGACATGAGGACCTTGACACTGAGGCATCTGGGAAGGGGGCCACTTATATATGTGCAGGAGGGATAGGATTGGTCAGCGAGGTCACATGACCTAACCCATAACGCACAGGAAGTGATGCGCGCCAGGCCTTAAAGGGGTTGTCTCATCATAGATTGCTAGGATATGCCCCCATTGTTTTATATATCAAGAACAGAGCCCCACAAGTGAAGGAGGGCGCACTGCTCATGTGCAGCCGCCCTCCATTCATTTTCTATGGGGCCGGCAAAAATAGCCGAGCGCTAGCTTGGCTATTTCCGTTGGCCGCATAGAAATGAATGGGAGCAGGGGCCGCACACTCCTATTCACTTCTATGGGGAGCCGGCTTGGTAGTGGCCGGATTGAAGTCCTCCAGCCACCACCTTGCGTGGCTCCATTCTTGATATAGGTGCGGGTCCCAGCGGTGGAACCCGCACCTATAAGACAATGGACGCATATCCTAGCAATATGCTCCCATTGTCTATGTTGAGACAACCCCTTTAAAGAAGTGCTGCAGGAAACGAGAAGCAAGCATGCTGTGGCCAGGGCTGAGATGAAACTGTGGAGCGGATCCCAGAACAACAGTACCTTCACAGACAGAGCCCAGGACTATAGCGGTGAATGGCAAGCACTGGCAGCAGATCACCGCTGAACACGGTGCCCGGGACGGTGGCGGTAAGCAAGGGAACAGTGGCGCACAGCTGCCACTGTTACGCAAATATTGTACACCGGCATTTGATTCATTCTTTTAAAAAAAAATCCCAATAAGCAATGATAATATTTGCAAATGAGAGAGAAACTTTCACACCCATGGATGTCATTATCTGCAAATAAAACATGCCATTGAAGGAAAAATACTTAAAGAGGACCTTTCATTGATTTTTTATTTTTAGTTCAATTAAATATCTTTCTTTGCTGGGTACTCCCTGCTGATGCTGCCACCCTGCCTGTTTTTTTTAAATATCACTTATACGCTCTGCTGTTTTCCCGCCCAGTATGTTAATACTGAGCATCCGTACACGGGAGGAGGAGATGCCAGGGTTTCTCAATGGGCGTCTCCTTCTCCCTGGCTGTGCCGCGATCCAATCACAGCAGAGAGCGTCACAGCCAGGGCGAAGGTGAGCTTTTTTTTCTCCCTGGCTGTGATCGTGGCACAGCCAGGGAGAAGGAGACGCCCATTGAGAAACCCTGGCATCTCCTCCTTCCTGTACCGATGCTCAGTATTAACAGGGGGCACAGCGGAGCATACAAGAGATATTTAAAAAACATAGGCAGGGTGGCAGCATTAGTGGGGGGTACCCGGCAAAAAAAGATATTTAATTGAACTAAAAAAATCCAAGACAGGTCCTGTGTGGCGAAAGCCACTTCGCCACGGTGTTTGCCCGCCTTCTGCCCCAGGATTACGGCCCTTTAAGATATTTTTTACTAACTTTTAAACCCCTGAACCTATTCAAGTGAATTTTGGATAGGTTTGTCCCCAAGTTATACTGGTTAAATTGATCTAAGTTATATGTATGTACAATGTAAACTCACAAAGTTGTAACAATTTATAAGAAGTGTAACTTTTCAGCTTAGGAGATAGTTGTGTAGATACAGAAATTGACTCAATTATCTCCTAGACAAAGGGGAGGAATATGCTGGGTGTGTTTCTATTGTGCCATTGTCCCATTGTGTCTGATTTGCTGCTGTACTTACATTGTATGTGTTGTAATATATTGATTGGTTGTATTTCAAAACCCTGTGGGCAGTACTATGTTTGTGGATTGTGAATAAAAGAGGCTGTAGGTGCCAGTACAGTCAGTTCTGCTTAACCCTCAAGCGAAGTGTCGTCTCGTTCTTGGGGGAATTGGATTGTATGCTGATTGCCAGGAGTGTAAGCCGATTGTATGCTTTTCCTGTTCAGCGGTTTCCAGTGTTCGTGTAGTTTGCAGTTCGGCAGACTGGTGCTTGCAGTAGCTGCCTGTGCATTGGAAAGGGGGAATATCATCTGAACGCAGCTGTGTGCTGAACGGTCCGTTACAATTGGTGGCAAGCAACGGGATCATTCTCACAGCCCAGAAGGACAGCTACAAGGCAACACCAGTTCCTGGATTACAAACTGAGGGCAACGCTAGTACCCGTACAGCGCCCCTATCTACAAAGGAACCAAAATCAACAGAGCAAGCATGGAGCCCTGCTACACTCAGGAGGAGTTTGATAGAGAGGTTAATGGGGTGCTGTCTCTCTTGGGACCCAACCCTGCAGAAAACCTCGTACAGATCGTGAAGTGGAGGATCAGAGAGTACCTGCAGGCCATGGCAGCGGTAGACAGGGGGGAGACACCCCAGCAGCCGAGCAAGTTCCCGGGAGCTGAAGGTGCCGTCCTACTCCCCAGAGGCAGTGTGAGTTGCAGGGAGATGAAGGTGTCGTCCTTCCTCCCCAACAGCCGAGTATTGTATTGGGAGCAGAGACAACCGGTCTCTCTCTCCAGCAGCAGTGTGTACCCTTAGGAGAGGAGACAGTTGGTCCCTCTCCACAGCAGTCAAGTGATCCACAGGGAGCTGAAGGTGCTGTCCTTCCTCCCCAGCAGCAGTGTGTCCTGCAGGGAGCAGAGATAGTTGGTCTCTCTCCCAGCAGCCAAGTGAGTCCCAGGGAGCTGAAGGTACCGTCCTTGCTCCCCAGCGGCAGTGTGAGTTACAGGGAGCTGAAGGTGCCGTCCTTGCTCCCCAGCGGCAGTGTGAGTTACAGGGAGCTGAAGGTGCCGTCCTTTTTCCCCAGCGCCAGTGTGTTTTCATGGGAGAAGAGACAGTCGGTCCTCTCCCCCAACAGGAACCAGAAGTACCGGAGGTCGCGGACCTCATAGACTGGTCCTGGGAGGACTCCCAGCAGGCAGGGGCAGTCGGCCCAGATCTCCAGCGGCAGTGTGAGTACCAGGAGGAGGAGGTAAGCAATCCTTACCCCCCACAGCTAACCCCTACCGAGGTACTGAGGTCAGTAGAGGAGCCGTTAGCCTCCTCTGACCCCCTCCCAGCAGAAGAGCTGGCATCTGGGCAGAGCGCAGCTGGCCTCTGCCCTAACTTTCCCTTTGTCACCGGGCAGGACTATACCCCGGTTGCTCCAGCGGAAGAGCTGGCAACTGGGCAGAGCACAGGTGGCCTCTGCCCTCCTTTGTCCCCTTGTCCCAGGCTTGTCTATCTGCAGGTCCCCCCAGCTGAAGCGCTGGCCCCAGGGCAGAGTACCGTCGGTCTCTGCTCACTCAGCGACCCACAAAGCCAAGAGACCAGTGCCCAACACAGCCATGTTGAAGCCATGGGACCGAAGCAAGCTACAAAATTCCCCGGGTGCAGTAACCAAGTGTTGGGGGACTGCACTGCGGATTGTATACAGGGAGTGCAGAATTATTAGGCAAATGAGTATTTTGACCACATCATCCTCTTTATGCATGTTGTCTTACTCCAAGCTGTATAGGCTCGAAAGCCTACTACCAATTAAGCATATTAGGTGATGTGCATCTCTGTAATGAGAAGGGGTGTGGTTTAATGACATCAACACCCTATATCAGGTGTGCATAATTATTAGGCAAATTCCTTTCCTTTGGCAAAATGGGTCAAAAGAAGGACTTGACAGGCTCAGAAAAGTCAAAAATAGTGAGATATCTTGCAGAGGGATGCAGCACTCTTAAAATTGCAAAGCTTCTGAAGCGTGATCATCGAACAATCAAGCGTTTCATTCAAAATAGCCAACAGGGTCGCAAGAAGCGTGTGGAAAAACCAAGGTGCAAAATAACTGCCCATGGACTGAGAAAAGTCAAGCGTGCAGCTGCCAAGATGCCACTTGCCACCAGTTTGGCCATATTTCAGAGCTGCAACATCACTGGAGTGCCCAAAAGCACAAGGTGTGCAATACTCAGAGACATGGCCAAGGTAAGAAAGGCAGAAAGACGACCACCACTGAACAAGACACACAAGCTGAAACGTCAAGACTGGGCCAAGAAATATCTCAAGACTGATTTTTCTAAGGTTTTATGGACTGATGAAATGAGAGTGAGTCTTGATGGGCCAGATGGATGGGCCCGTGGCTGGATTGGTAAAGGGCAGAGAGCTCCAGTCCGACTCAGACGCCAGCAAGGTGGAGGTGGAGTACTGGATTGGGCTGGTATCATCAAAGATGAGCTTGTGGGGCCTTTTCAGGTTGAGGATGGAGTCAAGCTCAACTCCCAGTCCTACTGCCAGTTTCTGGAAGACACCTTCTTCAAGCAGTGGTACAGGAAGAAGTCTGCATCCTTCAAGAAAAACATGATTTTCATGCAGGACAATGCTCCATCACAAGCGTCCAAGTACTCCACAGCGTGGCTGGCAAGAAAGGGTATAAAAGAAGAAAATCTAATGACATGGCCTCCTTGTTCACCTGATCTGAACCCCATTGAGAACCTGTGGTCCATCATCAAATGTGAGATTTACAAGGAGGGAAAACAGTACACCTCTCTGAACAGTGTCTGGGAGGCTGTGGTTGCTGCTGCACGCAATGTTGATGGTGAACAGATCAAAACACTGACAGAATCCATGGATGGCAGGCTTTTGAGTGTCCTTGCAAAGAAAGGTGGCTATATTGGTCACTGATTCGTTTTTGTTTTGTTTTTGAATGTCAGAAATGTATATTTGTGAATGTTGAGATGTTATATTGGTTTCACTGGTAAAAATAAATAATTGAAATGGGTATATATTTGTTTTTTGTTAAGTTGCCTATTAATAATGCACAGTAATAGTCACCTGCACACACAGATATCCCCCTAAAATAGCTAAAACTAAAAACTACTTCCAAAAATATTCAGCTTTGATATTAATGAGTTTTTTGGGTTCATTGAGAACATGGTTGTTGTTCAATAATAAAATTAATCCTCAAAAATACAACTTGCCTAATAATTCTGCACTCCCTGTATTATTGTGGGGGGGCTGCCTTGTTGATTGTAATTTACTGTGGGTGGGTGACTCGACTAACTCAGGCACTGACCGACAGAAGGTTAGTCTCCCCCCGAATGGGAAGATATGTGGCGAAAGCCACTTCGCCACGGTGTTTGCCTGCCTCCTGCCCCAGGATTACGGCCCTTTAAGATACTTTTACTAACTTTTAAACCCTTGAACCTATTCAAGTGAATTTTGGATAGGTTTGTCCCCAAGTTATACTGGTTAAATTGATCTAAGTTATATGTATGTACAATGTAAACTCACAAAGTTGTAACAATTTATAAGAAGTGTAACTTTTCAGCTTAGGAGATAGTTGTGTAGATACAGAAATTGACTCAATTATCTCCTAGACAGAGGGGAGGAATATGCTGGGTGTGTTTCTATTGTCCCATTGTGCCATTGTCCCATTGTGTCTGATTTGCTGCTGTACTTACATTGTATGTGTTGTAATATATTGATTGGTTGTATTTCAAAACCCTGTGGCAGTACTATGTTTGTGGATTGTGAATAAAAGAGGCTGTAGGTGCCAGTACAGTCAGTTCTGCTTAACCCTCAAGCGAAGTGTTGCCTCGTTCTTGGGGGAATTGGATTGTATGCTGATTGCCAGGAGTGTAAGCCGATTGTATGCTTTTCCTGTTCAGCGGTTTCCAGTGTTCGTGTAGTTTGCAGTTCGGCAGACAGGTGCTTGCAGTAGCTGCCTGTGCATTGGAAAGGGGGAATATCGTCTGAACGGAGCTGTGTGCTGAACGGTCCGTTACATCCTGTTTAAAGGCTATGTACACCTTTTGGGGGCATTTTTGTTTTATTATTGCATTGTACTCATCATGAGGATAAAATCTTTTTTTCAATTGGCCTTTATTTAAAAAAAATTTAGCCTTTTTCACTGTACAGAGCTGAGATGATCTATTAGTTACTAGCTGACAGGATCTGAATTTTCACTCTGCTCCATCAGACAGGGAGCTGACGGGTCTTTATCTCTGCTTTCTAACATTATAAATACTCATTATAGCTCAGTTCTTACCGATAAGGTGGCTTAAATAAGTGTTTATGACCTCTTAGTAATTTACAGATAAGGTTTATTAAATGACCGACACAAAGTGAAAGTAAAGTACCATTAACAGAGCTAGAAAAACAGTTAACCCTTTGTGACAGAACAGCTCAATAATTTTAATAAATACCAATTGAAAAAAATATTTTTAGCCCAAGTAAAATGCAATCATTAAAAAAATTGCCTCCAAAGGTATACATAGCCTCCAGAAACTCCACTGCCATAGGGAGGGACTATACAAGCTGTACCTATCCAGATTCCATATTAAACTTTGCAATCCCAAATTGTGAGAAATTGAAGGATACCTGTGGCCCACTTGTATCCCTTTTGGTAATCTAACCTATTTAGCAAACTCAGTATGTGCTTCGTATCTCTAATATAGTCCGGAATATGAGCCACCCATGATCCTAAATGCTTCCCAAGACTTCCAGCAACTTGCTGTTTTCTGATCCAGTGCTCCCAGTGTATGACCTCTTTCCCGCAAGCCATATGGATTGTATTAGGATCTGTTTAGGAAACAAAACCTGAATCGGTTGTGTCTGCGATTATATTCAGTGTATCCATTTTTTCCACCTGGATGCCGTTGTTTTTTTAATGCAAACCCCGTTCACTTCTGTGGAGCCAGAGCTGAGTGAAAAATGCACAATACAGAACGTGCTGCAATTTTTCCTGAACGCAAAGGTGATACATAAAAAAACTAATTGTCACGCTCGTGTGTGGGAGGAAAACACCACACCGAGCATGGGGGGAAAGGGGGAAACAGAAATAAGGCCTGGAAACTAGGGGAGTAAGATGGACACCTCCTAGAGAAAACCCTAACTCCAGTCCTGACTGACTACCAGTATAAACAGGCCTCAAAGGTAGGCAAGTTCATACGCCGGATACCTAATGTCAGGACTGAGTCTACCAGTTCCTCCAAAGGGAAGGACGAACAGAAGTCTCCCTCAGGCCAAATGACAAACAACAGGGAAATGCAACACTCAGAACCAAACAATACAAAAAGGGAAAGGAAAGACTTAACTTCAAAGGAGCAATGGAAGCACCAGGAACTCAGCTGAGATCCAACTACCGGCTTTCCAAAAGTCCAGGAACTGAAGCTATAAACCGCACAGCATGGTGGGAGAAGCGGCTATAAATAAGGAAGGTTAAATGGCCACATTAGCAACACCTGAGGCAAGGTGTGTGGCCATTACCAGAAACAACACAAACACCCATTGATCCACAAGGAAACCTGTCGATCAGACCACGTGTGCGCATCTGGACGGAAAACTTGTGCCACATGTCCTACCTCCTCTAAGAGCGTTGTCTAAGTGAACCCCTCGTTCTTCACAGTACCCCTGATGATGGTGATAGACTTTCCCGAGGACAACCCCAGGTCACTACCTCTTGAGGAGGATTGGCACACGAGGCAGCTGGTCCTGCTGGGCCAGGAGGTACCTTAGAAAGGTACCAGAGGTACATGCGTTGTCAGCATGCCGAGTCATTACCAGGAGCAACAGTGCAGGAACAAAGGATGAGGCAGAGGTGAAGTCAGACAGGCAATAGGTCAGGGCAGGCGGCACAGGTACAGATCAGGAAATCCGGGTCGGCAACAGGAGAGTCAAGGCAAGCAGGCAGGGATCAAACAGGTAGCAGAGTCCAAGAATACAGGTACGAGTCAGGAACACAAGCGGATATCATGAACCTTAGCAGGACACAAGGACCTTAATACTGAGGCATCTGGAAAGGGGGCTAAGCCAATTATATATGTACAGGGAGGCTAGGATTGGTTGGCGAGGTCACATGATCCAACCCATAAAACACAGAAAGTGACGCAAGCCGGCCCTTAAGGAAATGCTGCAGGAAACAAGCAGCAAGCATGCTGTGGCCAGGGCTGAAAGGAAACATTGGCAGCAGATCACCGCTGAACACGGCGCCCGGGACAGCGGCGGTAAGCAGGGGAACAGCGGCGCATAGGTCCCGTACTCCTTCCTAAAGTAATTTTCCACGTTTTTTTTTTTGATAATCCAATGTGGAGTCTGTGTGTAGTTTACGGTAAATATAGATTTTGTATTATCCTCCATTTAAAAGCACTAAACTGCCACTCTTATCTGTATTTCTCACATTTAGATCAGTATTACACTTTAACTCCTGAAGTGCCATTCTTTCTTGAAAATAAAAGTTATCCCGCAATTTACCTCTGTTCATATTGTGAGCTAGATTTGACAGCCCTTTTTCCAACAACTCTTGGAGCTTGTCAAGAACAGGCACCCTGGAGTTGACCCGGAAAAATCCTGATTGGGGATTTTAAACATTTTTTTCAAGCTACAATCTCACATTCCAGACGTTGTAATAGTAACAAGTTGTTCTGTTGGGCCTAAAGGGTTTATGTTGTTAGGGAAACCCTCTGTTCTGGGAGAGACTCCACAGGGTCTCCATGTCTGTCAGCGAGGTTCACATTGATTTCTCTACGATTCATTGGAGAGAAAGAAAAACGTAGATACAATTCATCAAATCAGTGTAAAGGAGAACCTCACATTTACCTATTACTGTGAGGCCTGGACATGACGTAAATCACATAGGATACAGGAAACATTGTACATAAATGGCCATACGGAGGGTCTCCTGGACCCCAATACTATACCAGTACTGGTTTTGTCCAGTTTGTACCATCCAATGGACACAGCTTATGAACTCTAAATGATCCTACAATAAGAGAGATGAAGGGCGATGTGTGAGATGTATGGTAAGTGCAGAACTCGCCTTTATCAACATCAATGTTACTCATATTTGATCTCCAACTCACAGTTAAAGATGAGAGATCTTCCTGCTTATTCATTCATTTAAAATGCCTTTTTACTGTGAGGTTGTGAGCAAATGTACAGTATTTATATCCAGAATAGTGTTAGGAATGATTCGTTGGCTCACCTATTGAATGCAACAAAATGGGTGCACACCTCACTGGACTCGCCCATACCAAAGAATGCAAAATAAATGGAAATATGGAGGGGCACTCACTAAATGGGAATTATGGTACACAGCAATGTTTAATAAAAACACTCCAGATAATTAGACAGGATAAAAATAGAAGGAATATAGTAAAACATATCATAAAATACACAAAATAATAATAAAAATTCATGCGGTTAATATATAATAAAACACCAAAGCTGCCACAGGTGTTAGTTGAGACGTGGGAATAGTTACAAAAGCACTGGTTGTGTCTTTGTAGCATACAACCATACGTGCCAGCTGTTAATATGTCCCCCGGATCAAGTAGTAAATCTAGTTCAGATAGTAGATGAATCCGGACTAGCAATGTATATCTGGCGGTATAGGAGCATACAGCCCGACTCTACGGTAGTAATTTGTAGCGGTGTACCCGTGTTAGTAGAAAATATACTCCTCCCTCAATTCGGGTGGAGAGATGTTAATTTGTAACACTGCAATCGTAGTACTTTACCGCTCCTGAAGTCTCTGGTTCGTGCTGTGGAGGATGTCAGTTCCTAGTACCGGCATGACCAGCGCGGCGTCCCGCGCGGTCTCTGGGTACAAACGTAGTGTCCCAAGTGACCCAGTAGCCGCTTCCTGTAGCTTCTCTACAGTCTGCTGGGTCCTAGATTCCCCTCAGTCTTTGGGACAGCCGCCTTAGAGGTAAAGATATATACGGGAATATAGCAATGAATGTCCGTACACTGAAGTCTCAGTATTAAATACAAAGAGTCTATTGTCCAACACCAAACGCGTTTCAGGGTCTATACCCCTTCATCAGTGGCCAATATCCAGAATAGTATTAAAAATATCAAATTTAGTCATTGGCGCAAAGTCAAGCCCTTTGTTCAAAACTGAGACCCAAGAGTCTTACGGACTATCACTAGAAAGATTAATCACAGAGTTACTTCTCCTTGGCTTTGCCGTTTCCTCGCAGGATATCTGCTTACTCGATCAGTGTTTTGGCCTCACTCTCCTCTGCTGGTTTTTGTATAATCCTCCTGACTCTCAGACTCCATTATCTGGTTGGACTTTTGATTTATTTTTTTTTCCTTCATTTTCCTTTCTTACTTGATCTGGATGTCGATGCAATAGGAAGTGACTCCTCAGATGTGACTAATGATGAATCTCGAGTTCCCTCCGTACCAATAAAGCTGACTCTGTGTTCCGAATTACCCTTGCATTTTTTTCTTCAGGATTGTCTATAAGACAATGGGGGCAGCTAGCAATATGCCCCCATTGTCTGAGATGAGACAACCCTTTAACAGAAAAAAAATAAAATAGACATATTAGGTATCGCTGCGTCTGTAACGACCTGCTCTATAAAAATATGAAATGACCTATCCCCTCAGGTGAATGCCATGAAAAAAAAAAAAAACTGAAATTTTTTAGTCCCCTTGCCCAAAAAAAGTATAATATTGAACAATCAAAAAATCATTTGCACCCAAAAAATGCAAAAATAAATATGTCAACCCTTCCTGCAAAAAAGGAGCCCCTACACAAGATGATTGGCAGAAAAATAAAAAATATATGGCTTTCAGAAATGAAAACATGATTTTTAAAAAAATTATGTAAAGAAAAAAGACATATTGTCACAATGGGTTACTGTGTTGCTCGCTTTAGTAGCTCTTGGGCGTACTGGCTGCGGTGGATGCCGTGTAGGTTGATTACCTGATAAACTAACTAAACGCTTATTCATCGGGTACCGTAATTCGATTGTTTGTGCGCTACATAAAAATTACCATTTACTGGAAGTACAGGGTGGGCCATTTATATGGATACACCTTAATAAAATGGGAATGGTTGGTGATATTAACTTCCTGTTTGTGGCACATTAGTATATGTGAGGGGGGAAACTTTTCAAGATGGGTGGTGACCATGGCGGCCATTTTGAAGTCGGACATTTTGAATCCAACTTTTGTTTTTTTAATAGGAAGAGGGTCATGTGACACATCAAACTTATTGGGAATTTCACAAGAAAAACAATAGTGTGCTTGGTTTTAACGTAACTTTATTCTTTCATGAGTTATTTACAAGTTTCTGACCACTTATAAAATGTGTTCATTGTGCTGCCCATTGTGTTGGATTGTCAATGCAACCCTCTTCTCCCACTCTTCACACACTGATAGCAACACTGCAGGAGAAATGCTAGCATAGGCTTCCAGTATCCGTAGTTTCAGGTGCTGCACATCTCGTATCTTCACAGCATAGACAATTGCCTTCAGATGACCCCAAAGATAAAAGTCTAAGGGGGTCAGATCGGGAGACCTTGGGGGCCATTCAACTGGCCCACGACGAACAATCCACTTTCCAGGAAACTGTTCATCTAGCTGGCACGTTCCCTGAGTTTTTCCAGCAAGATAGTGCACCACCACATTATGGGTGTCAGGTCCGAGCATTCCTAGATGAACAGTTTCCTGGAAAGTGAATTGGTCGTCGTGGGCCAGTTGAATGGCCCCCAAGGTCTCCCGATCTGACCCCCTTAGACTTTTATCTTTGGGGTCATCTGAAGGCAATTGTCTATGCTGTGAAGATACGAGATGTGCAGCACCTGAAACTACGGATACTGGAAGCCTGTGCTAGCATTTCTCCTGCGGTGTTGCTATCAATGTGTGAAGAGTGGGAGAAGAGGGTTGCATTGACAATCCAACACAATGGGCAGCACAATGAACACATTTTATAAGTGGTCAGAAACTTGTAAATAACTCATAAAAGAATAAAGTTACGTTAAAACCAAGCACACCATTGTTTTTCTTGTAAAATTCCCAATAAGTTTGATGTGTCACATGACCCTCTTCCTATTGAAAAAACAAAAGTTGGATTCAAAATGGCCGCCATGGTCACCACCCATCTTGAAAAGTTTCCCCCCTCACATATACTAATGTGCCACAAACAGGAAGTTAATATCCCCAACCATTCCCATTTTATTAAGGTGTATCCATATAAATGGCCCACCCTGTATATAATTCCACATGTGTAAATTCATAGTTTTGATGCCTTCAGTGTGAATCTACAATTTTCATAGTCATGAAAATAAAGAAAACTCTTTGAATGAGAAGGTGTGTCCAAACTTTTGGTCTGTACTGTATGTGTCACAGACGTTCACCCGACAGGTGGCAGGAGATTAGTGAGACTGGCAACACGTGGTTTGATTTGACATGTTTTCCGTTTGGATCAAATGACGTCTGTGTTGTTTTTGGTGCTTGGCACACCTTCTTTCCCCAGGTGTGGCTATTAGGGTCATTTAACCTTCTCTATTTATAGTTGCTTCTCCCACAATGCTCTGCGGTTTATAGCTTCTGTTTGGACCTGTGGATAGCTGGTGGTTGGATCTCGGCTGAGTTCCTGGTGCTTCCATTGCTCCTTTAAAGTTAAGTCTTTCCTTTCCCTTTTGTATTTTGTTTGGGTTCTGTGTGTTGCATTTCCCTATTGTTTGTATTAAGGCCTGAAGCCAACTCCTGTTCGTCCTTCCTTTTGGAGGAACAGGTAGTCTCATCCCTGCCATTAGTACCAGGGTCCTATAGCGCTAGATAGGTTTCTAGGCATTCCTGTGTACGAACTCACCTACCTTTGGGGTCTATTCATACTGGTAGTCAGTCGGGATTTTGATTAGGGTTTTCACTAGGAGGTGTCCATCTTCCTTCCCTAGTTCTCAGGCCTGATTCCCTGTTCCCCTTTTCCTTCCTATGCTCGGTGTGGTGTTTCCCTCCGACACCGAAGTGTGACAATATGTACTTAAAGGGGTTGTCTCATCATGGACAATGGGGGGCATATCACTAGGATATGCCCCTATTGTCTTATAGGTGCGGGTCCCACCGCTGGGACCCGCACCTATATCGAGAACAGAGCCCAACAAGTGAAGGAGGGCACACTGCGCATGCGCAGCTGCCCTCCATTCATTTTCTATGGGGCCGGCTATTTCTGTCGTTCTCATAGAAATGAATGGGAGCGGGGGCCACGCATGCGCGGTACGCTCCCAATCACTTCTATTGGGAGCCGGCTAGATGGTGGCCAGACCAAAGCCCTCCAGACACCACCTTGCGGGGCTCCGTTCTTAATATAGGTGCTGGGACCCGCACCTATAAGACAATGGGGGCATATCCTAGCGATAGGCCCCCATTGTCCATGATGAGACAACCCCTTTAAATAATAAGTGATTTTAATGATGATTGTATATAAAATGGGATATCCCTTATATAATGACTAAGTCCACTAGGCATTGTGTTTTTGTTTTTTATTTTTCAAATGTCGAAGCATGATGGCTGACATGGGGGAATAATGCTGACATGGGGGGGCTGATCTGAGGCATTGGGGGTCTGATCTGAGGTCTGATTAACACTGGGGGTCTGATTGCTGGTCTGACCTGAGGTGCAATGGAAAATATTTTTTTCTTATTATCCTCCTCTAAATCCTAGGTGCGTCTTAGAGGGCGAAAAATACGGTCCTCAAACCAGCGATTGTCTGAAGCAGAGACAAGATACCAGGACCACACAAGATACCAGGAGAAGCCAGCTGCTGCAGACAGGACCAGGGTCAGGTGAGCTGCGAGGAAGGAGGGGGGGGGGGCAAAATGTAGCTTTGCTTGTGTTGGCAAAAATCCTTGCATCAGCCCTGGGTGGAGTTGTGAATACAGTGATAAGCAAGGTTCATGGGGACAATTCATCTTCACTGCACTGGAAGTAAACAAGGCTCTTCTTCTCTTCCAAGAAATATAATGTAGTTGTTTGGCTGATCCAGGATAATTCCACACAAAAAATAAATACTGTTATTGGTTTTTAAGCTGGAGATGCACGGTGACATCAGATGATGTGTTGCATTATGACACTACATGTAATGACTGTCAACTGGTTCACAACGCGACATGCTATACGTCATGACAGTCACATAAAATCCAACACTTGGATTCTTGGTCGCATGTCATATGCGACTTTCCTATGATAGAACACAATGCAAGTCATGGTCAACTACAACTTCTGCAGTTTGGCAGATATTTTTAATCGCCAAATCTCAACTCTAAAATAGCAGCACGATAACAAGTTACAGACAAGTTGTGAGAATGTTCTGAGACTTGCAGCATGTGATACATGTTGCCATGTAGTCCAAAACTTAACGTCTGTGAATAAGATGGGTTTGAAATTCTTTTTTGCTCTTATCGCATTTCCCATATCTAAAAAATAATATAGTTTCTCCTGATCTGTTGAGTTTTAGTTCCTTCTTACAAAACATTTTCAACATATAAAACATCAAAATGGCTTCTCTCCTGTGTGACTTCTCTGATGTCTAACAAGACATGATTTCTGTGTAAAACATTTCCCACATTCTAAACATGAATATGGCTTTTCTCCTGTGTGAATTCTCTCATGTGTAACAAGATCTGATTTATATGTAAAACACTTACCACATACTGAACATGAATATGGCTTCTCTCCTGTGTGAATTTTCTTATGTCTAAGAAAATTGGATTTATCTGCAAAACATTTCCCACATTCTGAACATGAATATGGCTTCTCTCCTGTGTGAATTCTCTCATGTGTAACAAGATGTGATTTCTTTGTAAAACATTTCCCACATTCTGTACATGAATATGCATCGTCTCCTGTATGAATTCTCTCATGTTTAAGAAGATCTGATTTATATGTAAAACACTTCCCACATACTAAACATGAATATGGCTTCTCTCCTGTGTGAATTTTCTTATGTCTAACAAAACTGGATTTATCTGTAAAACATTTCCCACATTCTGAACATGAATATGGCTTCTCTCCTGTGTGAATTCTCTCATGTGTAACAAGATATGATTTTTTTGTAAAACATTTTCCACATTCTGAACATGAATATGGCTTCTGTCTTGTGTGAATTCTCTCATGTTTAGCAAGATCTGATTTGGTTATAAAGCATTTACCACATTCTAAACAGGAGTATGGCTGCTCTCCTGTGTGATTGATTCTGTGTGTAGAAAGTCTTGATTGATCTGTAAACTCTTTACCAGCCTGAGACCTTTTATCCCCTTTCTGACTTGTATTTTTGGTAACAATCTGTAATTGGCCAGGAGAAGGTTCCTCATGATGAGGGGGATTATATAATAGATTTGTACTGTGAAGTCCTGGGTGTAAATTAAGGGTAAAGAGGTTTTCTCCAGAGGAGCGTTGCAGGACATCTTTATCTTCTTCTTTATAATTTAGTGATAATATAGGTTTGCCCTTAATAATTTTACTGGAATTCTCTGTGAAAAAAAAATAATTGGAATTTGTGATTATTTTTTACACTATGGAGTGGACAAACCTATAAACATTCCCATTAGGCTGTAATTGGATATATGGTATAAACCAGCTCTGCCTCTAATGCCACCAGATGTAAGGTAGCTATTGTATAAGTCAATGTCCAACCTTTTAAACAGGTCTTGAGGTATGACTTGGATAATGATTAAGTCAACATCATTAATGCTCTTTTTAGTGTACCTGCTGATCAAAAACTCACACCGCTCAGTACATGATGAGAGATCCTCCTTCCTCCAGCAGCATATTCAGTGTGTAATTACAGCTCCTAATTCCTTCTGCTGTTATTTTACTGCAGCCTGGACTAAGCTTGTGTGAGACAGCAGCAGCGGGGGAGGAGGTACACTGAGAGGAGCACGTCACTTAAGGAACAGATGGATGCTGGGATGGCACAGAGCAAGAAACGAAAATGGAAAATTGCTATGACCTCAAAAGGGTTAAGACTCTGATCATCAGAGAATCATGACCACCATCTACATTTACCAAAATAATGTGCCATGAGATAAAGCACACATCTCAGTCTGAATTTAAGGACATGACAATGTGGTCTGTATAGCCTTATAGCCGCACAGTCACCAGATCTCAGGTTTATAGACATCTGTAGGATGCAGTGGAATAGACAGAGGGATGTCATCACTCACAACCTGTAATAAAGGTTTTCAGCACCTTGTTGGGTCCATTACACTAACATTTCAGGATGTTCTAAGGGGAACGAGGGTCCTATCAAGAATTAAGAAGGTGGAGCTAATGAAGTGCCCTGTGAGTGCAGGTGACCATCACTGAGACGTCTCGGTCTGTACAATAATCACATGTGACATCGGAGCTTCCTGATCATCATGGAGCTGAAGACAGGAGGGCACCGAAAGGAAGGAAAAACACAACAACCAAACAGCTTTAACCACTTAATGAAGTAGGCTGGTTGTCTTTTTTTTTTTTTTTTTTGTATTTCATTGTTATATTTCAAGACCTAAAACTTTTATATTTTTGTATGTGGCCGTACGAGGACTTGCAATTTCTGAAATGAGTTGTATTTTTCAATGGACCTATTTACATGTAAATTATTGTTTACATTTTATTATTTTTTGAAAGAACATAAAAAGTTTCTGATTATTTTTTTTTGCTGTTTTCTTTGGTGTTCTGTCATAAAGGGAGTTTAAAGAAACTGTCACGTTCTTTTTAAGGGGATGGGGCAAAAAAGAGGGGAAGTCACATGGTCAGCAGATGTCAGCTGGATAAGGGGAACCCATCATGATGTGATGGGGACATCTCCATTTAAAGAGCAGCGCAGCAGCCGGTGATCAGATTCTCCTCCTGCCATGAAGGCACCAAGGACAGAATCTGAAGTCACTTTCTCCATTCATGATTCCATACCTGTGGTGACATCTCCTAGAATGTCCTCCTCCACCTCACTCTTACACGGGGGATCGCCCATCATCCTCTCTTCTTCATCCTCCACTTTAATATCAGTCAGATCTTCCCCCTGATTTGTCATCTGTAACAATTCAGTACAATACAGCAGACAGGTGGGAAATCTAACAGATCCACAGAAGAGACCCCCACAATCTATGACCCCTCTATGACTTCAGGACCCCCCTATATAGATGTGTATAGGGCTCAGCTCCATCTACCTGAGGGTTCTCTGGGACCTTCTCCTCTGGACAGTCCTGGGAATACAGAGGACGGGGACATCTCTCGGGGGGATTTCTCCCCCTGGATCTATCTGTGGAGACAAAAGCACACAGTGACTGAATACATGGCCTCCTGTAGATCTGTCTATAGATCAGACACTTTCTCTCAGCTCCTTCACTTCTAGGTTTAGTTATCAGGGGTAAATAACAATATTCTGTTCCTCACCCCCGGTGCTGAGATGCCCACAATGGGCCCCTGAGCATCTGAAAAGAAGCAATGGAAGAATAAGCATGATCTGAAGAATCCCATTACATCATGTGAACGGCCAAGTGCATGGGGAAGTCACGTATCTGGGGGACAGATAGCACTATGGGAAGAAGACAAGCTGGTGAGGGCAGTGTGGTGCTCTGGGCAATGTTTTGGAAATCTTGTCTCTTGGCATCATGTGGATTTGTCATGTACCACCCTTCATGGCAGTGATGCCTCCAAATGACAGTGCCATCTTGCAGCAGGATAATGTCTGGCTACACTGCAAAAACTGTCCAGGAATGAGGAACATCACAAAGAGATCAATGACATGACTTGTTTCCAGATTCGCAGATATCAATCCGCTTCTCATCTGTGGGATATGCTGGAAAACAAATTGGATCCATGGGGGCAGCACTGAGCAACTTACAGGACTTGTCTTAGAAACTAGTCTCCCCAAGGGGCGTAGCCTGGGCATGCTGCGATGAACTCTCACCTTCCAGAGCTTCCGGACCCTGGGCCCTCACTTTAACTATTTACAGTAGACTTTGCCTATTCACCTGCCCTAGGGAGGATGGTCAGACGTTGTGGACGACGGTGCTCCAGTTTTCTAGCTCCAGAACCCGAGAATTGCCTGCTACATCTGTTCCTATTCTTAACGCCATGCCCCGCTGCAGTATCCAAGATGGCACCGACAGGAGTTCCCTTTGTGGCTCCCTCAGCTTCAGGCCTCGACTCAATATCAGACGCTGCGGCCGTGGACTGTGCTGCCCACCCGTACTCTCCCGCTCCTGCCTTAGAAGATCCTGCTATGGAGCACATCCCCATCTTACAGCGGGAAGGACCGGTGATAGCGGAGACCTCCATGCCTGTCTCAGGCCTGGAAAGTGTAATCGCACTAGCAACACTGTCTGCTCCTCTACTGCAGGGGCCTACTGCTCCACCTAAACATAACACAGGACCAACACATATGGCTACCCAAATCAGAGGATCGCCCCCCCCCCCCCCCCCCCCCCCCGCTACAGATATGTTGCTATCTCTCTCTCTTAATGCACAGGAGTTTATACTCAGGCCTGAACAACGACCCACTAATATGTTGAATTCTGGCCAGGACTTTCCACCAACACTGGCTATCTTTCACTCCCCTGATCTGCCTTATCTTCTAACAGTAGACACTGTAAATGTCCAAAGCTTAAAGATATTTGGTCTCGTCTCAGTGACTTACCCACAATGAAGGACTTATAATCCATAATACTATGGGTCGAATCCAAACAGGAACAAGCCATTGTATCCATCAAGGCAAACCTTCAAGGATTTTCCACCCAATTGAACTCCCAGGCACAAGCCACCACTGCCCTAGACACCCGCCTCTCTAAAGTTGATGAGACCCTTTCTCTACAATGCACTCTGGACAGACATCTACTACTTCAAATTGATTATTTGAAAAATAGGGGTCATCGTAAAAATATCAAACTGTGTGGAATCCCTAAAACTGTTCCTACTGCAGTGACTACAATTTTAACACCCTTCTATCCAGACCAGCAAAAAAGGGAATTGACTTAGGTAGTGTTCATTGTGTTATGGGCCCCAGATGCCCTGATAATTCTACACCCAGAGATGTTCTTTGTATAGTGCACATCCCCAGAGAAAAAGGAGATTTTGCAACAGGCCTGGAGACGGAGGCCAACCTCATTTGCAGGTGCTCAGATTCATTTATTGCCAGATGTTTCCAGATGCACCCTGGCAATGAGACATCTTCTTAAACCTCTACTACAGTCACCAAAGCTGGAGGAACATACCGATGGGGCCACCCATTCCATTATCCACAACTCTTTCGCCCTTCACTCCCCAGACCAAGCTGAGGGTTTGGCACACTTCTTAGAACTTTCTAGCATCTCCCTGCCAAAATGACTGGGTTTTCCTTCTTCTCTATCCCAGGCTCCTCCACTCCCTCAACGGGATAGCTGCAATCCTCAATGGAGACCTTCCTCTTCTGTACCTTCATCTACGCAAAACACCCACTTGGAATGGGATGTGGCTGAAGCTCCCATGGACTCTAGGGCCTAGTTATATGTAGGGCTAGTTTTAGCAGGTGCCATAGTGTTCTGTTGCCTTGCTGTTGTCACGTTGCTGAGGCCCGGGAGACCTCTAAGGCATCTCGCAAACAGGACACAGGCAGATTACAAACCAGGGACCAACAGAATACTTTATTACACATCTAATAAAAGAACATGACAGTAAGGCAGGATAAACAGGTTAGGCAATAGTGGTAGCACTACCACTGAACCAAGCGCACTGGTAGACCAGAGGAAAACCCCAGAGGGCGAAAAGCCAGTGAGCCCCGTTCTTCACAGAGCCCCTGGTGGTGGGGATGAACTTGGCCGAGGGCTCACTGGTCGCACCTCCAGGATGGCCCTGGTACACTTGGCTGCTACCTACAGAGAACCACGCTGGTAAAGTCCCAGCGGAGAACACAGACAAAAGACTGGAACCCAAACAACTTCAGGACATGGATCAGACAAGACAAAAAAATTTGCAGAACTAACGCTACTGGTCAGAGAGGATTTTAATTTTGCCATCAAACCTTTAATACACGTCTCTGGGGAGCCTCACACCTGGCCTTCTCTTACCTTCATCGTCTTTTTCACTCTCACTATTTTCTATGTCGCTCTGTTCATCCTGATGGTCGCGATTATTCTTTTTTTATTCCACGGTTAGAGATGTTTATTCTCGCATAGACAATTTTTTTCGTTGGGCCCTCTGAGGTTCCCCTTTTCTCCTCCTCACATATAGACTCAATTACCTTTTCAGACCATGCAATGCTCTATGTCTCAATTAAATCCTCCATCTTTTCCCCATCATGGCAAAGGCAATTGAATGAGTATCTTCTACGGGACCTAGTAGTTTCCCAAGATGTCTACTTGACTCTTAGTCACAATTTTGACAAAACCCCTGTGGAGAATACTTCGCCCCTCACTGTGTGGGACGCTCATAAATGTGTAGTTAGGGGATGTTCGTGAAGGATGGAGAAAGACTACAGAAAGAGCGTGCTGCAGACATTTCTCATTTTATGAGTGAGATTGCCTCGCTTGAACACTCACATAAGCGTTCCGGCTACTCAGAATGCTCTTTTTTTAGCTTGTAAAAACTTGAGGATAAGTTTGATATACAACGAGGATTCTGTTGGCAAGGAGCAGGCGACACTTTTATCGAATACGGAAATAAGAGCAGTCGGACATTGGGTAGGCCTTTGAGGGGACAAAGAGCGCCTAATTTTGTACCAACGATTTCTTCAATATCAAAAACGAATGACACACATAAGATTTCAGATGAATTCGCTCATTACTACCAGTCATTATATAATCTACCCTCTTCGTGCCCCCCTAACTCTCCTCATAGTTTAGCTATTCACAATCTAACTGACTCAGGTCAAAAGATACAATTACAGATTCGGACAGGGCCATCTCGGGGGACGATCTATCAGCTGTCTTACAATCCATGCAACCTAGCACAGCGCCTGGTCTCGGCGGACTCCCAGCTTCTCATTATAAGAAGTATATGCCTTTACTATCAATTCCTTTGACAAAAGCTCTCAACCTTATTGCCACAGGAAACCCTCTCCCTAGGGATATGACACATGTACATCTCACTGTTATACATAAAGAGGGAAAAGGATCCAGCCTTGTGCTAACATCTGTGGAATTATGGGCCGTAATGAAGTTTTTGTTTCTCCAGTTAAAGGACATTCACACTGAGGACACTTTTCCCCTAGTGTTTGTGACATCCCAGTGTGAATGTCCTTTAAAAACTTTCCCTGGAGAACCAAAAACGTTATGACGGCCCGCAATTCCACAGATGTGAAACTTCCTTGTGCCATCTCAGGTTCTACCTAAAATTTAAAATAGCTATAACAATCGTAAACATCTGATATTTGCAGAGTTACATAACAAGATATCAAGTTTTCATATGGTACCAAATTCATTTTTCACTTCCAACTTTGCACACACTGTAGCAGGGATTTTGGTCAACTCCTCCATACAGATCTTCTTTAGATCTTTCAGGTTTCGGGGCTGTCCCTGGGCTACATTGAGTTTCTGCTCTCTCCAAAGATTTTCGATTGGGTTCGGGTCTGGAGACTGGCTAGATCCAGATGGTCATTGGCAAACTTCAAACGGGCCTGCCATGAGCAGGGGGACCTTGCATGCCATGCAGGATTTTAATCAGTGATGGCGTAGTGTGTTACTAATCTTTGAGACTGTGTTCACAGTTCTCTTCAGGTGATTGACCAGGTCCTCCGGTGTAGTTCTCTCTATAGTGTATTACACATTAATGTCAGTGTTATACTCTCTCTGGCGCAGCCTGCTGGGGAGCACTCAAGGCAGGCTTAGGGGCTACACCAGGTCCTAGTCAGTCTATACACACAGCGGAACCCCACGATCGCATTTGAGGGGTGCCAATGGGAAACAGAGGGAGTATGCTCCCTCTGTCACCGTTTACATGCAGATGGCACCATTGCCCAACCGCTCAGCTAATGTGCTCAATAGTATGGAGACGATGAATCCTGACATCTCACCACCTGACAATGGCCCCCAGGTCTCCGATCTTAGCGCCAGGTCACTGGACTGACCCCAGCATGGAGTTACAGCGCAGTGATAATACGTTCTGAGATGGATGGTGGAAAGCAGAGATCGTCAGTGTATGGCCTAGTTCACACCACGTCTCTACATGTCACTGCACACACGTGTATACACTGCACATGACGGCTCTTACCTTGTGATATAAGAGGCTGGTGCTCCTCCATTACATGTCACTGCACACACGTGTATACACTGCACATGACGGCTCTTACCTTGTGATATAAGAGGCTGGTGGTCCTCCATTACATGTCACTGCACACACGTGTATACACTGCACATGACGGCTCTTACCTTGTGATATAAGAGGCTGGTGCTCCTCCATTACATGTCACTGCACACACGTGTATACACTGCACATGACGGGTCTTACCTTGTGATATAAGAGGCTGGTGCTCCTCCATTACATGTCACTGCACACACGTGTATACACTGCACATGACGGCTCTTACCTTGTGGTATAAGAGGCTGGTGCTCCTCCATTACATGTCACTGCACACACGTGTATACACTGCACATGACGGCTCTTACCTTGTGATATAAGAGGCTGGTGCTCCTCCATTACATGTCACTGCACACATGTGTATACACTGCACATGACAGGTCTTACCCTGTGATATAAGAGGCTGGTGCTCCTCCATTACATGTCACTGCACACACGTGTATACACTGCACATGACGGCTCTTACCTTGTGATATAAGAGGCTGGTGCTCCTCCATTACATGTCACTGCACACACGTGTATACACTGCACAAGACGGCTCTTACCTTGTGATATAAGAGGCTGGTGGTCCTCCATTACATGTCATTGCACACACGTGTATACACTGCACATGACGGCTCTTACCTTGTGATATAAGAGGCTGGTGCTCCTCCATTACATGTCACTGCACACACGTGTATACACTGCACATGACGGGTCTTACCTTGTGATATAAGAGGCTGGTGCTCCTCCATTACATGTCACTGCACACACGTGTATACACTGCACATGACGGGTCTTACCTTGTGATATAAGAGGCTGGTGCTCCTCCATTACATGTCACTGCACACACGTGTATACACTGCACATGACGGCTCTTACCTTGTGATATAAGAGGCTGGTGCTCCTCCATTACATGTCACTGCACACACGTGTATACACTGCACATGACGGGTCTTACCTTGTGATATAAGAGGCTGGTGCTCCTCCATTACATGTCACGGCACACACGTGTATACACTGCACATGACGGCTCTTACCTTGTGATATAAGAGGCTGGTGCCCCTCCATTACATGTCACTGCACACACGTGTATACACTGCACATGACGGCTCTTACCTTGTGATATAAGAGGCTGGTGCTCCTCCATCATGGCCTCCTTGTACAGATCCTTGTGTCCTTCTATATACTCCCACTCCTCCATGGAGAAATAGACAGTGACGTCCTGACACCTTAGAGGAACCTGACAACACAATGACACCGTCATCACCCAGACCCCTCCAGTGCTGTTACTGGAGAATTTCCCAGCATTCCCAGCAGTGTCACCTCTCCAGTCAGCAGCTCCATCATCTTGTGGGTGAGCTCTAGGATCTTCTGCTCATGTATCAGGGGGTGAGGGGGAGGCTCTGTGTTGGGGGGAGGGGTCCTGCTCCGCCCTCCTGACTCCTGGAGATGGATGATGGGAGTCACACAGTCCCCCGATGTCTTCTTCACTATTGTGTTCTCCTGTGGATGGAGAGAGACACTTAGGGAATAAACCCTTCAGGGGCCATGTGCTCTCCTCCGGCCATTTCCTCCTGGGTACAACGTGCCTACTTACCTTCTCATGGCTCCTACAACATGACTATTGGTCACTGGTCACATGACACATCACTCACCATATTGGGGGTTGATCTTCAGGTTCTCCATCACTTGGAAGGTCTGGAGGCCGTTCTCCAGGACCCTGGACTCTTCTTGTCACTTCCTATGAAGGATTCTCCTTCCCGATGTCTGACTTGTTACAGAATACAATAAAGAGGAGAGAAATCTAGAAAAGTTTACCTCTCCGCTCAGCAGGGAGATGATCTCCAAGGTGAGGTCTAATATTCTTCTGCTGATCTCCTTCCTGTCCATCCTTGGTGGTCGTTCAGGAGAAGAGGAGAGAACTGGAGGAGCTGGAGGCTTCTAGTACTGCAGGCGCCTTTATGAGAAGAGGAGAGGAAATCATCCGGGGACAAGACCAGATGTCACCTCCAGAACCGCACTTCCTGAGTCTGGAGGGGCCCCGCTTCTCAGAGACCCCACCACATGGATTCCAGGGGCCCCAACATGGAGATTTCTGGTGGTTCCACAGGAGATAAATGTCTGATAGATGCAGGTCCCACCTCTGGGCTGTGCTCAGCTGTGTCCAGAACTCCTAGAGAAGAGACTGGAGAGAGCTGAGCTCAGGCCGGGTCCCGCTCCATCCATTCTCCTCCTGGTTGCAGGGGTCCCTCACCAGGACAGTCAGGGGCCAGCAAATTTATTTAACCAATCACTGGTAACAGGAGTCGTCCCAGATGATTGGAAATTAGCAAATGCTGTGCCCATTCACAAGAAAGGTAGTAGGGAGGAATCGGGCAACTATAGGCCAGTAAGCCTGACATCAATAGTGGGGAAATTAATGGAAACCATACTTAAGGAGAGGATTGTGGACCATCTAAAATCCCATGGATTGAAAGATGAAAAACAGCATGGGTTTACTTCAGGGAGATCATGTCAAACTAATCTTATTGATTTTTTTGATTGGGTGACTAAAATAATAGATGGAGGAGGTGCAGTAGACATCGCTTATCTAGACTTTAGTAAGGCTTTTGATACTGTCCCACATAGAAGGCTTATCAATAAAGTGCAGTCTTTGGGCTTGGACTCCCATATTGTTGAATGGATTAGGCAGTGGCTGAGGGACAGACAACAGAGGGTTGTAGTCAATGGAGTATATTCAGACCAAGGTCTTGTTACCAGTGGGGTACCTCAGGGATCTGTTCTGGGACCCATATTGTTTAATATCTTTATCAGCGAAATTGCAGAAGGCCTCGATGGTAAGGTGTGTCTTTTTGCTGATGACACAAAGATTTGTAACAGGGTTGATGTTCCTGGAGGAATACACCAAATGGAAAAGGATTTAGGAAGACTAGAGGAATGGTCAAAAATCTGGCAACTAAAATGTAATGTTGATAAGTGCAAGATAATGCACCTGGGGCGTAAAAACCCAAGAGCAGAATATAAAATCAGTGATACAGTCCTAACCTCAGTATCTGAGGAAAGGGATTTAGGGGTCATTATTTCAGAAGACTTAAAGGTAGGCAGACAATGTCATAGAGCAGCAGGAAATGATAGCAGAATGCTTGGGTGTATAGGGAGAGGCATTACCAGTAGACAGAGGGAGGCGCTCATGCCGCTCTACAGAGCACTAGTGAGACCTCATCTGGAGTATTGTGCTCAGTACTGGAGACCATATCTCCAGAAGGATATTGATACTTTGGAGAGAGTTCAGAGAAGAGCTACTAAACTAGTACATGGATTGCAGGATAAAACTTACCAGGAAAGGTTAAAGGACCTTAACATGTATAGCTTGGAAGAAAGACGAGACAGAGGGGATATGATAGAAACTGCTAAATACATAAAGGGAATCAACAAGGTAAAAGAGGAAAGAAGATTTAAAAGAAGAAAAACTACCACAAGAGGACATAGTGTTAAATTAGAGGGGCAAAGGTTTAAAAGTAATATCAGGAAGTATTACTTTACTGAGAGAGTAGTGGATGCATGGAATAGCCTTCCTGCAGAAGTGGTAGCTGCAAATACAGTGGAGGAGTTTAAGCATGCATGGGATAGGCATAAGGCCATCCTTCATATAAGATAGGGCCAGGGGCTATCCATAGTATTCAGTATATTGGGCAGACTAGATGGGCCAAATGGTTCTTATCTGCCGACACATTCTATGTTTCTATGTAAGCTGAGGAGCGGAGAAGGATTCCTGTGTGTAATGGAGGAGAATCTCCAGAGGTGACATGTCTGAGCTCTCCACCACACTGTCTCCTCACAGCTCATCTTACCTGCAGGCTGGAGGAATGGCTGATACCAGAGAGAACAAGAGCCCTGACTACCGACCAGGACCTGCCCAGTATCTGCTGCACTGCCAGAGCTGAAGGACCTGGGGTGACGTCACTGTCATATGATCAGTGCAGGGGGCGGGGCTCTTCTATAGCCATTGACTGCATAATAGTGACTTCATCACAAGTTCTTCACCACCTATCCTCTTCGCCAGTGTTGAGCCACGCCTCTTTCACTGATCACATGACAGTGATGTCTTCCAAGGTCCTTCACTACCTGTTAATGAGCCCCACCCCCTGCACTGATCACATGATCGTGACATCACCTCCAGGTCCTTCACCATATCTTCTCCACTGCTGAGCCCCTCCCCCTTCACGTATCACATGACGGTGACGTCACCCCAGGTCCTTCAGCTCTGGCAGTGCAGCAGATACTGGGCAGGTCCTGGTCGGTAGTCAGGGCTCTTGTTCTCTCTGGTATCAGCCATTCCTCCAGCCTGCAGGTAAGATGAGCTCTGAGGAGACAGTGTGGTGGAGAGCTCAGACATGTCACCTCTGGAGATTCTCCTCCATTACACACAAGGAATCCTTCTCTGCTCCTCAGCTTAGTATGATGGGGGAGTAGTAGTGGGGATAGTGGGGGTTGTCATCATTCGCTGGCCCCTGACTGTCTTGTTAAGGGGCCCCTGCCTCCAGGAGGAGAATGAATGGAGCGGGGCCCGGCCTGAGCTCAGCTCTCTCCAGTCTCTTCTCTAGGAGTTCTGGACACAGCTGAGCACAGCCCAGAGGTGGGACCTGCATCTATCAGACAGTTATCTCCTGTGAAGCCACCAGAGATCTCCATGTTGGGGCCCCTGGAATCCATATGGTGGGGTCTCTGAGAAGCGGGGCCCCTCCAGGCTCAGGAAGTGCGGTTCTGGAGGTGACATCTGGTCTTGTCCCCTGGATGATTTCCTCTCCTCTTCTCATAAAGGCGCCTGCAGTACTAGAAGCCTCCAGCTCCTCCAGTTCTCTCCTCTTCTCCTGAATGACCACCAAGGATGGACAGGAAGGAGGTCAGCAGAAGGATATTAGACCTCACCTTGGAGATCATCTCCCTGCTGAGCGGAGAGGTAAACTTTTCTAGATTTCTCTCCTCTTTATTGTATTCTGTAACAAGTCAGACATCGGGGAGGAGAATCCATCATAGGAAGTGATAGGAAGAGTCCAGGGTCCTGTAGAACGGCCTCCAGACTTTCCAAGTGATGGAGAACCTGAAGATCAGCCCCCAGTATGGTGAGTGATGTGTCATTTGACCAGTGACCAATAGTCATGTTGTAGGAGCCATGAGAAGGTAAGTAGGCACGTTGTACCAGGAGGAGAGGGCTGGAGGAGAGCACATGGCCCCTGAAGGGTTTATTCCCTAAGTGTCTCTCTCCATCCACAGGAGTACACAATAGTGAAGAAGACATCGGGGGACTGTGTGACTCCCATCATCCATCTCCAGGAGTCAGGAGGGCGGAGCAGAACCCCTCCCCCCATCACAGAGCCTCCCCCTCACCCCCTGATACATGAGCAGAAGATCCTAGAACTCACCCACAAGATGATGGAGCTGCTGACTGGAGAGGTGACACTGCTGGGAATGCTGGGAAATTCTCCAGTAACAGCACTGGAGGGGTCTGGGTGATGACGGTGTCATTGTGTTGTCAGGTTCCTATAAGGTGTCAGGACGTCACTGTCTATTTCTCCATGGAGGAGTGGGAGTATATAGAAGGACACAAGGATCTGTACAAGGAGGCCATGATGGAGGAGCACCAGCCTCTTATATCACAAGGTAAGAGCCGTCATGTGCAGTGTATACACGTGTGTGCAGTGACATGTAATGGAGGAGCACCAGCCTCTTAAATCACAAGGTAAGAGCCGTCATGTGCAGTGTATACACGTGTGTGCAGTGACATGTAATGGAGGAGCACCAGCCTCTTATATCACAGGGTAAGAGCCGTCATGTGCAGTGTATACACGTGTGTGCAGTGAGATGTAATGGAGGAGCACCAGCCTCTTATATCACAAGGTAAGAGCCGTCATGTGCAGTGTATACACGTGTGTGCAGTGACATGTAATGGAGGAGCACCAGCCTCTTATATCACAGGGTAAGAGCCGTCATGTGCAGTGTATACACGTGTGTGCAGTGACATGTAATGGAGGAGCACCAGCCTCTTATATCACAAGGTAAGAGCCGTCATGTGCAGTGTATACACGTGTGTGCAGTGACATGTAATGGAGGAGCACCAGCCTCTTATATCACAAGGGAAGAGCCGTCATGTGCAGTGTATACACGTGTGTGCAGTGACATGTAATGGAGGAGCACCAGCCTCTTATATCACAAGGTAAGAGCCGTCATGTGCAGTGTATACACGTGTGTGCAGTGACATGTAATGGAGGAGCACCAGCCTCTTATATCACAAGGTAAGAGCCGTCATGTGCAGTGTATACACGTGTGTGCAGTGACATGTAATGGAGGATCACCAGCCTCTTATATCACAGGGTAAGAGCCGTCATGTGCAGTGTATACATGTGTGTGCAGTGACATGTAATGGAGGAGCACCAGCCTCTTATATCACAAGGTAAGAGCCGTCATGTGCAGTGTATACACGTGTGTGCAGTGACATGTAATGGAGGAGCACCAGCCTCTTATATCACAAGGTAAGAGCCGTCATGTGCAGTGTATACACGTGTGTGCAGTGACATGTAATGGAGGAGCACCAGCCTCTTATATCACAAGGTAAGAGCCGTCATGTGCAGTGTATACACGTGTGTGCAGTGACATGTAATGGAGGAGCACCAGCCTCTTATATCACAAGGTAAGAGCCGTCATGTGCAGTGTATACACGTGTGTGCAGTGACATGTAATGGAGGAGCACCAGCCTCTTATATCACAAGGTAAGAGCCGTCATGTGCAGTGTATACACGTGTGTGCAGTGACATGTAATGGAGGATCACCAGCCTCTTATATCACAGGGTAAGAGCCGTCATGTGCAGTGTATACATGTGTGTGCAGTGACATGTAATGGAGGAGCACCAGCCTCTTATATCACAAGGTAAGAGCCGTCATGTGCAGTGTATACACGTGTGTGCAGTGACATGCAATGGAGGAGCACCAGCCTCTTATATCACAGGGTAAGAGCCGTCATGTGCAGTGTATACACGTGTGTGCAGTGACATGTAATGGAGGAGCACCAGCCTCTTATATCACAAGGTAAGAGCCGTCATGTGCAGTGTATACACGTGTGTGCAGTGACATGTAATGGAGGAGCACCAGCCTCTTATATCACAAGGTAAGAGCCGTCATGTGCAGTGTATACACGTGTGTGCAGTGACATGTAATGGAGGAGCACCAGCCTCTTATATCACAAGGTAAGAGCCGTCATGTGCAGTGTATACACGTGTGTGCAGTGACATGTAATGGAGGAGCACCAGCCTCTTATATCACAAGGTAAGAGCCGTCATGTGCAGTGTATACACGTGTGTGCAGTGACATGTAATGGAGGAGCACCAGCCTCTTATATCACAAGGTAAGAGCCGTCATGTGCAGTGTATACACGTGTGTGCAGTGACATGTAATGGAGGATCACCAGCCTCTTATATCACAGGGTAAGAGCCGTCATGTGCAGTGTATACATGTGTGTGCAGTGACATGTAATGGAGGAGCACCAGCCTCTTATATCACAAGGTAAGAGCCGTCATGTGCAGTGTATACACGTGTGTGCAGTGACATGCAATGGAGGAGCACCAGCCTCTTATATCACAGGGTAAGAGCCGTCATGTGCAGTGTATACACGTGTGTGCAGTGACATGTAATGGAGGAGCACCAGCCTCTTATATCACAAGGTAAGAGCCGTCATGTGCAGTGTATACACGTGTGTGCAGTGACATGTAATGGAGGAGCACCAGCCTCTTATATCACAAGGTAAGAGCCATCATGTGCAGTGTATACACGTGTGTGCAGTGACATGTAATGGAGGAGCACCAGCCTCTTATATCACAAGGTAAGACCCGTCATGTGCAGTGTATACACGTGTGTGCAGTGACATGTAATGGAGGAGCACCAGCCTCTTATATCACAAGGTAAGACCCGTCATGTGCAGTGTATACACGTGTGTGCAGTGACATGTAATGGAGGAGCACCAGCCTCTTATATCACAAGGTAAGACCCGTCATGTGCAGTGTATACACGTGTGTGCAGTGACATGTAATGGAGGAGCACCAGCCTCTTATATCACAAGGTAAGAGCCGTCATGTGCAGTGTATACACGTGTGTGCAGTGACATGTAATGGAGGAGCACCAGCCTCTTATATCACAAGGTAAGAGCCATCATGTGCAGTGTATACACGTGTGTGCAGTGACATGTACAGACGTGGTGTGAACAAGGCCTTACACTGACGATCTCTGCCCTCCCCCACCCCCACAATAGATGGCTGCTCTATAATACACGGCATCTGCAGTACTTGGAGAAGACAGAGGTGTCAGTGCTACAGTCCTATTGTAACACGTGGTGCACAGATCCCCGGTGCCATGTGTTACTATGGTAACAGCCCCCAGCTATTCAGCAGTGACCTGCAGGGGGAAGTCCAGGGGCTTCTATAAGGAGCGGCCAGGTCCTGTCTACATGAGTGTGGAGAAGCTCGGGTTCTGCTCGGTCTCAGAACGTATTATCACTGCGCTGTAACTCCATGCTGGGGTCAGTCCAGTGACCTGGCGCTAAGATCAGAGACCTGGGGGCCATTGTCAGGTGGTGAGATGTCAGGATTCAGCGTCTCCATACTATGGAGCACATTAGCTGAGAGGACGGTTTATGTTTCCTATAGTGACCACAACACAACAGCTCGCAGAACGTCTGAGGACATGTGACTGGATTTTAGAAGCAATCAAAAGATTTTCTGTTATAGCCCCCTTGTTGGACTATTAATTGGTTAAAAAAGTAAAAAAAAAAAAATGTTTATTAAATAAAAAACATTCCAATAAATAAAAATACGCTTTTCAATAAAAAAAATTGCAAAAATAAAATTTCTCGTACATGTTTGGTATCACCGCGTCCGTAACAATCCACACTGTACCAATATCATGTAAATTATCCCCTATGGTGAACGTCGTAAAAAAATTCAGAATTGCTAATTTCTTCTTAATAAAAACGTAATAACAAGCGATCAAAAAGCGTTATTTACCCCAAAATGGTACCAATGAAAACTACAAGTCGTCCCACAAATATCCAGCCCTCTCACAACTGCATAGAAAGAAAAATTAAAAGATGATAATTACTCTCACCGGTAATTGGATTTTCCGTATAGCCTCCACAACGGCACTATGCAGGAGGTTACTCTGCCTCCCAGGGACAGGAAACAACGTGGAGACCAAAGATGTAAAAGCCTCCTCCCCTTTACCTTCTCCAGTAAATATCCAAGAACTCCGGACGATGCTGAAAAGAATTTTAATTTGGGAGAAAACAATACACTTGAACGAAATTTAAATCAGAAGATACAGGCAAGATGATTAGGGTGGGAAATCCCAGTGCCGTTGTGGAGGCTAGACGGAAAGTCCAATTACCGGTAAGAGTAATTATCATCTTTTCCGTACGCCTCCCCAACGGCACTAAGCAGGAGGATTAACAAAGGAACAAGACTAGGGAGGGACTGCTGCAGACAAGACTTTTTATCCGAAGGACAAGTCCCTGTTAGTCAAAACATCGAGTTTATAATGATTAAAGAAAGGACCAGGTCGTCGCCTGGCAGATCTGAGACAATGATGCTGAGGCACTTTCTGCCCATGAAGTAGACATAGGTGGAGAGAGTCCTTTTCCTTTATAGGCCATAGTTTATAGAGACATGGTAGTTTTTGAGTCCCCCTGACCCTTTTTCTGCCCTGCGTATTGGACTAGAAGACAATCGGACTTGGTTAAACTTCTCCTCGGCAGCCGATTTTAGCCTGAGGGCAAAAGGTGGGCAATGATATTTCTTGCTGGCCGTGAAATCTTCAGAATACCTTTGGTAAGAAAGAGGCTCATGTTTCAGTTCTATTCTATCATCCAGAATATTAAGATAAGGAGGTCCACAGGACAATGCTTGTATTTCTCCTTTTCTTCTAGCCGAGGTGATGGCTATTAGGAAGGCAGTTTTTATGGATAACAGCCTGAGAGTGATTTCATCAAGTGGTTCAAAGGGAGGATCCATAAGAGCTGAGAGGACTAAGTTGAGATCCCAAGTAGGGACCATAGACCTGATAGTAGGATGCAATCTACAAGCCCCTTTTGAAAACCTTTTGATTAAATCAAACTCAGCTAACCTGACTTCCATGACGGCACTGAGCACTTCTATCTGGACTTTAAGGATACTCACTCTTAACCTCTTATCAAGACCTTTTTGTTCCCTCAAAGGCCTAGCTAATGTCCGACTGCTCTTATTATTCGAAAAAGTGTAGTCTGCTCCTTGCCAACAGGCCCTCGTTCGTATATCAAGCTTATCCTTAAGCGCCATACATCCACCAACTGGTCAGAGTGAAAGACGTTTAAGACGATGAAGGTAAGAGAAGGTCAGGTGTGAGACATCTATTAAAAATTCAATGGCAAAATTAAAATCCCTTCCGACCAGTAGTGTTACTTCTGCAAAATCCTCTAGTTTAGTTAAAATATTATCGAGGGGCGGAAATTCATTGGAGTTGGGGAGGTAAATGTTGGCTAAGGTGTATAATTGTCCCGTTAATATTCCCTTAACGAACAAAAATCTACCATTACTATCGGTGTGAGTGACGGTCAGTTCCCAGGAGACACTCCTAGAAATAAGAATATTAACCCCGAGATTTAGATTTGGAAAAAACAGCTATAATAAGAAACAGGGTATCGGGGGGGGGGGGGGATGAAAAGCAGGGATAGATCCATGGCAGAAATGCGTTTCCTGCATAAAGGCAATCCGTACCTTTTTGCTGGATGATGGAGGACCTCTTTTCCAGTGTATTCAGCCAATTGGTGTTAATGGATGCAAAGGATATGGTAGACATGGTCACAGCCTGGAAACAGAAGGAAAAAAGAGAAGAAAAAAAAAGGCGTGTGTTGTGGGGGGGGGGGGGGGGTTGTGTTAGACGAGGAGGAAGGAGCAAGCAAAGGTTAAGCTGATCAAGAGCTATGTACCCAACCCGGCTAATCCAGAGCAGGTAAAAAGAAGAACGAAAAGAACAAAATAAACGCACAATGGAAAATTTCACTAAGCAAATCCTGAGATGTCCATGAGTGAACAAGCCAGGACACACAGTCTACTGGGGGAGAGGACAAGCTGTAATGAGTCACAGGTACAAAGGAGAAGAAATAATGAGTAAGAAAAAAATAAAGTAAAGAAACAAAACATTTTGAGTATCCAGTCAGGATCTAAGGAAACTAGGCAGAACACGGTAACTCAGTGATCACCGACACACCACTACGAAGTGTTCAGTCAGAATGGGTGACCATTGGTATACTAACTCTATCATCAACTGTAGGCCGGCACGGCAAAGGTACACTGTGGCACCTGCTAAAACTAGCCCTACATATAACTAGGCCCTGGGAGTCCATGGGAGCTTTAGCCACATCCCATTCTAAGGGGGGTTTCTCCCGTAGATGAAGGTACAGAAGAGGAAGGTCTCTGTTGAGGCTTGCAGCGATCCCATCGAGGAAGTGGAGGAGCCTGGGATAGAGAAGATGGAAAGTCCAGCCAGTTTGGCAGGGAGAGGCTAGAGAATTGCAAGAAGTGCGCCAAATCCTCAGCTTGGTCTGGGGAATGAAAGACAAAAGATGTTCCATTTCTGCGGATAATAGGATGGAATGGGTGGCCCCATCGGTATTCTTCGTTGACTGTTTGTAGTTAAGGTTTAAGAAGATGTCTCATTGCCAGGGTGCATCTGGAAACATCTGGCAATGAATGAATCTGAGCACCTGCAAATGAGGTTGGCCTCCGTCTCCAGGCCTGTTGCAAAATCTCCTTTTTCTCTGGGGATGTGCACTCTACAAAGAACATCTCTGGATGTAGAATTATCAGGGCGTTTTGGGTCCATGACACAATGAACTCTAAGTAAATTCCCACTTCCGCTGGTCTGGATAGAACAGTATTAAAAATTGTAGTCACTGCAGAGCGCAGCTCATTAGTAGGAACAGTTTCAGGGATTACACACAATGTGATATTATTACGACGACCCCTCTTTTCCTAATCATCAATTTGAAGTAGATGTTTGTTCAGGGTGCATTCTAGAGAAAGGGTCTCCTCAACATTAGAGAGGCGGGTGTCTAGGGCAGTGGTGGCTTGTGCCTGGGGATTCAATTGGGTGAAAAAGCCTTGAAGGTCTCCCTTGACGGATGCAATGACCTGTTCCTGTCTTCTTCCCATAGTGCTGTCTGTCCCCCAGGTAAGTGGCACGCACATGCACTTGGCCACCCACATGATGTAATGTGATTCTTCAGATACTGATTATTCTACCATTGCTCCTTTTCAGATACTTAGGGCATCTCAGCACAGGTGATGAGGAACAGAATATTGTTATTTCCCCCGATAACTAAACCTAGAAGTGAAGGAGCTGAGAGAAGAGTCTGGTCTATAGACAGATCTACAGGAGGCCATGTATTCAGTCACTGTGTGCTTGTGTCTCCACAGATGGATCCAGGAGGAGAAATCCACCAGAGAGATGTCCCCATCCTCTGTATTCCCAGGACTGTCCAGAGGAGAAGGTCCCAGAGAACCCTCAGGTAGATGGAGCTGAGCCCTATACACATCTATATAGGGGGGTCCTGCAGTCATAGAGGGGTCATAGATTGTGGGGGTCTCTTCTGTGGATCTGTTAGATTTCCCACCTGTCTGCTGTATTGTACTGAATTGTTACAGATGACAAATCAGGGGGAAGATCTGACTATTATTAAAGTGGAGGATGAAGAACAGAGGATGATGGACGATCCCCCGTGTAAGAGTGAGGTGGAGGAGGACATTCCAGGAGATGTCACCACAGGTATGGAATCATGAATGGAGAAAGTGACTTCAGATTCTGTCCTTGGTGCCTTCAGGGCAGGAGGAGAATCTGATCTCCGGCTGCTGAGCTGCTCTTTAATTGGAGATGTCCCCATTACATCATGAAGGGTTCCCCTTATCCAGCTGACATCTGCTGACCATGTGACTTCCGCTCTTTGTTGCCCCACCTCCTTAGACAGAACGTGACAGTTACTTCTTTAACCCCTTATGACCACCCATACACCTTATTATGGCGTTCACTAAGGGGCCTTAGGCTGGGCCGCCGCTTTTTCACAGGGGAGCGGGGACCCGGCTGTCACATGAGAACGGCGGTCCTGCTCGAACAGCCCGGACCGACAGGAATGCAGTTTAACGTTTTATATGCCACGGGCAATGGCGCCCGCTGCATGTAAAGCACTGACAGAGGGAGCGGACTCCTTCTGTCTCCCATAAGCAGTCTGCAAATGCGATTGCGGGGTGCTGATGTGTGTAAAGGCAGGCTGGGGTCTTATGAAGGTCCCAAGCCTGCCTTGAGTAGTTTCCAGCAGGCTGTGCCTCTCTGGGGCAACCTGCTGGTCAACGTCAGTATAGCAGACATTAAAATGCAATGAAATATAGGGATAATGCATCGCATTTTAAAAGCAATCTGAAAATTGTCTGTTAATAGTCCCCTTGTAAGACTATTAACCACCTCCGGACCGCTGTACGCACAGACGCGTCCTGGAGGTGGTTGATTCATTCCGAGTGGACGCATATACGCGTCATCTCGCGAGACGCGAGATTTCCTGTGAACGCGCGCACACAGGCGCGCGCGCTCACAGGAACGGAAGGTAAGAGAGTTGATCTCCAGCCTGCCAGCGGCGATCGTTCGCTGGCAGGCTGGAGATGTGTTTTTTTTTAACCCCTAACAGGTATATTAGACGCTGTTTTGATAACAGCGTCTAATATACCTGCTACCTGGTCCTCTGGTGGTCCCCTTTGTTTGGATCGACCACCAGAGGACACAGGTAGCTCAGTAAAGTCCCACCAAGCACCACTACACTACACTACACCCCCCCCCCGTCACTTATTAACCCCTTATTAGCCCCTGATCACCCCATATAGACTCCCTGATCACCCCCCTGTCATTGATTACCCCCCTGTCATTGATCAACCCCCTGTAAAGCTCCATTCAGATGTCCGCATGATTTTTACGGATCCACTGATAGATGGATCGGATCCGCAAAACGCATCCGGACGTCTGAATGAAGCCTTACAGGGGCATGATCAATGACTGTGGTTATCACCCCATATAGACTCCCTGATCACCCCCCTGTCATTGATCACCCCCCTGTCATTGATTACCCCCCTGTAAAGCTCCATTCAGACGTCCGCATGATTTTTACGGATCCACTGATAGATGGATCGGATCCGCAAAACGCATCCGGACGTCTGAATGAAGCCTTACAGGGGCATGATCAATGACTGTGGTGATCACCCCATATAGACTCCCTGATCACCCCCCTGTAAAGCTCCATTCAGATGTCCGCATGATTTTTACGGATGCACTGATAGATGGATCGGATCCGCAAAACGCATCCGGACGTCTGAATGAAGCCTTACAGGGGCGTGATCAATGACTGTGGTGATCACCCCATATAGACTCCCTGATCACCCCCCTGTCATTGATTACCCCCCTGTAAAGCTCCATTCAGACGTCCGCATGATTTTTACGGATGCACTGATAGATGGATCGGATCCGCAAAACGCATCCGGACGTCTGAATGAAGCCTTACAGGGGCGTGATCAATGACTGTGGTGATCACCCCATATAGACTCCCTGATCACCCCCCTGTCATTGATTACCCCCCTGTCATTGATTACCCCCCTGTAAAGCTCCATTCAGACGTCCGCATGATTTTTACGGATGCACTGATAGATGGATCGGATCCGCAAAGCGCATCCGGGCGTCTGAATGAAGCCTTACAGGGGCATGATCAATGACTGTGGTTATCACCCCATATAGACTCCCTGATCACCCCCCTGTCATTGATTACCCCCCCTGTCATTGATCACCCCCCTGTCATTGATCACCCCTCTGTAAAGCTCCATTCAGATGTCCGCATGATTTTTACGGATGCACTGATAGATGGATCGGATCCGCAAAACGCATACGGACGTCTGAATGAAGCCTTACAGGGGCGTGATCAATGACTGTGGTGATCACCCCATATAGACTCCCTGATCACCCCCCTGTAAAGCTCCATTCAGATGTCCGCATGATTTTTACGGATGCACTGATAGATGGATCGGATCCGCAAAACGCATCCGGACGTCTGAATGAAGCCTTACAGGGGCGTGATCAATGACTGTGGTGATCACCCCATATAGACTCCCTGATCACCCCCCTGTCATTGATTACCCCCCTGTAAAGCTCCATTCAGACGTCCGCATGATTTTTACGGATGCACTGATAGATGGATCGGATCCGCAAAACGCATCCGGACGTCTGAATGAAGCCTTACAGGGGCATGATCAATGACTGTGGTGATCACCCCATATAGACTCCCTGATCACCCCCCTGTCATTGATTACCCCCCTGTCATTGATTACCCCCCTGTAAAGCTCCATTCAGACGTCCGCATGATTTTTACGGATCCACTGATAGATGGATCGGATCCGCAAAGCGCATCCGGGCGTCTGAATGAAGCCTTACAGGGGCGTGATCAATGACTGTGGTTATCACCCCATATAGACTCCCTGATCACCCCCCTGTCATTGATTACCCCCCCTGTCATTGATCACCCCTCTGTAAAGCTCCATTCAGATGTCCGCATGATTTTTACGGATGCACTGATAGATGGATCGGATCCGCAAAACGCATCCGGACGTCTGAATGAAGCCTTACAGGGGCGTGATCAATGACTGTGGTGATCACCCCATATAGACTCCCTGATCACCCCCCTGTCATTGATCACCCCCCTGTCATTGATCACCCCCCTGTAAGGCTCCATTCAGACATTTTTTTGGCCCAAGTTAGCGGAATTATTATTATTTTTTTCTTACAAAGTCTCATATTCCACTAACTTGTGTCAAAAAATGAAATCTCACATGAACTCGCCATACCCCTCACGGAATCCAAATGCGTAAAATTTTTTAGACATTTATATTCCAGACTTCTTCTCACGCTTTAGGGCCCCTAGAATGCCAGGGCAGTATAAATACCCCACATGTGACCCCATTTCGGAAAGAAGACACCCCCAGGTATTCCGTGAGGGGCATATTGAGTCCATGAAAGATTGAAATTTTTGTCCCAAGTTAGCGGAACGGGAGACTTTGTGAGAAAAAAATAAAAAATATCAATTTCCGCTAACTTGTGCCAAAAAAAAAAAATTTCTATGAACTCGCCATGCCCCTCATTGAATACCTTGGGGTGTCTTCTTTCCAAAATGGGGTCACATGTGGGGTATTTATACTGCCCTGGCATTCTAGGGGCCCCAAAGCGTGAGAAGAAGTCTGGTATCCAAATGTCTAAAAATGCCCTCCTAAAAGGAATTTGGGCACCTTTGCGCATCTAGGCTGCAAAAAAGTGTCACACATCTGGTATCGCCGTACTCAGGAGAAGTTGGGGAATGTGTTTTGGGGTGTCATTTTACATATACCCATGCTGGGTGAGAGAAATATCTTGGTCAAATGCCAACTTTGTATAAAAAAATTGGAAAAGTTGTCTTTTGCCAAGATATTTCTCTCACCCAGCAAGGGTATATGTAAAATGACACCCCAAAACACATTCCCCAACTTCTCCTGAATACGGCGATACCACATGTGTGACACTTTTTTGCAGCCTAGGTGGGCAAAGGGGCCCATATTCCAAAGAGCACCTTTAGGATTTCACAGGTCATTTACCTACTTAACACACATTAGGGCCCCTGGAAAATGCCAGGGCAGTATAACTACCCCACAAGTGACCCCATTTTGGAAAGAAGACACCCCAAGGTATTCCGTGAGGGGCATGGCGAGTTCCTAGAATTTTTTATTTTTTGTCACAAGTTAGTGGAAAATGCTGATTTTTTTTTTTTTTTTTTTTTTATACAAAGTCTCATATTCCACTAACTTGTGACAAAAAATAAAAACTTCCATGAACTCACTATGCCCATCAGCGAATACCTTGGGGTCTCTTCTTTCCAAAATGGGGTCACTTGTGGGGTAGTTATACTGCCCTGGCATTCTAGGGGCCCAAATGTGTGGTAAGGAGTTTGAAATCAAATTCTGTAAAAAATGACGAGTGAAATCCGAAAGGTGCTCTTTGGAATATGGGCCCCTTTGCCCACCTAGGCTGCAAAAAAGTGTCACACATCTGGTATTGCCGTACTCAGGAGAAGGTAAGGAATGTGTTTTGGGGTGTCATTTTACATATACCCATGCTGGGTGAGAGAAATATCTTGGCAAAAGACAACTTTTCCAATTTTTTTATACAAAGTTGGCATTTGACCAAGATATTTATCTCACCCAGCATGGGTATATGTAAAAAGACACCCCAAAACACATTCCTCAACTTCTCCTGAATACAGAGATACCAGATGTGTGACACTTTTTTGCAGCCTAGGTGGGCAAAGGGGCCCATATTCCAAAGAGCACCTTTCGGATTTCACAGGTCAATTTTTACAGAATTTGATTTCAAACTCCTTACCACACATTTGGGCCCCTAGAATGCCAGGGCAGTATAACTACCCCACAAGTGACCCCATTTTGGAAAGAAGAGACCCCAAGGTATTCGCTGATGGGCATAGTGAGTTCATGGAAATTTTTATTTTTTGTCACAAGTTAGTGGAATATGAGACTTTGTATGAAAAAAAAAATCAAAAAAAAAATCATCATTTTCCACTAACTTGTGACAAAAAATAAAAAATTCTAGGAACTTGCCATGCCCCTCACGGAATACCTTGGGGTGTCTTCTTTCCAAAATGGGGTCACTTGTGGGGTAGTTATACTGCCCTGGCATTCTAGGGGCCCAAATGTGTGGTAAGGAGTTTGAAATCAAATTCTGTAAAAAATGACTTGTGAAATCCGAAAGGTGCTCTTTGGAATATGGGCCCCTTTGCCCACCTAGGCTGCAAAAAAGTGTCACACATCTGGTATCTCCGTACTCAGGAGAAGTTGGGGAATGTGTTTTGGGGTGTCATTTTACATATACCCATGCTGGGTGAGAGAAATATCTTGGCAAAAGACAACTTTTCCCATTTTTTTATACAAAGTTGGCATTTGACCAAGATATTTATCTCACCCAGCATGGGTATATGTAAAAAGACACCCCAAAACACATTCCCCAACTTCTCCTGAATACGGAGATACCACATGTGTGACACTTTTTTGCAGCCTAGGTGGGCAAAGGGGCCCATATTCCAAAGAGCACCTTTCGGATTTCACAGGTCATTTTTTACAGAATTTGATTTCAAACTCCTTACCACACATTTGGGCCCCTAGAATGCCAGGGCAGTATAACTACCCCACAAGTGACCCCATTTTGGAAAGAAGAGACCCCAAGGTATTTCGTGATGGGCATAGTGAGTTCATAGAAGTTTTTATTTTTTGTCACAAGTTAGTGGAATATGAGACTTTGTAAGAAAAAAAATAAATAAAAAAAAAATCATCATTTTCCGCTAACTTGTGACAAAAAATAAAAAGTTCTATGAACTCACTATGCCCATCAGCGAATACCTTAGGGTGTGTACTTTCCGAAATGGGGTCACTTGTGGGGTGTTTCTACTGTCTGGGCATTGTAGAACCTCAGGAAACATGACAGGTGCTCAGAAAGTCAGAGCTGCTTCAAAAAGCGGAAATTCACATTTTTGTACCATAGTTTGTAAACGCTATAACTTTTACCCAAACCATTTTTTTTTTACCCAAACATTTTTTTTTTATCAAAGACATGTAGAACAATAAATTTAGAGCAAAATTTCTATATGGATGTAGTTTTTTTTGCAAAATTTTACAACTGAAAGTGAAAAATGTCATTTTTTTGCAAAAAAAATCGTTAAATTTCGATTAATAACAAAAAAAGTAAAAATGTCAGCAGCAATGAAATACCACCAAATGAAAGCTCTATTAGTGAGAAGAAAAGGAGGTAAAATTCATTTGGGTGGTAAGTTGCATGACCGAGCAATAAACGGTGAAAGTAGTGTAGGTCAGAAGTGTAAAAAGTGGCCTGGTCATTAAGGGTGTTTAAGCACTGGGGGCTGAGGTGGTTAAGTGAAAAAAAAAAAAAAACATTTATTAAATAAATAAAAAACTACATTAAAAAAATAAGATTTTTTTCCAATGAAAATATGCTTTTCAAAAAAAAATAAAAAAAATCTCCCCTATATGTTTGGTATTGCTGCATCCATAACGACCCGGACTACATAAATATCCTGTTAATTATCCCCTGCAATAAACGCCGTAAAAAGAAAAATGATAGATCACAACTCCAACTTTTCCTTAAAAAAAGGGATTTTATTATAAAAAGGTAGTAAACCGTTAAAAAAACTATATGTGTTTGGTATCACTGTAATCGTTCTGACACAGAGAATAGAGATATTATGTTACTTCTACCGAAAAATTAACGCCGTAAAATTTATAACGTACAAACGCTGTGGCAGTGTTGCTGTTTTTCCCATCTCCCTTTCAGAAAGAGTTAATAAAAGTTAGCAGAAAGTTATGTGTACCCCAAAATGGAGCCATTAAAAATTAAAACTTTTCCTGCAAAAAAACAAGCATACAGCTATATAGACGAAAAAATAAAAGTTATAGCTCTTGGAAGGCAAAGACGAAAAAAGGAAAAAAAAAACGCTTGGTCAATAAGTCCCAAAACAGGCTGGTGACTAAGGGGTTAAACTTCCTTTATGACTGAACGCTAAAGAAAACAGCAAAAAAAAAAATGAGACAATTACTGGGGCTTTTTATTTTATTTTATTTTTTTATAATCTTTATCTGAGTTTTTACATTTTCATGTCAATACAACATACACTAGATCAATTACATGTACAGTAAGCCGGTCACCGAAGAAAGTCCTCAGCGCTCTCTCCGTTCGACAGAATCCTATTCCCTGCTAATCTTTATTCCACCCGAAGTCTCCCCAGGGTGTTTGCACTGTTCCTCTTTAGGTACCATTCAGAAGACACAAAGGGTTTCATCAGGTCTTTTAATTCGGCATCCTTAGGCATCGCGCTGCCTTCCGGTGATGAGCCTGTGAGATGCAGCCCCCTGAATCTCACAGGCAGGAAGCTGTATGAGTAATACACACTGTATTACACATACAGCCAATGCATTCCAATACAGAAGTATTGGAATGCATTGTAAAGGTGATCAGACCCCCAAAAGTTGAAGTCCTAAAGTGGCACAAAAAATAAAGTGAAAAAAATTTGAAAAAATAAAGTTTTCCCCCTAAAAAATGTCAAGTTTCAAGTAACAAAAAAAACCACATCATTTTTCCCAAATAAAGTTTAAAATTTTTTGGTAAAAAATAGGGAAAAAAAGAAAAGTAGACATTTTAGGTATCGCGCGTCCGTTACGACCGGCTCTATAAACATATCACATGACCTAACCCCTCAGATGAACACCGTAGAAAAAAATAAAAACTGTGCTACATTTTTTTGGTCACCTTACATCACTAAAAGTGCAACACCAAACGATCAAAAAGGTGTATGTCCGCCAAAATAAAACCAATTTAACCGTCACCTCATTCCGCAAAAAATGAGCCCCTACCTAAGACAATAGCCCAAAAAAATAAAAAAAAATATGGCTCAGAATATGGAGACACAAAAAAATGCTGTTATTGTGTAAAACTTAAGTAAATAAAAACAAGTATACAGGTATATTAGGTATCGGCACGTCCGTAAGAACCTGCTCTATAAAATACCACATGACCTAACCCCTCAGATGACCACCGTAAATTTTTTTAAATAAAAACGGTGCAAAAAAAGCAATTTTTTGTCACCTTACATCACAAAAAGTGATAAGAACTAACATAACTTACTTCACCGTATATAAGAATATTGTATAGACTATGTATCTTTTAGGTAGTCTGATTTTATAATCGAGACCAAGATATAACAACTAGATCACACTGCCGGACTATGTATGTAAGCGTTTCACAATATTCGAAGCAACTATTACAGTGAAATTATGCTAGATTGCGATTATATTCATTCATTTTTATATATCGACTTTACAGCACAATACTATCAGCGCATCTTCAGAGACTTTTATCCTTCCTTTTTGATGAAATTTGGACTATATTTTATTTTATATTTTATATATATGCTTTTTTATGCTCCTTTTTTTACATGCTGATTTGAAGTGTAATAAATGCTTTTATGTGATTCCTCATAGTAGAGTGCCCAGACACATATCTTTCAAAACTCATATGTACCCTAAAATAGTACCAACAAAACTGCCACCTTATCCTGTAGTTTCCAAAATGGGGTAACTTTTTTGGAGTTTCTACAGTCGTGGCCAAAAGTTTTGAGAATGACACAAATATTAGTTTTCACAAAGTTTGCTGCTAAACTGCTTTTAGATCTTTGTTTCAGTTGTTTCTGTGATGCAGTGAAATATAATTACACGCACTTCGTACGTTTCAAAGGCTTTTATCGACAATTACATGACATTTATGCAAAGAGTCAGTATTTGCAGTGTTGGCCCTTCTTTTTCAGGACCTCTGCAATTCGACTGGGCATGCTCTCAATCAACTTCTGGACCAATTCCTGACTGATAGCAACCCTTCTTTCATAATCACTTCTTGGAGTTTGTCAGAATTAGTGGGTTTTTGTTTGTCCACCCACCTCTGGAGGATTGACCACAAGTTCTCAATGGGATTAAGATCTGGGGAGTTTCCAGGCCATGGACCCAAAATATCAACGTTTTGGTCCCCGAGCCACTTAGTTATCACTTTTGCCTTATGGCACGGTGCTCCATCGTGCTGGAAAATGCATTGTTCTTCACCAAACTGTTGTTGGATTGTTGGAAGAAGTTGCTGTTGGAGGGTGTTTTGGTACCATTCTTTATTCATGGCTGTGTTTTTGGGCAAAATTGTGAGTGAGCCCACTCCCTTGGATGAGAAGCAACCCCACACATGAATGGTCTCAGGATGCTTTACTGTTGGCATGACACAGGACTGATGGTAGCGCTCACCTTTTCTTCTCCGGACAAGCCTTTTTCCAGATGCTCTAAACAATCGGAAAGAGGCTTCATCGGAGAATATGACTTTGCCCCAGTCCTCAGCAGTCCATTCACCATACTTTCTGCAGAAGATCAATCTGTCCCTGATGTTTTTTTTGGAGAGAAGTGGCTTCTTTGCTGCCCTTCTTGACACCAGGCCATCTTCCAAAAGTCTTCACTGTGCGTGCAGATGCGCTCACACCTGCCTGCTGCCATTCCTGAGCAAGCTCTGCACTGGTGGCACTCCGATCCCGCAGCTGAATCCTCTTTAGGAGATGATCCTGGCGCTTGCTGGACTTTCTTGGACGCCCTGAAGCCTTCTTTTTTTTTTTTTTTTTTTTTTTTTTATATAAATATATTTTATTTTCAAAAAGATAGAGCACAACAATCTTCTGTTTCAATATCACAACGCAATGAAGTATGAATGCATTAATAACTTCATCTCATCCTAAACTGAATTTCCATTTTATTTATAAACCCCCCTGTCCCTCCCTTCCTCCACCCCCCCCCCTTTTTCTTTCCGCGGGGCTGCCATGTCTACATCTTTGTCAGTATTTCCAGTTACCCCCTTTCTCCTCCACAGAACTGCCGCATCTACCTCGACTGTCATTATTTCCAGTTACCCCAGATCCGCAGCCAGACTGCCTTTTTCCCTGCTGTTTGGGCTAGAATATGTTCGTACTGCCTCACCCTATTCATCCACTCCATCCACTCCTGAAAACTGGGGTATTTCCTGGTGCCCCAGTGTTTAACAATTGTTATTTTGGCTAGTGCAATGCCCCGGAACCACAGTATCTGCTCAGTTTTGTTTTTGTCTGTCTCTGGGAGTGTACCCAGGATAGCATAGTCAATGCATGCCTGGTACTTCATAAGGGAGCGATCCTGCAATTTCCGGAATATTTTAAACCAATATTCATTTATCCCTGGGCATTCCCACAGCAGATGTTTATAGTCTCCTCTGTCTTTGTTACATTTATAGCAATTCTGTTTCCTATCTTTATAAATGGTATGCAGTAATGCTGGTGTATAATAGAGGCGGTGTATAATTTTCAAAAGGATCCATGCGTGGGCGGGTGACACAGTCGATCTTTTAATATTTCTGTACACTGTGTTCCACATAATAGGTTCCCCTTTATGTAGGTCTCTTTCGCATTTAGCCTCACCCCTAAATGTGATCGTTTTTGTATGTTCATATTTTAACTTAGCGTAAATGTGTGATATAGAAGTGTTAAGTGTCATATCTTGACAGAAATCTAAAAAAGTGTTCCTTACTATCTTCAAATAATTCTTATTCTCCGTGTAATATATAGCGTGACGTAGTTGTTCATATCGATATTTATCCATAAATCCTAATTTAACGTCTGGTAGTATTTCACTTAAGGGCTTAATCAGTCCTTGATGAAAGACTTGTGCAATTAAATATATCCCATGTTTTTCCCAATATTCAGCATGACCTAATTGCATAACTTGTGGTAAATGTGCATTCCCCCACAGTGGGGTGTACTGAACTGATTCAGATACACCCACCATATCTCTAATTTGTTGCCAGATATACCCAAGCATTCTACTAAACGGGTTTGTTATTATATTCTTCTTAAAAATACCATTTTCGAGAGAATGAAAAAGATCCGCCCATGGTCTACAATGCTCCCCAAAAAGAAGACGAACACATTTATTCTTTCGATTCCTCACACACCATCTCAATTGGGCAGCTAGATAATATCCTTTTAAAAAAGGGATGGACATTCCACCCTCTTCTTTATACAGATATCGAATCTTAATTCTGACTCGTTTGCGGCCCCATATCAATTCATTAAAGAGGGTCTCTAACTTATTAAAGAACTTATCTTCTATCATAATTGGGCTAAAATTGAAAACATATAATAACATTGGTAATAATGTCATTTTAATAAGCGCTATTCGATTAATTTGTGACAGAGGGAGTTTTAACCATGTTCTAATTTTTTCCCTAACCTTATCTATTATTGGGAGTATATTCAGTTTCAAATAATGTTCCAGTTTGGTCCCTATCTGGATACCCAGATACAGTAAGGAGTCTGCTGGGGTCAGTATGCTAACCCGGAAATTGTGGCCCAGTGGAACCGGGCGTCTTAATGGAAGAAATTTTGATTTTTCCCAGTTTATATCGTATCCAGACAGGGATCCAAACTCATCCAAACTTTCCATAACCCTGGGCAGGTTAATATACCCCTTCCCCAGGAAGAGCAGCATATCGTCTGCGTATAAACTAATTTTGTCAGCTTCTCCCTCGCACCCGAAGCCGGATATTTCCACATCTGTTCTAATTTTACATGCGATTGGCTCCAGGAACAGCGAGAAGAGCAAGGGGGAGAGGGGGCAGCCCTGGCGTGTTCCTCGGTTCAGGGGAAAAGGGGCAGAGTACTCACCATTGACTCGGACCCTAGATACCGGGTTTTGGTACAGAATGCGAACCCATCTGGAGAAATACTCGCCTATCCTCACCCGCGACAGTACTCTCCAAAGGAAGGGCCACTCCACCCTGTCGAAGGCCTTAGCGGCATCCAAGGACAGGATGGAGCAGTCCTCCCCATCCCCCATCTGGATGTTCAAGAAAGCCCGCCTTATATTGTCCTGTATGTTCCTTTTGGGAATAAACCCGGTTTGATCTACATGGACGACTTTGTGTATGACAGTTTTTAATCTATTAGCTAACAGTTTAGCAAGAATTTTATAGTCTGTATTCAACAGAGAGATGGGGCGATAGGAAGCAACTAACAGCGGATCTTTCCCTCTTTTGGGGATCAATGTGATAGTGGCTTCCATCCATGAGGGGGGTAGGACAACCATTGTCCAGGATTGATTTAGTACCTCCAACATTTGGGGAAGAATAGTTCCCTCATGTTTCCGGTATAGTTCAAATGGGAAACCGTCCACCCCTGGGGATGTATTGCCCTTGATAGATTGCAACGTAGTCTGTAGCTCGGTCAGTTGGATAGGTCTATTTAACCAATTAATATCTTGTTGGTCGAACTCAGGGATCTCAATGTTGTCCAGATATTTGATCTATTTTTCCTCCCTGATTTTTAGACCCGGTTTGATATAGTGTCGAAAAGTACCTAGTAAATTCCCTTAGGATGTCTTCGGGGTCTCGTAGGGTATTTCCTGCCTCTGTCCTAATTCCGATGATATTAGTACCTCCCCTTTGATTTCTTACAATCATAGATAATAATCTACTTGGCTTGCCGGACTCGCTAAAGCTCCTCAACCCTGAAAAGAACATTTTGTTCTGTGCTTTTTTGTGTAGATATTGTTTATATTCATCTTGTGCTTTTTTTAGTTGAAATTGTTTTTCTGGGGTGTTTACGTGGCTAATCTCATTCATTATCTGATTGAGCCTCCCTTCTATTTCTTTTTGAGTTTGGGCAAAGAGGTTTTTCTGTTTCCTGATTTCGTGTGAATATATACCCCGGAGGTATGCCTTGAGCGAGTCCCAAACCATATGGATATGTGTTGAATTAACATTATCCCTCCAAAAGAGTTTTATTTCTTCATTAATCTTATCTAGATCCTTTATCAATGACATCCAGTGGGGGTTAAGTTTAAAAGTTCTATTTTGATTTGGTTTATTAGGACCATAGCCCGGTGATGCCATGACATTCATAATTCATTTTTTTAACCCTATTGATGAGCCCGGGGCTGGCGAGGGCCAGATCAACTCGGGACATGGACCTATATGTGTTACTAAAGCATGAAAATACTTGCTTATTTCCATAAAGAGATCACCATATATCGACCAGTGCCATCTCTGTACAGATTCTGGATAGTACTGTACTTGATCCTAAATTTGATTCATAATTGGTTATGATGGAGATCCTATCTTTTTTAATGTCCATGACAGAGTTGAAATCGCCCATCACCAGCACCGGGCACTCCTCTCATGCTGCAATATAGTCCATCAATTTACATAATACAGTGGTAGTAAAGGGGGGCGGGATATATATAAATGCTATAATTCTCCTTTGCCCCTGCCAGTAGCAGTGCAAAAAGATGTACCGGCCCTCTTGATCGATTAGCTGTTCTATTGGGTCATAATCTACCTTTCTATGAATATAAACACTAATTCCCCTGGAGTATGTAGAGTGACAAGAATGATATTCGTGAAAGGCCCATCTCCTTTCGCCCAGCGCTGCTACTTTTTCACCTGTAAGATGTGTTTCTAACAGGGCCACTATTGCTGGTAAATGTCTAGAGACTAAATCGAACATTGCACACCTCTTAATTTTGTCCGCAAAACCGCGGATATTCCATGTCAAGATACTAGACCTTTTAAAGAATAAGGCAGCACTGAGCGGAAGAGCAGGGGAACCCCCAACGACGTACCCTCAACACCACGACAATCCCCCGCGGAAAGAGACCCCCTCCCCCAACCCTTATCCTCTCCCCAAACCCCTCTCCCATTCTGACCCATGAGTCGCAGAATGTGACTCATAGGACTCAAACCTTAGGCTATCGCCCCCCTCCCCCCCCCGCCGTCGACCCCCCCAACCTCCCCTCAATGCATCGCTAACATATTATTTAATGCCCTTTGAGTCCATCCAGTCCGCTGCATCGCTTGGATTGACGAAGAATTGAACGGTTTCTTTATATATGACCCGTAATTTCGCGGGGTACATCATGGAGTACTTTAATTGCGCTTGTATCAATCTCTTTTTAACATCTTTATATTCCCTTCTTTTATCTTGCGTAACCTTGGAGAAGTCCGGGTATATCTCTATACTGGCGTCATTGTACTTCACTATTTGTATCTCTCTTTTCCATCTTAGTATATGGTCCCGTTCTCTTGAGGAAGTCATCTTGATTAATAATGGCCTTGGTGCTGACCCTGGTGGAGGTTTCCTGGTGGGGATACGATGTGCTCTCTCCACCATAAAGGATACCCTTGCCTCTGCCGTTGTTACATTATTTGATAGCCATTTTTGGATAAAGCCCCTGGGGTCGTCTTTTTCTACTCCCTCCGGAAAACCCACCAGTTTTAGATTATCTCTCCGGGATCTATCCTCCAGGTCCGCCATTTTTCCTTTAAGTGCCTTATTGTCGCTTTCTACTGTTTCTATCCTTTTTTTAATCTGGCTAGATTCTTTTTGAAGCTCCGTAGTCAGTGTTGCATACTCTTTGACTCGTTGCCTCATTTTATTTAGGTTGTCTCGAATTACCGAGATGTCGGTCTGCACTGCTGCCACCGTCATTGTCAGTGTGCTTAATGATTGATTCGTTGTCCTGACTGCCTCCAGTATACCCGCTAATTTACGATCAATATTGTTCATCTGGTTGTCTGCTTCAGATGCTTGACTTTCTCCCGCCCTATTTACAGGGTTCCCATTCTTTTCATGATCTTCCATTTGTGGTATTGGCCTCTGATTGCTCCTCGTCTTAGTTAATGGGGGTGGGGATTTAAGATACTTATCTAACTGTGTCCTTGCAGTGCCCCCTTTAGGAGAGGATGTTCCAATAGATTTTCTATTGGGTGGTTTGGGGGCCATTTTTTTTCCCCCCTTTTTCTCCCCCCTTTTCCCTTCCCCCCTCCTACTCTCCCTCTTTTGCGCAGTTACTTTCGAAGATGGTTTTATACAGATCCTTATTTTTCTAAGACGTCAGTAATAAATGTCATATAACACAAAGAGGTGGTCCGGTAGTCTTACATATCCTCGATCTTCTCGGATCTTGAGACTCTTATTTCCTGAATACCAAGAGACTTCAGTTTTGGGGTCTCACGGTGTCTTCGGCGTAGTCCGTCGGCGATCTTCAACGACCCTCCAACACGTATATTCGAGGGTCCGGAGCTCCGACAGATAACAGAACGATTTTCAATATTTAAACAAAACAGTGCAGTGTCCAAAAACAGCAACACAGAAGTGGCACTAATATGTGCTGGTATAATTCCCAGCTATCAGGGTCAGGGAGCGGCACAAAGAGAAGACGGGGCTTCACGGCTATATAGCAACCAAAATCCGAAAACGGGCACAAGGATGGTACTGATATATGCTGGTTTGGCACCCAGGACAAAACTTCACGGCTATATAGCAATCAAGGTCCAGAGACGACACAGGGATGGTGCTTGTATATACTGGTATAGCTCCCAGGGCAAAGCTTCACGGCTATATAGCAATCAAAGTCCAGAGACGACACAGAGATGGAGCTTATGTGTACTGGTATAGCGCCCAGGGCCAAGCTTCTCAGCTATATAGCAGTCAAAGTCCAGAAACGGCACTGAGATGGTTCTTATATATGCTGGTATAGCACCTAGGGCAGAGCTTTACGGCTATATGGCAGTCAGGGTCAGAAGAGGGCACATAGATGGTACGGACAAATGCTGAAATAGCGCCCTGGGCAGAGCTTCACGGCTATAGAGCCGTCAAAGAACCGGGGACAACACTGAGATGGTACTGGTATGTACTAATATAGCACCCAGGGCAGAGCTTCACGGCTATCACTATTATGTCCTATAGCCGATAACCTGTTTAGGCGACTTAGCGTGGGGTGTCCAGATAGACGTCAAATAATAAATGGGGCGGCCGTGGTGCAGGCTAGCAGCGACCTATCACAGTCAGACAGCCCCCCACCTGCCCTGAAGCCTTCTTAACAATAATTGAACCTCTTTCCTTGAAGTTCTTGATGATCCTATAAATTGTTGATTGAGGTGCAATCTTAGTAGCCACAATATCCTTGCCTGTGAAGCCATTTTTATGCAATGCAATGATGGCTGCACGCGTTTCTTTGCAGGTCACCATGGTTAACAATGGAAGAACAATGATTTCAAGCATCACCCTCCTTTTAACATGTCAAGTCTGCCATTTTAACCCAATCAGCCTGACATAATGATCTCCAGCCTTTTTTTGGGATTAAGTTAATTTTCATGGCAAAGAAGGACTATGCAATTCATCTGATCACTCTTCATAACAGATGAGTATATGCAAATTGCTATTATAAAAACTTATGCAGCAACTTTTCCAATTTCCAATATTTATGTAATTCTCAAAACTTTTGGCCATGACTGTACTCTAGGGGTGCATCAGGGGGGCTTCAAATGGGACATGGTGTAAATAAACCAGTCCAGCAAAATCTGCCTTCCAAAAACAATATGGCGTTCCTTTCCTTCTGTGCAATACCGTGTGCCCGAACAGCAGTTTACGACCACATATGGGGTGTTTCTGTAAACTACAGAATCAGGGCCATAAATATTGAGTTTTATTTGGCTGTTAACCCTTGCTTTGTAACTGGAAAAAATTGATTCAAATTGAAAATCTGCCAAAAAAGTGAAATTTTGAAATTTTCTCTCAATTTTCCATTAATTCTTGTGGAACACCTAAAGAGTTAACAAAGTTTGTAAAATCAGTTTTAAATACCTTGAGGGGTGTAGTTTCTAAAATGGGGTCATTTTTGGGTGGTTTCTATTTCGTAAGCCTCACAAAGTGACTTCAGACCTGAACTGATCCTGAAAAAGTGGGTTTTAAAAATTTGCTTCTAAACTTCTAAGCCTTCTAACGTCCCCAAAAAACAAAATAACATTCACAAAATGATCCAAACATGAATTAGACATATTGTGAATGTCAAGTAATAACTATTTTGGAGGTATTACTATCGATTTATAAAAGTAGAGAATTTGGAAATTTGCTAATTTTTCCAAATTGAATTTTTTTTTTAAAAATAAAAATGTATTTTTTTGACTCAATTTTACCACTGTCATAAAGTACAATACTTGATGAGAAAACAATCTCAGAATGGCCTGGATAAGTAAAAGCGTTTTAAAGTTATCAGCACATAAACTGACACATGTCAGATTTGCAAAAAATGGCCTGGTCTTTAAGGTGAAAAATGGCAGGGGTTAAGTTCAGTGAAAGAATAATAACGCTTTTCTTGCATATTCCACACATCCTTTGCATACTTAAAGGGTATTCCCATCACAATGATCACTGTTAAATCTCTTAATGATTTGACAGTGATCCTTTTTCTAAATACATTTTATTACCCAATTCCCACCCTTTTTGAGAAAATAAGTCCCCTTTACCTGATTGTTGTCTTTCGTCCCCCCTGGTTACGGCCACCTCTCTTGCCGAATCCCGCCGGGCCGCGCTTGTGCAGAAGACTGAAGATTCTCTCCCGGCCGGGCCGTGCAATGTCCTGAACGCGCATGCCACCGCGCCAGCGCCATGATGACTTCTTCCTGGCCAGTATAGTACAGTGCCGCGAATGCGCACGCCGGCTCTGTACTATACAGGCCAGGAATAAGTCACCATGGCGCATGCGCGGCGGCGGGCGCGTTCAGGACATTGCCCGGCCGGGAGAAGACGACAATCAAGCACCGCCGAATCCAGGAAGTGAACGTCGCGCTGGAGGAAGGTAAGTATGAAAACTGAAGATGGGAATACCCCTTTAAGGCCCGCAGCCCTCCATCTCACAAAGTGTTTAGATTCTAACTCTGCTGGGAATTCCGGGTGTCCCCAGATGCCCATGTATTTTGAGAGCATGAAAAGTAGGTTGAATATTTTACGTGACCCTTTCCATGGTTCTAACTGAAGAGGGTAATGACGCAAATTTGGTGTGTAGTAATGCCACTAGCTTTCATGGGTGCACTAATTGTGCCTCCAGGGTATGGTTGGTATAGAAGTTAGTGCCAAAGATCCAGTCAGTGCAGTATCTCATAAGGCTGGCCAAGTTATAACACCTCAGGTCCGGCAATGCTATGCCTCCCAAATTTTTGGGTAGTTGCAACTTAGCCAGCAATATCCTAGGCCTCCTTCCCGCTCATAGGAAAGAATTAAACGCAGATTACAGAGTGTTGATATCGGAGTGTTTGAGGAGGAGACGAATGGTTTGCATGGGGTAGAGGAGCTTTGGTATACACATAATTTTTAAAAGATGAACTCCCCCCCCCCCCCCACCCAGTGTCTTTTTAATCAGTGGTGGATAGTTTATTATATACAAGGATTCTTGTCGTTTCCAAATGTGGATACCCAGATACTTTATGGATCTGGAAGCTATTTGTATTGGCATGTCTAGAGGTTGGTCTCCTTCCCTTGATGGATTGCAGCCCAAGAACAGAAGCTCCAACTTGGTTGCATTTACCTTGAAACCTGACAGGTGGCCAAACTTTTCCAAGAGCTGGAATAGGTGTTTCAAGTCTCTGCGTGGATGTTCCAAGAAGACCAACAGGTCATCAGCGAAGAGTGCATGTTTGAGCTCTGTACTACCTATCCTGATGCCCTCTATATTGTTTCTCATTCCTCATTTGAGGGACAATGGTTCTACTGCCAGGTTGAATATAAGTGAGGAAAGTGGGCAGCCCTGTCTGGTGTCTTAGCACAAGCTGAAAGGGCTGGAGTGAAATCCAGGGGTATGTATTCTAGCTTGAGGGTTAGTATATGGTGCTGTAAGATATTGCCGGAATGGGCCACGAAAGCCCATGCTGTCTAATACAATTCCCATCCATCCCTAGTCTACATTGTCAAAAGCTTTCTCAGCATCAATAGTGACTATAGCTGGAGACGGATGAGCTGCAGGGTGCACCTTCACCTCGTCTAGGACTGTCAGAACCTTACGAATGTTTGTAACTGCAGCCCTCCCTTATACAAAGCCTACTTGTGCTGGGGGCCTGGGGCTATCAACTTCGGCAATATAAGTGCCAGTCTGTCAGCTAGTATTTTAGATGCTATCTTAAGGTCGACATTGATCAATGAGATCGGGTGATATGATGCTGCTAATGTAGGGTCTTTACCAGGTTTTGGCAAAACCTTTATATGTGCCGTATTTGCTTCAGTTGGTATACCTGTACCATGCATGAATCCCGTGTAGATTTTGGAAAGTGTAGGGGCTATGTCCTGGGATAATATGCGAAAGAAATCCCCTGTATCACCATCGGGTCCAGGAGCCTTACCCAATGTTAGGTTTTTAATGGCTTTAGTGAAGTCTTCTGTGGTAATTGGGGCGTTAATTGATTCCCTGTCTAGTTCTGATAATGTTGGTAGTGGGATGTCTTTCAACCAGTCTTCTACTCCCTCTACTGGTTTTAGAGGAGATCCGTACAGAGTGTTTTAAAAGTCTCTCAGGATCTTATTTATTTCGGGTGAGAGCTCACCCCTCCATGTCTAAGGGTTGGTATATTGGTCGAGGGTCTCTGTCCCTTGGCTAATCTGGCTAGTAGACTACCTGCTTTATTTCCATAGCAAAATAAATATGCTTCCCACTGTGATTGTGATTTCCCATTGTTGAAGCCATATCTCGTATTCTACTTCAGCTTGTTGCCACCTTTTCTGCAAGGAAGCGATTTTCAGCTTGACTGAGTGTGACGGATACCACCCCTCGTGCCCGCTTGACGTCAACTACGACGAGCTCACGAGACGCGGTATGGTCCCTGGTTACCAAGGCGTGACTTTACACCCTCCCAGAGGAGCATGTAAGGTCAGCTTGGTAAATTTTACACCTCCTGTCCACGCGGGCACAGAGAGGCAACAAGCTGAAAGAGCCTTTTTACTGCCGCAGTGAAAACAGCACTTTCTCAGCCTGGGTAATCTGCCACCAGCTTCTCGTTTGAGATAAGCCCGGTCCATTAACGGGATTATATAGGGTGAGAAACCAACCCGCGGTAGCTTATAACTAGGCCGAAACACGGACGTGGGGATTCGTGATCAAGATACAAGACAGGACAAGATTCACTTATATATTTAATCGCCTTAAGGGCACACTAGTGGTCTGAGGTTACAAATACAGGTAATATGGTACAAACAGGATTACACAGAGTACAAGTCAGTTACCGGGTAGATGAATGTTCCTTTGGGTTAAGATGGTGTAATAGTCCTTGGCTGCGGTCACGTGGGGGGCAGTGATGTCAGCTGTTTCCAGCTCTCTCCAAACACATGGCAAGATGTGACCCCCTTTCAGAAAAAATACACGCGCTTGCTGGCACAAGCCTTTTAACCTGTAGCCGGCCCCTCCCCTCACGGCTTCTTGGAGTGGTCCCCCCCTCCATGCTGATCCTGGCAGCTCAATGACCCACAAAACCCTTTAGGGTTCATAGCTCCAGACGAGAACGTCACAGGGGGATGGTTCTAGGACCAACAGATCCGCCTGGGTTCTGGCTACAAGTAGAGTCCAAACATGGTACCGTTAGTTGGTTTCTGTGGGGAGATACAGTACAGACCAAATGTTTGGACACACCTTCTCATTCAAAGAGTTTTCTTTATTTTCATGACTATGAAGGCATCAAAACTATGAATTAACACATGTGAAATTATATACATAACAAACAAGTGTGAAACATCTGAAAATATGTCATATTCTAGGTTCTTCAAAGTAGCCACCTTTTGCTTTGATTACTGCTTTGCACACTCTTGGCATTCTCTTGATGAGCTTCAAGAGGTAGTCCCCTGAAATGGTCTTCCAACAGTCTTGAAGGAGTTCCCAGAGATGCTTAGCACTTGTTGGCCCTTTTGCCTTCACTCTGCGGTCCAGCTCACCCCAAACCATCTCGATTGGGCTCAGGTCCGGTGACTGTGGAGGCCAGGTCATCTGGCACAGCACCCCATCACTCTCCTTCATGGTCAAATAGCCCTTACTTTCAAAGTTTTCCCAATTTTTCGGCTGACTGACTGACCTTCATTTCTTAAAGTAATGATGGCCACTCGTTTTTCTTTACTTAGCTGCTTTTTTCTTGCCATAATACAAATTCTAACAGTCTATTCAGTAGGACTATCAGCTGTGTATCCACCTGACTTCTCCTCAACGCAACTGATGGTCCCAACCCCATTTATAAGGCACGAAATCCCACTTATTAAACCTGACAGGGCACACCTGTGAAGTGAAAACCATTTCAGGGGACTACCTCTTGAAGCTCATCAAGAGAATGCCAAGAGTGTGCAAAGCAGTAATCAAAGCAAAAGGTGGCTACTTTGAAGAACCTAGAATATGACATATTTTCAGTTGTTTCACACTTGTTTGTTATGTATATAATTCCACATGTGTTAATTCATAGTTTTGATGCCTTCATAGTCATGAAAATAAAGAAAACTCTTTGAATGAGAAGTTGTGTCCAAACTTTTGGTCTGTACTGTATGTATATCTCCCTTCCCTGGCATCCCACCACCAAACTAAGACCATAGGCATGTTCATCGTGGCCACCGGGACACAAATATGTATCCGGTTTGTGCCTGGGATGGCCGGGCGATTCATAATTCCTTATAAATCGCCGGCTCCATGCTGTCTGCTAGATTTGATTGAACTGGGGAATGGCTTAGACTCCCTGCAGGGAGGTTTTCCTGCAGGATCCGTGCTGTCTGAATGGAGGTGTAAATTGTAACCAAATGTGACCTGCTAGGAGTTTTCTGCTATCTGGCTGCGGCTTTGAAGCAGGTCCCTCCTGTGGAGGTCACTACCTCTGCTGTCTTTCAGCAAATGGTGGGTGTGAGGACATGGCTGACAGTAAATATTAATCCATATTCCTGACACTGAGCGTTTCCTATTGTACATGTAGGCCATTATCCTTCCTAGGAGTACCACCTTTCCCGCATCCCATAGTAGTTGAGGATTAGACATCTCCTCATTATCATGTTTATACTCTAGCCACCAGCCTCGAAGAAGGGCCCGGAAGTCCTCATCATTGATCAAGTTAGAGGGAAATCACCAAAGGAAGTCTTCTCCCTTAGGTATATACCCCCGGAGCATTATAGAGACCGGTAAATGATCAGAGATAACCATATCTTCTATTTTTGACTCATACTCCTCATATTTATTAAGATGTAGTCTAGGCATGACCATGTACAATGGACATGCGAGAAACGCATGTAATTCCAACGCTCAGGGTTGAATAGTCGCCATGTGTCAACAAGGTCTGCATTTCTGATGAGATGGGCCAGTCTCATATCTTTAGTTCCCTGCTTATTCTCCATTCCACCCCCATTCTCCTGTCCTCCTCCTGACTGACCACTGCATTCAGGTCTCCTCCTATAATTCTCATTTCGAGAGGATCCTGGAATACACGCCCTCCAAGGGTAACAAAAAATTCCACATTAGGCTCATTAGGGCCATAAATATTATATATGCTAATATCACCACCTGGAGAGGTCAGATGTACCGTAGGTTGTGTGTTAGCACAGTGTAATGGAGACCACGCCGCAATAGTGTAAGTACTCCTGCTTACACTGGAGAACCACAGCCTCTGAACCATATACTTCCCCCACCTAGAGACGTTTCATGCGGAAGAAATCACTTTCTGACAAATGAGTCTCCTGTAGGAGGGCAATGTCCACTTTCAAACACCTAAGATGTTTCAGGACCATCATACGTTTGACAGGGGACCTTAAACCCTTTATATTCCAAGACGCTATCTTCAAAGGACTAGTCATTAGGGAAATCTTTGTTGCGCTGAACTAATCCACCCCGTCAAAACAGAGAGCGCAATGTATCCCCCCAATCCACCTTCCCCTAACTCTAACCTGTAACAGTGATAGGTTGCTAATGGTAGAACCTTTCCCTGCAACCTTCGAAAGAAGAGAGATCTCTACTGGCAAATTATATCGGACTTCACTTTTTTCCAGCAGAAGGAACATTAAATATAACCATAATATGACTCACCCCATTCATCAGCTTCCACAAAGCATAACAGTGTAAAGTACAAAGAAGAATGGTAAAAAAAAAAAAAAAGAAAGCTAATAAAAATAATTACACAAAGCCCCCTTCGGTGCTATCAATAGCTCACTGGGAGGTGTTAGGGGCTAACTCAAATGACGAATTTCCTGCCGGCGGGTCTTTGCAGCGCCTGCCATCAGCATGGGAGCCATCAGGTGTATAGGCAAAATCAAGTTTGCCACCTAGTCTCTGCTTCCAATCACAATTTTTCAGGTCATACTCTCGACATATTAACAACAACAAACCCCCAGCATGTGAATATGCAGCAGGATACTTATCTCCCTCAGGGACGTGTTGCTGTTCATTAATCCTGAAGACCAGGAGTAGGAGATCCTTGTTTCTGGGCGGAGGGCATCCGGTCAGTGCTTGTGGCCATCCTATCACTCCTCTTTTGAAGAGTTGTCGAGGTTTGTTCTGTATAGGTGAGAGCCGGGAGTGTTCTGATTCCTTGGCGGGAGCCCATCAGGATGCGTGTGGCCTCTTCTGGATTGACGAAGGTTGTCGTTGACCCATCTGGATGGAAGATCTTTAAGGTGGCAGGAAATAATAAAGAGAAGCAGGTTTGGTTTTTAAAGAGTGTGGAGCAAATAGGGGCGAAAGCACGTCTGCAGCGAGTCATTTAAGCAGAAAAGTCTCCAAATATTACAATTCGAAGGCCTTGCAGTGTCACCACACCACCTCCCCGCTTGTAAGCTCGCAATATGGCCGCTTTGTCCGATTAATCTAGATACTTTACAATCACTTGACGTGGTCTGTTACCACAAGCTGATGTCGCAGATGGTCTATTTTGTCTATTGGTTTCAGGTGGGACCTATGTTCCCACCTTGGCCCACTCTATGTTCCCTTTCGACCTTACAATGAGTCGATAGTCCCAGGGCCTCCAGTAGTTCAGAATCACAGATGGCGGTGAGATCTCTGGCTAGGATACACTCTGGGAGGCCAACTATGCGAAGATTACTCTGACTTGAGCAGTTTTCGAGGTCATCTATCTTGCTCCAGAGTTTGGCATTTTCAGCTTTAGTGAGATGAGCCTGGGTTTACTCGTTCTCAGCTTCAACTGCTGCCACTCTGGCCTCCAACTCGTCGAGGCGTGTGGTATGTTGTGTGACCTCGGACTGCAGGGCCGCAAAGGACTGTGACACTGTGGAGGAGAAAGATTCCTGGAGGTTAGGTAGAATGCGGGCAGCAACTTCCACAGCTAAATATTTTCAGTCTATGTCCAGCCTATCCCCCTCCGTATCTGGACTAGGGTTTTCTGAGTCCATTATGACCAGGGGTTGCAAGCCTCCATCTTCTTCTGTTTGCGCCACCATTTTGGCCTCTGTTGGCGTCTTGTAGAGCTTTGCAGGATTTATTTTAGATTTGCTCTCCATTATCGGTCCATAAACTGGTGATCGGCTATTCAAGTAGATTTTCCCGACTGCTTGTAGTGTTGGAGCAATCAGTTTGTAGGGGATAATGCGCTTTGTGGTTCTACAGGGTACAGAGCTCCTAGCACCTGCTGCCTTTCATGCTGGTGCCGGAAGCAGAAGTCCTGCTGGGGCTTTTTATGTTCTTTCAAGAAATAAAAATAATAAAAGCTAAATAATAAAATTACAAGTAATCGAATCCATTGACAAATACAACTCATGTCACAAAACACAATTTAACTTTTTCTGTAGTTTTGGTAGGAGTAGTGAAACATAAGTCCTCATACAGCCACAGACAAAAATATAAAAGTTTTAGGTCTTGGAATGTAACAATGAAGAAAAAAGTTGTGTTTTTGGCTTCCTTTGGTGCACTCCTGCACTCACAGGACACTTCATTAGCTCCACCTTCTTAATTCATGATAGGACCCTCGTTCCCCTTAGAACATCCTAAATTCTTAGTGTAATGGACCCAACAAGGTGCTGGAAACCTTTATTACAGATTCTTATTGATGACCTCACTCTGTCTATTCCACTGCATCCTGAAGATGTCTATAAACCTGAGATTTGGTGACTGTGCGGCCATTAGGCTATACAGACCGAATTGTCATGTCCATGATTTGAGACTAAGATATGTGCTTTACTCAATGGTAAAGCTATTTTTCTAAATGTAGATGGTGGTTATGATCAGATTCTCAGATGATCAGAGTCTTAACCCTTTGAGGTCATAATGATTTTCCATTTTCATTTCTCACTCTGTGCCTTCCCAGTGTCCATCTGTTCCTTAAGTGACATGCTCCTTTCAGTGTACCTTCTCCCCCACTGCTGTAAAATAACAGCAGAAGACTTCCGGTTCCGGCGCGCACATGTGAGGACGTGAGGTGGAGGAGCTCCGCATACCCTGCTACATATCGGGGTTTACCGGGATCGGAAGCAAGATCGGTGTCTCTAAATGTGAGTTGGGAGACACATGGACAAATACCTAATACGTACCGGCCCCCCGCAGACGAACTCTCCACTACCGAAGCGGCACTCAGCGCAGCCGCGACTGGACAAGATGGCGGAGGGTAAGCGGAGAAATACCCGCTCCTCCTCACAGCCCCCTTTGCTATCCGAGGCAGACAACTCTGGGGGAGAAACACCTCCACACTCGCAGCAGATGCTGCAGCTTCAGGAATTAGAGCTCCCCAGTAAAGAAATAGCGATGGCGGTAGCGCAGATACTGGCTCCAGACATTAAGGCCACGCTGGAATCTACTATTGCGGGGACAATGAATCAACTGCAGCAAGACATTGCGCAGAATTCATCCCATATACGGGAACTGGAGCAAAGAACAGGAGTCCTGGAAGATGAATTAAATAGAACCCAGACACAAGTTAGAGAAATAGTACGCATCAACCAGGCTCTGCAAGACAAAGTAGAAGACCTGGAGAACCGTTCTAGGAGGAGCAATATTCGTATTATAGGTCTCCCTGAGGACATTCCAACACATCAATTGGCGCGATTCTGCGCCTCAGAACTTCCTAGGGCGATGGGCTTTGAAATGCCACTCACGGTTGAAAGAGCTCATAGAATAGGCCCCCCCATAGAACCGCGCCTTGAGGGCCAAGCTTCCAGACCGAGACCAGTTATAGCCAAGTTTCTTAATTATGCAGATAAGGAAGCTATCTTGCTGAAATACCGACGCCTGAATCAACCCCTTAGGGTAAGGGAAAGCAAGCTTTTATTGTTTGGCGACTATTCGATGGAGGTTGCTAAGAGAAGGAGAGCCTTTTCTCAGATTTGCACACAGCTAGTGCAGAAGAAAATCCGCTTTGCACTAGTTTATCCGGCTGTCCTGCGTGTTTTCAAGCAGAATGGAGAGACAGACACGTTTTTATCACCTAGGGAAGCGACAGAGGCCTTAGAATGTGGCGACTCCTCTGAAAGTCCGAGATCAGGCTCAGCGTCTAGAGGACGTTCTTCTCCCAGAGGAGGCCGGTCAAGCGGCCATTTGGATCCCAGGCCTTGTGATGCTTATCCACGTGGGTCTGGAGAAGTTGCCAGTCGAGTATCTAGTCAGGACTGGGACTGATCTCTGCAGCGTAAAATGGCAAAAATTTAAAGTTGCCTTCATGAAACTTATCTGATGCCAATTTTTTGATGGTAATATGATGTTTAACTCTATAGTGACACTGTGGGGAAGTTTAATGATAGTTCTTTAAGCAGGATAGGAAAGGGTAGATAAGCAGAAGTGGAGAGAAACCTGTGCTGAATGTCCATGGGTAATGGAGAGATTAGCAAGATGCGTATATGTTGGTGGGAATCTGGCGAGACAGAGTCCGCATGTACTCGCTAGTTCAGTGCGAAAACAGAGAAGTCTAAAGTGTCCTTTGGCGGACTGTTGAAGTCTTTATATGTAAAGCAATATGTTATTGTTATTGTTAATAGGTTGGGGGAAATGTTTTTTGCCACTTATACAGTCATGCTCCATGGAAGTTTAACACAAGCTGCATTTGAGGTTCGTGTCTGGGGGAGGCCTCCTCCAGGTGCCGCTCTCTATATATCTATATTACTACTCATTTTATGAAAATAGTGTCATGGAATGTAAAAGGCCTTAGAGCCCCGCAAAAAAGATTAATGGTTCTTAAACACCTCAGGAAATTGAACGCAGATATTGCACTGCTTCAGGAGACGCACCTGGAGGAGGTTGACTTCTGGCGTATGAAACGTCTTTGGGTAGGTAGTGTCCTAGGTTCACCGTCCAAAAATAAGAAAGCAGGGGTAATTGTTCTAATCCACAAAAGACTAAGCCATGATATGGTATTGACTGAATGTGATGCAGAGGGTAGGATTATACATCTCAAAATATCCACTGCTGCAGGTCCTATGGATATATTCAATGTATATGGCCCTAATGCTGGTCAGGCCTCCTTTTTCAGAAATTTGGAGAGCAGGATTTCGCAAGAGGCTGGGAATCAGATATTAGTCATGGGAGACCTTAACGCGATACATAATTCAGTGGAAGATCGAAAGCAAACTCAGCCCACTCATCAGCCCGTGCAGCCTACTAGAGGGGGGGGGGGGGATATTCCCTGGAGTCTTTTATTAAATCCACAGGCATGGTATATATATGGAGGTTTCTGAATCCAGTGGAAAGGGAATTCACACACTTTTCTCATGTACACCGGTCGTGGTCTAGGATTGACTATGCCCTGACCTCATCACAACTTTCAAAAAAGGTTCTAGTAGCGGAGATCACGGACATGGTGGTGTCTGACCACGCCCCGGTTTGCATTATTATTGCTGAAGCCACTCCCAGAGGTACGGATAGAGTATGGCGCCTCCCTAGCTACCTCATGACAGATGAGGATTTTCTAGATAAATTAAAAGGCTGGTGGTGGGAGTTTTTAGATAATAATTCTAGTCATAGGGACAATTATTCTCTACTTTGGGATACAGCAAAAGCAGTAATCCGTGGGAATATTATATCTTATGCAACAGCTAGGAGGAAGAAGGTATGGCTTAAACTCCAACAAGCCACAGATGAGGTCCGCACTGCATACACCTCTTATCTAATAAGCCCCATGGATATTAACAGGGTTAAATGGGTAACAGCAAAGCACAACTATGATCATAAATTAGAACAGCAAATTAAACTGCATATGGATTATCATTCAGCTAAACTGTTTAAATATGGCAATAAAGCAGGTAAAATGTTGGCCAACTTGATTAACACACAACGCTATAGTCCTGCCATTAGATCCATATTAGATGACGCAGGAAAGAAGCACACAAATCCGAAGGATATTGTGGAGTGCTTCCGGAAATACTTTGAGGTGCTTTACTCCAAAGATGACTACAACCAAGCGAAAGCTGAAGAACTATTAGCTAAAGTCTCTCTACCCAAACTCACGGAAGATAATTTGAATAGCCTTAATAAACCAATCTCGATTGAAGAGGTCCAATCTACCATTAAATCTCTTAATAATGGGAAGGCACCGGGTCCAGATGGGTTCCCAGCGGAGTTTTTTAAAGCTCTTATTGTAGAAGTCTCCCCGGTCCTTCAGGATTTATTCAACTCTTGTCTACAAGGAGGGGACATTATGTCAACAGGGAAACTAGCGCACATTAAATTTATCCCCAAGCCGGGCAAGGATATTGCTCAGATGGGCTCGTATCGCCCAATCTCATTGATAAACCAGGACTTAAAAATTATGACAAAGCTAATGACAAACAGGTTAGCCGAAATCATGCCAACTTTGATAGGCCCCCATCAGGTAGGGTTTGTTAAAGGAAGGGCTGCGGTCACAAACATTAGGACGGTTCTAACAATACAGGATTATTTGTTCCATAATCAAGACACACTTGGTTGCCCTGCTCTGCTATCTGTGGATGCGGAAAAGGCTTTCGACAATGTGAATTGGAATTGGTTGGGAAAATCCTTGGAGGCTTTTGGTTTTGTGGGGCCTTTTCAGACGTTTCTTAATACCTTATACGATAGTCCAATGGCACAGATCCATTTGCCGGGTTTTTTGTCGACGCCTTTCCGCCTCCACAGAGGTACGAGACAGGGATGCCCTCTGTCTCCACCCCTTTTTAATTTGGCCCTTGAACCCCTAGTTAGATTCTTGATACAATCAGACTTGTTTCAGGGGATCAGAGTAGGGACTAAAGAAGTCAAACTCACCTGTTTTGCAGATGACATACTACTCTTTCTTAAATCCCCGGAGACAGAATTAAGAATCGTTTTAAACTCCTTGCAGTACTTTGGGGATATGACAGGTTATCGAGTTAATGTAAATAAGAGCCAATTGTTATTTTTAAAAGGTTATACCAGAGATCGTAATGCACCAATTGAGCTTCAGGATGTGGAGGTGGTCCCTCAATATCTGACATACCTGGGTATTAAAGTAGGTAGGAGTCCATTGTCTCTATATAAATTAAACTACGAGCCGCTGATTAAAAAAATAGTGGAAGAACTTGAGAAATGGCTAAATTTGCCGTTGTCACTATTTGGGAGAGCTCACCTATTAAAGATGGTTAGCTTTGCTAGACTACTATATCCCATGCAGACCATTCCCCTACTCTTAAAACATGTAGATATTGCTAGGATCCAAAAAGCCTTCTCGCGCTTTCTTTGGCGTGGAAGGAGACCAAGGATTGCTTATGCGAAATTATGCCTGCTGAAATGGGAGGGTGGCTTACAAATGCCTAATATTAGGAACTATAACTTGGCATCCCTCTGGAGACATATTAAAGACTGGCTGAAGGATACCTCAAATTTCTCCAATACCCCGTTGGAGAAGGAATTGTCCGCTCCATGGGATTTGGGGGCTATATTACACACTAAACTTCGAGATATTCCTCTCACGCTGAAAAAATATACACTACTAAAGGATACTCTAGCTACATGGAAAGGGATACGCAAATTATACAGATTACCTATGTATCTCTCGCCATATATGCCATTATGGACCCTTCCGGCTTTTTCAGCAGGGAGACAGTCAGTAATGTTTACACTATGGAAAGAGAAAGGCATTGTATCCCTGAAGCAGCTACTTAACCCCGCAGGAAGTGAACTATTACCATGGACAACTATCCAGTCTCAGTTCCGGTTGCCTCCCTCGCACTTTCTCCCCTATAATCAATTAAGATCGTTTTGTCAAGCTCAATCATTAAATATGGGAGATCAGGAAAGAAGAGTTTGGTTTGATTCTCTGATGGGAAGTCAAAATTGTTCTTTGTCAGACCTGTATCGTAAAATCCAGAATACTCACTCGATTCCTTTAGAAGCAAAAGTATTCCAGAAATGGGAAAGTGAACTTAATGATGTGACAATAGCTCCAAAGCTAAGAGAGGGAATGGAGCGTGTGAGGCAGGCGACCGGTAACGAGATATGGAGGGAGATGCACTTTAGGATTTTGCACAAAGCAACATATGCATTTGATTTATCATACAGAGATGCCCCAGCACATTATCTCAGATGGTGCCCAAAGTGCAAATTACAAAAAGCTAATCTATTACATGGGTTGCTGGAGTGCCCCTCTCTAATCCCCCTATGGAAGGGAGTATTAGAACTCATTAAGCAGATCTGGGGAGTTGAGGTACAACTAAATCCTCTACACTGTGTATTTCATTACATTCCTTGGGATTCTAGAGGAGAAATAACTCATTCCACTTTTGTTAAAGGTATCCACTTATTTTTATTAGCTGTTAAAAAAACAATACTGAGACATTGGATATTTCCTTCTATCCCCACACTTGATGAAGCCATAGGAATCATGAGTCGCATTCTTTACATGGAGAAGCGGAAGCAGAAAACAATAAAGAAAAATCTGCGAAACTTTTCTTTGGAAAGTGGAGGAAATACATTAGCCATATTCTGACTCCTATTGAAATTCAAGAAGTAATGAAACCTTTCCGTTATACTAAATGGTACCTGGAAGAGCAGATAAAGGGGACACTAGGTAAGCTGGGGGAGTAATATGCTTGTAGGTAATTAGACCAGGTTAAGATTGAATACTTCCTGATTAGAGGCGGTGAAATTAAACATTGTGATGTTATTGGTGTAAGACTTCTTTTATGGAGATTTATTTTCTTGACTGATGGTTTGGCAATAAGTTGGGGTAATAAAAGGTTTGCGGGAAGGGGGGGGAGAAAATTTGAAAAAAGGGAAATTTGTTTGTATTATGTCTGATATGACACCTTAATGTAAACATGGTTGGAATGATATCATTGTATATTGAGTGTCAATATTGCCTATGTATAATGCATATTAATGTTTCCCAAAATAAAAGTGTTTTTAAAAAAAATAAATAAATAACAGCAGAAGAAATAAGGAGGTGTAATTACACTGCTGCTGGAGGAAGGATGATCTCTCACACCAGAACCAGGGAAACTGCATCTTGTACTGAGCAGTGTCTCTTTTTCAGCAGCAGGTACACTAAAAGGACCATTAATGATGCTGACATAATCATTATCCAAGTCACGCCTCAAGACTTGTTTAAAAGGTTGGACATTAACTTATAGGATAGCTACCTTACATCTGGTGGCATTAGAGGCAGAGCTGGTTTATACGTTTATACCATATATCCAATTACAGCCTAATAGGAATGTTCTACTGCATAGTTTGTAAAATAATCACAAATTTTTATTTTCACAGAGAATTCCAGTAAAAAAAATAAGGGCAAAGCTGTATTATCACTAAATTATAAAGAAGAAGCTGAAGATATCATGCAACGTTCCTTAGGAGAAAACCTCATTACCCTTAGTGTACACCCAGGACTTCAAAGTACAGATCTATTATATAATTCCCCTCATCCTGAGGAACCTTCCCCTGACCAATTACAGATTGTTACAAAAAATACAGGTCAGAAAGGGGATAAAAGGTTTCAGGGTGGTAAAGAGTTTATAGAAGAATCAAGACTTTCTACACACAGAAGAATTCACACAGCAAAGCAGCCATATTCCTGTGTAGAATGTGACAAATGTTTTACAAAAAAATCATATCTTGCTAAACATAGTAGAAGTCATACAGGAGAAAAGCCGTATTCGTGTTCAGAATGTAGGAAATGTTTTACCGTTAAATCAAGTCTTGTTCAACATAAGAAAGTTCACACAGGAGAGAAACCATATTCGTGTTCAGAATGTGGGAAATGTTTTACAAAGAGATCATATCTTGTTACACATGAGAGAAATCACACAGGAGAGAAGCCATATTCATGTTCAGAATGTGGTAAATGTTTTACATACAAATCAGATCTTATTAAACATCAGAGAATTCACACAGGAGAGAAGCCTTATTCATGTTTAGAATGTGGGAACTGTTTTGCATATAAATCAGATCTTGTTAAACATGAGAAAATTCACACAGGAGAGAAGCCATATTCATGTTTAGAGTGTGGAAAATGTTTTAGAAAGAGATCACGTCTTATTGTACATGAGAGAAATCACACAGGAGAGAAGCCATATTCATGTTCAGAATGTGGTAAATGTTTTACAGATAAATCAAGTCTTGTTAGACATAGGATTAGTCACACAGGAGAGAAACCATATTTATGTTCGGAATGTGGGAAATGTTTTACATATAAATCATATCTTGTTGAACATCAGAAAATTCACACAGGAGAGAAGCCATTTTCATGTATAGAATGTGGGAAATGTTTTATAACAAGATCACATCTTGTTATACATAAGAGAAATCACACAGGAGAGAAACCATATTCATGTTCAGAATGTGGAAAATGTTTTACAGATAAATCCAGTCTCATTAGACATAGGAAAATCCACACAGGAGAGAAGCCATATGCTTGTTCAGAATGTGGGAAATGTTTTACACATAAATCATGTCTTGTTAGACATCAGAGAAATCACACAGGAGACATATCATCTGATGTCACCGTGCATCTCCAGCTTAAAAGCCAATAAGAATATATATTTTTTTGGGTGGAATTATCCTGAATCAGCCAAACAACTGCATTATATTTCTTGGAAGAGAAGAAGAGCCTTGTTTACTTCCAGAGCAGTGAAGATAAATTGTCTCCATGAACCTTGCTTCCTATCACTGTATTCACACCTCCAACCACACTGCGGGGGAGTCCAGAGTGACATGGGGGAGAAGTAACGACGCTCCATGTAATAGTTTTATAATGTATATGGACATATTCATGTTTCACCTTCATTCAAACAGTATTTATAGATAAACTCTTCTATTTGCTCCACGACAGCATCCCCATTGTCACTGACAGACATTGTCTTTTTGGCTCTTATTATACTTTCTCCTAGCGCTGTGACCATCATTGCTCCTACAGACTAACCCTCCTGTGCGGAGACAGTGATATTGGTGGCATGATGACTATATCACTGATTTATGGTCAGTGAGTTGTGATAATTAACCCCATATGTGCATTCCTGTGGTTTAATGGTAAGCCTATCTAGATACTGGAGCTGAGTGAAATATTAGTGGTGGGAATCATTGGTGATGTCACACTTGTTAATTAACCCCTGGATAATGCCAACATGACTTCGGTGACCAAGTGATGCTCATATATGTGTTTCATATGTATCCTCACTGCTTCTTTATTACCTGCAGAACATGAATGGAGACCGATGCTGAATTCTGTAGGTACTGTATCCAGCTCACTTGTACTGCCTCAGATGGATCTGGATAGATTGGAGGCTTGGTCAGAAAAGTGGCAAATTAGGTTTACCTCATTGTCCAGTGAATTCAGTTTATAATACTAACCATTACATACAGTCAGGTCCATAAATATTGGGACATCGACACAATTCTAACATTTTTGGTTCTATACACCACCACAATGGATTTGAAATGAAACAAACAAGATGTGCTTTAACTGCAGACTGTCAGCTTTAATTTGAGGGTATTTACATCCAAATCAGGTGAACGGTGTAGGAATTACAACAGTTTGCATATGTGCCTCCCACTTGTTATGGGACCAAAAGTAATGGGACAATTGGCTTCTCAGCTGTTCCATGGCCAGGTGTATGTTATTCCCTCATTATCCCAATTACAATGAGCAGATAAAAGGTCCAGAGTTCATTTCACGTGTGCTATTTGCATTTGGACTCTGTTGCTGTCAACTCTCAAGATGAGATCCAAAGAGCTGTCACTATCAGTGAAGCAAGCCATCATTAGGCTGAAAAAACACAACAAACCCATCAGAGAGATAGCAAAAACATTAGGTGTGGCCAAAACAACTGTTTGGAACATTCTTAAAGAGAAGGAACGCACCGGTCAGCTCAGCAACACCAAAAGACCCGGAAGACCACGGAAAACAACTGTGGTGGATGACAGAAGAATTCTATCCCTGGTGAAGAAAACACCCTTCACAACAGTTGGCCAGATCAAGAACACTCTCCGGGAGGTAGGTGTATGTGTGTCATAGTCAACAATCAAGAGAAGACTTCACCAGAGTGAATACAGAGGGTTCACCACAAGATGTAAACCATTGGTGAGCCTCAAAAACAGGAAGGCCAGATTAGAGTTTGCCAAACGACATCTAAAAAAGCCTTCACAGTTCTGGAACAACATCCTATCGACAGATGAGACCAAGATCAACTTGTACCAGAGTGATGGGAAGAGATGAGTATGGAGAAGGAAAGGAACTGCTCATGATCCTAAGCATACCACCTCATCAGTGAAGCATGGTGGTGGTAGTGTCATGGCGTGGGCATGTATGGCTGCCAATGGAACTGGTTCTCTTGTATTTATTGATGATGTGACTGCTGACAAAAGCAGCAGGATGAATTCTGAAGTGTTTCGGGCAATATTATCTGCTCATATTCAGCCAAATGCTTCAGAACTCATTGGACGGCGCTTCACAGTGCAGATGGACAAAGCATACTGCAAAAGCAACCAAAGAGTTTTTTAAGGGAAAGAAGTGGAATGTTCTGCAATGGCCAAGTCAATCACCTGACCTGAATCCGATTGAGCATGCATTTCATTTGCTGAAGACAAAACTGAAGGGAAAATGCCCCAAGAACAAGCAGGAACTGAAGACAGTTGCAGTAGAGGTCTGGCAGAGCATCACCAGGGATGAAACCCAGCATCTGGTGATGTCTATGCGTTCCAGACTTCAGGCTATAATTGACTGCAAAGGATTTGCAACCAAATATTAAAAAGTGAAAGTTTGATTTATGATTATTATTCTGTCCCATTACTTTTGATCCTTTAACAAGTGGGAGGCACATATGCAAACTGTTGTAATTCCTGCACCGTTCACCTGATTTGGATGTAAATACCCTCAAATTAAAGCCGACAGTCTGCAGGTAAAGCACATCTTGTTAGTTTCATTTCAAATCCATTGTGGTGGTGGTGTATAGAGCCAAAAATTTTAGAATTGCGTCGATGTCCCAATATTTATGGACCTGACTGTATAAGGCTGTACACAATCTGTCCCATCTCTCGCCTGCTTTTCTGATACATCTCCACAAGTAAAGAGAAAAAGAATAGGAGTACCCCCTTCCCCCCCTTCACCAGCTCCAACAGTCCTGGGTGAAATCAACATTTGTTTAGAGCGGTGAGTCACGGTGAGTTCGGACTCTTTAAATATTGTTTAAAAAAATCCAGCACAGCTGCTCTTCAAACCGGATACTTCATTTTTTAATACACATGCTTTTTTTATCTGCCTTTATATTGCGAAATAAAGTGTCTCCTTCTTTGGTCTCCTCTTGTCTGTTCTTCACACAATTGTCTACAAGATTTCTCACCTGCATCCTCCATACTCTGGAACTCACTACCCCAGTACATCAGACCCCCCCCCCCCTTCTCCAAACATCCAAACCTTTAAAAGCAACCTGAAAACCATCTCTTCAGGAAAGCCTACCACCTACAATGAGCACGCTGCCACCACACAGCCAGATGAGCATCTTTTATCCTCACCTAATGTGTCCTTCTCCTTTCCTTGTAGATTGTAAGCCCTTGTGGTCAGGGACCTCTCCCCTCTGTACCAGCTTGTTAATAGCTTCATGTTTATTGAATTTAATTTTTTTAATATTATGTATGTGTAACCCTGTCTTGATGCGCAGCACCATGGAAGGGGTGCATCAAAAGGGACTTAGATGCAGAACATAGTCCTGCCACTTTACTAATCACTAGTCAGACAACACATAGAGTACTGTGTACAGTTCTGGGCTCCTGTGCAGAAGGCATAGCAGGGCTGGAGAGTGTTCAGAGGAGGTTAAAAAAAAAGTAATAACTGGAATGGGAGGACTGCAGGTTCCAGAAAGATTATCAAAATTAGGGTTATTCAGTTTAGAAAAAAAAGACGACTGAGGGGAGATCTAATAACTATGTATAAATACACTACTCCGTGTCACGGTGCAGTTCACTGTGACAGTTGTGTCCGTGTAGGCTGGCTGCAGGCTGCCTCCTGTGCAGGCTTGTTGCTTGGGGCTGCGTGCTGGCTGCGGTGTCTTCTGTGAACTGCTGCCTGTGAATGTTTGCTCTCCCTGTGCAGTTCTTATCACTGTTGCCATGCAGGCTGACTGCAGGTTCCCTCGCGTACTGGCTGCAGGCTGACACCTGTGTATGCTGGTTGCATGGGACTGCATGTTGGCTGCGGAGCAGTGTGTGAACTGTGTCCTGTGTTTGTGTATTCCAGTGTCTGCATCTCTGGCTCATGTCTCTGGTGCCGTGCAGGCTGGAGGTTAGTCTATCTCTGTCCAGTGGCTCAAAAATAGTGATTTATTAGTTATCTTAAAACATAACTTTTACTCATGAAATAAAAAAAATAGGCCCAAAATATAAGTATGATAAAATTATAAGAGCGGCGGTATTACAGGTCAATGTGCACGGCGGCACCCAAACAATAGATACACTTGAGAAGAAGTGCTCGGCGGCACCTGAAATGAAACCCGTACTCCTACCGCTCTGTCGTCAGGGTGCAGGGTGCGTCCTGATGACACTTGAAGTGAATGGCTCCAAACCGGAAGCTCAGCTGCTAGAGACGGCGGGGTCAAAAGCAACCCTAATTTGACCCTATAGAGTGGTCTAAGGCTTGCCCCAATAACTAATTAGGGGTAGAAGCCTAACCACAGGGCACTCGTCCTTAAAAGGGCGACCCCGTCCGGAACCTCTCCCTGTGACCTGGCCCTGTGTGGCCCTAATCTAGTCCTGCTCCCTACATGCACGTTTCATAGAAATCATCAGGGGAAATTTAACTAGGACTTTTTGAACAAAGACGATCGGGTGATACCAGGTATAACACACCCGTATGATCGTCTGTAAACTATATGGACTGCTGGAGGGAGTACTGGATAACGCTCCTCAACCATAGTACGGGCATCTCAATAGCCGCGGGCAATAGGTCGCACCCGCGCTATGTTTAGCGGCAGTTTTTAAATGCCAGATAAGGCAATCACCTGTCCGGCGTGCTGCGTCATCTCCTCAAAGCGTGTGACGAAATGAAGACCTTCGCGCATGCGCACTAACATGATACTCGTGCGCGCATGCGCAATGGCCCCGCCGCTCGGCAGGGATCTCCAAGGACGCCGCTCAAGCTAGATGACGTAAGCGCGTCCGAATGCCCTGTATTGACAAGGCGATCAGCTGACACTGGTTGCCAGGAGTCCCGGGCGCGTCCCCAGCAACCAGTAACAAGATGGTCTTTTAATATAGACCATATTAGATCAAAAGTCATTTACGGCGTTTTTGTGTATATATATATATATATATATATAGAAACCTTAGATCCGGGGTTATAGAATCAGATCATATAGAAGGTGAAACTGAAAGTGGGGTACAGTATCGTATCACGTTGAAATATGAATAATAATTGAACATTGTAGTTTCAATTGTAAGAAGAGATGGTAGTATATACGCACATATAGTGAATAAGGGATGTATTGGTTAACAATCCGTACATTTTTGGTGCCTCGATATTGAGGCATAAAGTCGGACATCCGGTCCCACCTACGTTATTACTATATGGATGGCTGGGAGGTTTTAAACGAAAAAGCTGAAATTAAGCTGTTCGTTCAAACCGGTAGGTGATACCGTACGCAGCCGAAAGATCCATCGGGTCTCGTGCTGCAGGAGTATACGGTCCCAGTCACCTCCTCTTATTGGTTGTCTCACTAGCTCTATCCCGGTGGCACTTAAGCATTTTGGATTCCCATTGTGAACCTCATGTATATGTCTGGAGACTGCTGTATCTCTCTTATTGGCTATGTCTCCAAGGTGTTCACCTATGCGTCTTCGTAATTCCCTTTTAGTTTTTCCTATATACTCCATTTTACATTCGCATGTTAACTTATAAATTACGCCACGACTGCGGCAATTATTTTTCATCCTGAACAGTTCTAGGTTTGTGTAAATGTCCATCGTTGATCTAACCGCCCTCAGTAAATCATCCATCTCCTCCATGGAAAAACAGTATTTTCTCTCTTCCTCCATTATTTCACCCTCAGATAATTGGTCTTCTCCAAAATATTTGGAGGAAGAGGTGTCCTCGTCTAATTCTTCCTGATCAGAAGAAGACAGAGCTGATAATCTTTTTATTTTTTTAGGTACTGGAGAGGAACTGGGGGCAGATAATGATGCGAGAGAGGATTTAATCTCTTCTTTTAATAAATCCTGAATACATTTTTTCTTGTAGTTTTCAGGGAGCCTCTTTGTGCAAGTAGCACATTTCTGAGACTTAAAGGGAGTCTGTCATCAGCATTTCACTTTTTTAACCCTTCCCATAGCTCCCTAGCATGCTTACAGTTAATAAAAACGTTACCTCTGGCATCAATCCTGGACTTATAAAACCATCAAAAACGATCTTTATAACATATGCAAATGAGGGCTCGCAAGTGCCCAGGGGCGGCGTTACCCTCATAGGTGCCCTGCTAGCTCAGACTTTTCATTGCTTCCCCCGCCCCTTCTTACCCTCCGCCCGCCCATCCGTTCCCTCTGACCGCCTTTCTACCAACTTGTTATTCCGCCGAGATCCCGGGCCTGCGCACTCATTCCTTTGGCCGGCGCATGCGCACTACGATGCCCATTCCTTGTACGGCATCGCCTCTTTTGTTGTGTTTTCGTGTCGTCAGCCGTAATAGTTACTGTGATGCCATACAAGGTATGGGCATCACAGCGTGCATGCGCCGGCCAAAGGAATGAGTGCGCAGGCGCGGGATCTCGGCGGAAAAACAAGTTGGTAGATAGGCGGTCAGAGGGAAAGGATGGACGGGCGGATGGGTAAGAAGGGGCGGGGGGAAGCAATGAAAAGGCTCTGCCGCACTTCCGGTGTGTGCAGGGCCCGACTCCGCCTTCCCCATGTGACACGATGACACTTGGTCACAGGACCACATCATGGGTCTACTGTAGCACACGCTGGGTGTGCGCGCGATACCGTTCCTCCTCCTTCAGAAGTCACATGGGGTATCACCCGGCTTGTTTCCCAAGAGGAGAAAGAGAGCACGGGAGCCTGTAGTAGAGGTGGAGGCTGAGCAGCGAGCGCCATGTCTCTCCCTCTGCCCAGCGTTAGCATGAGCCGCAGGAGGACAGAGGGATCCAGGTAAAGCCTGTAAAGGGTAAGAAATAAGGAGGGTGAGTACCCCTCGATAATCCGCCTTTAAGGAAAATTAAAAAAGCTCTTCACCTCCCTTGGGGTCCATTCACACGTCCATAGTGTATTGCGGATCCACAATTTGTGGATCCGTAATACACCCGGCCGGCACCCCCATAGAAATGCCTATTCTTGTCCGCAATTGCGGACAAGAATAGGACATGGTCTATTTTTTTCTGGAGCCGCGGCCCGGAAGATCGGCGGGGCTCTCCGGAAATGCGGATGCGGACAGCACACTTTGTGCTGTCCGCATCCATTCCGTCCCCATAGAGAATGAATGGGTCCGCAACCCGTTCCACACTTGCGGACGTGTGAATGGACCCTTAATCACAGAGGTCTCTCTCTGTCCCGGCCCCCCGTAGGGACAGGAAACACTGAGGGAAGAGGGTGGGTGGGGCAATTTAAACTCTCTCTCTGTGTTCCTGCCCCTACAGAAGTCAAGGGTCAATCTACTTGTGGCCGTCATGGTGTATAAAATAGAAATACCGGGCTTGAAGGTCTAGAGGGTTCAATGGGTTTGGCGCGGACCGCATCTCCAGCTTCAGACATTGCTGTAGGAGAAGGAATCCTGCACAGCACTGTGTGCAATAAACTAGGCTGGCTGCTGTGCCCCACTGCCCATTTATATACTTTGCGCCAGGCACTCTCCACTGCTGCAGCAGAGCCCAACATACTCGCTGCCCTAATCGGATCCGTGCCGTCAACGTCAGGACGCCGGCCAGATGTTTCCACAGCGCATGCCCAGCACAAGGACGCCGCAGCCATCTTTGCTGACTTTGTAAATAGAACAAAGTCCAGCTCTCAAGTGGTAAAGGTGCTCTGACCTGCTGTGCATGGATCCGGGCTGTGTTCACACCCAACGTAGATAAAGCAAAAAGTCCAAATGTATCCAGCGACTAAAATCAATGATTCTTTATTTCTTCATTTAAAAAAATGTATAAACAAGTAATCCTCTTGCATAAAATCAATGCATTTCTACCATAAGACAGGCATTCTTCATGGATTCATAGATGGAATCATGGATTTTATACTATGAATCCATGAAGAAGACCTGTCTTATGGTAGAAATGCGTTGATTTTATGCAGGAGGATTACTTTATATTTTATAAATTATATATTACTTTATAAAAAAAATTAAATGAATAAATAAAGAATCATTGATTTTACTCACTGGATCCATTTGGACTTTTTTGCTGCATCTTTGCTGACTCCCTGCAGTGTGATCAAACCGCAGCTGCCTGGCACGGTGGGGGAACAGTAGGTTTGACAAGTGGCTCCCAGAAGAGTCTAATGCCGCCATAGGATTGGTCACCCACGAACTAGAGCATTGACTATCCTCAGCCATCCTTGGTGTGAACTTCTCAAGAGGTAGGTTCCCCAGGACCTCCTATCTGGAGGACAGGAAACCTGAACTGAGGTGTGGTGGGGGTGTGAACTTTTTTATATGGGGGCTACAAGGAGACAGTAGCCCCTCTGTATGCACCTACGCTGTGCCCGTTTTAGAAGCATTCAGAGCGGTCAAGTACGACCGCTCTTATGATGTCACTCAGAGCCAATTCTAGCCTTTCTACTGCCTAAAGCAATAATTTAAATGGTGCTCCCCAAATTCTCAATCCAACCGCTCCTCCAAGCCCTACTGTTAGGCCTCCTGCACACAACCATATCCGTTTTTCTGTCCGCAAATCATGGATCTGCAAAATACAGTCTGCGTGCATCCCACACTAAAAATGCCTATTCTTGTCTGGATGCACACAAATTTAGAAATTAAAGGGTCCACATTCGATCTGCAAAAAATGCGGATCGGATGCAGACTAGAAATACTGCCTTAAAGGGGTTGTGCAGCAATTTATATTGATAACCTATCCACAGGATAGGTCATCAATATCTGATCAGTGGGGGTCCAACACCCAGCACCACAGCCGATCAGCTGTTAGACAAGGAGGCGGTGCTCCATGCAAGCATTGCTTCCTGGTCCTCTGAAGCGGTGGGAGGATGTAAGTTCAAGTACTTGCTCCGTGTCTGCACTTCCGAGATTACAGGCAGTGTAATGAGCAGGAAGCATTGAACGCGGCCTCCTCTTCAACCAGATGATCGGAGGGGGTGCCAGACCTCCGCCTCTCTGATATTGATGACCTATCTGAGAATAGGTGTGAGGAATATAGATTATTATTTAATGTCAGCCATGTTCCCACACCAGCCATCTGCTGTCAGATAGCAGAGGTAGTGAACTCCACAGGGGGGCCCTGCTTCAAAGCCCAGCCAAATGGCAGAGAACTTCTAGCAGGCCATCTTTGTTGACAATTTCGGACCTCCATTCAGATAGCACGGATCCTGCAGGAAAGCTTCCCTGCAGTGGGTCTAGGCCATTCCCCAGTTCAATGAACATTATCAGACATCATTGAACCGGCGATTCATAAGGAATTATAAATCGCCCGTCCATCACAGACATAAACCAGATAGATATTTGTGTCCCAGTGGCCACGATTAACAGGCCCGTGGTCATAGTTTGGTGGTGGGATGCCAGGGAGGGGAGATATACATATCTCCCCACAGAAACCAAATAACGGTACCATGCTTGGACTCTACTGGTAGCCGGAACCCAGGCGGATCCATTAGTCCCAGAACCACGTCCCTGCGACATTCTGGTCTGGAGCCATGAGCCCTAATCGGTTTTCTGGCTCATTTGCTGCCAGCCCTAGAAGTGGGGGAGTGGACTCCTCCCAAAGGCTGGGAGGGGCCAGCTACAGATCAAAAGGCTCGTGCCCGCAAGCGGGCGTGTCTTTTCTCTGAAGGGAGGTCACATCGTGCCATGTGTTTGGAAGGGACCTGAAAACGGCTGACATGTGACTACAGCCAAGCCTTACAGAAAGCCATTATTCATCACTACCCAAAGGACTCATCTATCTGGTAAACTGACTTTTGTTCTGCTTAACCCTGTTGTACCACGCCATCTGTATTTACCACTCAGATCACTGTATATATTTTCTGTGTATATTGTATTATATATAGTGAGCCCTTAAGGCAATTAAATATATAATTTAATCTTGTGCTGTTCTGACTATACCGTATCTCGCTGGCTCTACGTATTTGACGTCCGGCGGCAGTGAGGTGCAATATTCGTCACATATTGGTGGCAGCAAAGTGGGATCGAGATACTATATGTGTTTGAGTGTGGGACCCATACTCCCAGAAACTAAAGACTACCAGCAGTAGCTTTTTGCCGCTGGAGTCTTAAGAGCAGCTTAACACTAGACAGTCTGAGTGCAAATACAATAAGGTGTGTGTGTGCATCAGGTTGCAGTCTGTGTCAGTGATCACCCGTGACAATGATGGCCAGTATCACAAGAAGCAAAGCGAAGGAGATGGCCGATGCTATGAACGGTGTCGGGGAAAACGCAGTCCAGATAGGGGGCCAAGAGGAGGTGGAAGACAACTTTATTCAAGGCAAGGGGGAGCACAGCCAAATCTCCCCAAGGAGCCAGTTGCCAGCGGTGGGCCGCCCTCCACCTGCCCACTCCTCTAGCCAGACTGGCTTGGCTGCTCTCTTAAAAGCTGCCGTGGACTGTCTCCAGGCCGGAGACCAGGCTGCCTACGAGACCCTCATGGCAGCTGCAGAACATTGTGAACAAGCAGCAGAGCGTTGCGAGCAAGCCGAGCGCAAGCACCAACTGCAAATGCTCCAGCTCCAACTGCAGCAGCCCTCCCCAGCCCAATGTGAGTCTCCAGAGATCTGGATTACAAAACTGCGGGCGGAGGACTTTCCCCTGCTGGACAAAGATGGGGACTTGGACACCTTCTTGTTGGCATTTAAGACGGCCTGCCATCAGTACCAGCTGCCGGAGGACCAGTGGGTCAGATTCCTAATGCCACGTCTCAAGGGAAAAGCCCTTGAAATCTTCGAGTATCTGCCCAGCGAGACCATCCTGAGCTATGAGGACATCAAGCAGGCTCTGGTCCGGCAGTACAACTTGACCCCTAAGACATACCGGAAAAAGCTCAGAAGTTTGCAGCGGGGTCCTACCCAGAGCTGGGCCGATCACATGCGGGCCCTGCTGTAAGCGGTCGACCAATGAACCACGGGAGTGGAGCTCTCCACCATCCAACAGCTGAAGGAGCTCATTGCCACAGAGCAGTTCTTGTCGAATTGCCCGGAGGACCTCCAGCAGTACCTTCGTGACCGGAAGCCAAAGGGGGCCTCCGCAACAGTAACCCTGGCCGATGAGTACACCAACAACAGGACTTCAGAGAAGACGAACAACATGCAATGCGACAATTCACTGCAATATAGAGTACAAAATTGCATAAAAATTACAAGTGCTACACTAATAAGTGAGAGATACTTGGCAAATCGTTTTGTACAAAATAATCTGAGCCCGTCTGCCGAACGTCAAGGCAATCTCTGTTAGACGGGTTCCTACGCTAAATTCTACCTGTTAGGAGCCATGACGGCTACATACACTTCAGGGAGTGTAGGTAACACAGCAGGCCCAGTCCACAGCATCACCGCCGCCAATGCATACCAAGGGTTGCAGTGAGAGTCCACAAACTATCTCACTCCTGGTGCAATGGCTTCAGTGAATGAAGTGGAGCAGACCTGACTATGTACTGACACTAATTAAAATCAGCCTGTGAGGCAAACAGGGTGGTCAGGAGTGCATGACTGGGGAGGCAGCCACACCTCCAGTACAAACTGCAAAGAAAAACCAAAAAAGGGGGTCCAGGAAAAAAGGAACCCGTCTAATAGAGATTGCCTTGACGTTCGGCAGACGGGCTCAGATTATTTTGTACAAAACGATTTGCCAAGTATCTCTCACTTATTAGTGTAGCACTTGTAATTTTTATGCAATTTTGTACTCTATATTGCAGTGAATTGTCGCATTGCATGTTGTTCGTCTTTTCATGTTTTTCCTTGCCTTCGCAATGTGTTCCTGCGGTTTTTTGGTTTTTCTTAACAGGACTTCAGAGGCCTGGAAACTTGTCGGCTGCAGAGGGGGTAATACACACTCTGCCCCTAAGCCCAAGTGGGCACCGGCTTCACTTTCCACATTGGTGGGGGAACACCGACTTTGCCACCTCTGTAAGCAGTCAGGACACTTTAAGGCCATGTGTCCACAGCGCCCACTGTGTTGTGTGTGGGTGGGGGTGGTGGGAGGTCCCTGGACAATTTTCAACCAGTCACTGTGGGCGAGGCCGTGGCCATGGGACTTAGAGACACCGGCACTGAGAAGACTCTGGTACGGCCTGAACTGGTGGCACCCCATGATTTATTGCCCGGGAGATCCCTTACTGTCTCCGGGATTGGAGGAGTAGAACCGGCGCTGCCTGTTGCCAAGGTCTATTTGGACTGGGGCGCCGGTCGAGGCATAAGGGAGGTGGGGGTATCCTCAAATATCCCTGCCAGTGTTTTGCTGGGGACAGACTTGGGGCAGCTTGTGTCTAAGTACGATCCCCCAGAATGTGATGCCATGTCCACCCCTGTTGATACTGTTTTTGTTCATAACATGCCTGTTGATGGGGATGTGGGGGTTCGGGATGTAATGTGTGCCTCTCCCCTCAGTGGGAAGGGGATCATTCACGCAAGCTGTGCTGAGGCCCCAGGGTGTGGCCAGCAAGCATGCTGGAACCTGTTGTCCTCAGGTGTGGTGACTGAGGGGACAAGCAGGGGGCAGGCAGCTGTAGAGGAGGAGGATGCAAATGAGGTAAGGGCTTTCCCAGAAGTAGGAATCCCAGGTAAAGCCTCAGTGCAGGGTTCCTCCACAACTGGGATGTCAGAGGGCCAGGTTAGTCCATCTGGACTGGCGACTTGGTCGGAAACCGAGGGGAAGCAGGCACTACCAGCGGTGGCAGCGGCCATAGCTGCTGTCACGCGCAGTGGCAGTGCTGGGGCCCTAGGGGCCCCTCAGAGGTCTGATGGTTTTCTACCCTCCAACCAAGTGGCTGCTAAGTCAGATGGAGGCTGGGAGACAGGTCCCAAGGACCTGACGGAGGACGTGACAGTCTCGTCTATTCTGGCCTTGTCTCATCAAGGGCTTCAGGTGGTGTTAGGGGCTAGCGCCAGCTTGAAAGCTCTCACGGAGCAGGTGACACGGCCTCCCTTGGACTCAGACCTCCATAGGGCGGTCAGGGACCAAGGACGCTAAGATAGAGGCCTGGACGGGAGACTTGCCCCCCCTTGGGGTGTCGGTCATCGAGAGTGTCATGCGCTTCCAGGAAAAGGCGCAGGCTTTGTCATGGTTGGTGCATGACAGTATGGGGCAGGCCCAGACTGACCAGAAGTGGGGGTACGGCCAGAAGGCTTTGTCAGAGGACCCACCAGTTGGGTCAGCAAGCGTGGATACTGGTTCCCGCGCCTCAGCACAATCTTCAGGCGGTTTGGGAAGGCCCGTACCTCGCGCACCAGCGGCTCTATGCGAGGATGTACCTGGTCACCCTGGACCATGCCCGGGGAAGGCAGAAGGCCTTCCCAGCGAACCTGATGCAGGTGCATCATGAGTGGGAGGCAGGTGACCTCACGGAATACCGCCCCTCCGGGAAATGTTCACCAAAACACCCAGAAAGACGGAGTCCACCGAGATGCCATTGGGCATGGAGTATGCCCCTGCCACTTCTAAGCGGATGGTCAAGCTGCTTAAGGGACTTGAAGGGTACGCGGCCACGTACCCAGAGGTCATTGCCGTCTCCGGCCCTACATGGGAGGATCCCCGAGAGCATCTGGTGCAGATGCTCGGGCAGATCTGCCAGGCAGGCCTGACCCTTACACCAGGAAAGTGCCAGCTGGGCATAAGAGAGGGGCCCCGGGCAGGCGGGGAAGCTTTGGAACCGGACCCCGGGAGTGTGGATGCCAGCTCATCCTGGCTCACCCCTGGGACAAGAACCAGATGAAGTCCTTCCTGGGCACCGCCGGGTACTATAGGGGGTTCACAAACCACTATAGTAGCCTGGTGAGGCCCTGACGGAGTGCACCAGGAAGAAGCTGCCCTCCGCAGTCGATTGGACAAATGACTGCCAGACGGCCTTCCAGGCGCTGAAGGACACTCTTTCCAGCTTCCCAGTACCCCAGGCAGCCAACTTCACGCGGCTGTTTATAGTACCGACTGACGCCAGTAATTGTGGCCTCGGTGTCATGCTCAGTCAGGGTGACTCCTTTGGTCAGGAACGAATGGGAGGTGGGTACGCAGGAGCCTTGCACTCCAGCCATACCACTTTGCCATTCGCCACCAGAGAGGGTGCGGATGGGCGCACGGGGAAACACAGGAATGTGCTGCCCCTAGCGCCCTCTAAAAGGGGTGTGTGTGAGGAATATGGATTATTATTTAATCTCAGCCATGTTCCCTCACCAGCCATCTGCTGTCAGATAGCAGACGTAGTGAACTTCACAGGGGGGGCCTGCTTTAAAGCCCAGCCAAATGGCAGAGAACTTCTAGCAGGCCACCTTTGTTGACAATTTCTCACCTCCATTCAGATAGCACGGATCCTGCAAGAAAGCTTCCCTGCAGTGGGTCTAGACCATTCCCCAGTTCAATGAACATTATCAGACATCATGGAACTGCCGATTCATAAGGAATTATGAATCGCCCATCCATCACAGACATAAAACAGATACAAATTTGTGTCCTAGTGGCCACAATGAACAGGCCCATGGTCATAATTTGGTGGTGGGATGCCAGGGAGGGGAGATATACATATCTCCCCACAGAAACCAAATAACGGTACCATGCTTGGACTCTACTGATAGCCGGAACCCAGGCGGATCCATTGGTCCCAGAACCACCTCCCTGCGACATTTTGGTCTGGAGCCATGAGCCCTAATCGGTTTTGTGGCTCATTTGCTACCAGCCCCAGAAGAGGGGGAGTGGACTCCTCCCAGAGGCCAGGAGGGGAGGGGCCAGCTACAGATCAAAAGGCTCGTGCCTGCAAGCTGGCGTGTCTTTTCTCTGAAGGGAGGTCACATCGTGCCATGTGTTTGGAAGGGACCTGGAAACGGCTGACATTACTGCCTCCCATGTGACTACAGCCAAGCCTTACAGAAACCCATTATTCATCACCACCCAAAGGACTCATCTATCTGGTAAACTGACTTTTGTTCTGCTTAACCCTGTTGTACCACGTCATCTGTATTTACCACTCAGACCACTGTATATATTTTCTGTGTATATTGTGTTATGTCTAGTGAGCCCTTAGGGCAATTAAATACACTGCTCAAAAAAATAAAGGGAACACTTAAACAACACAATGTAACTCCAAGTCAATCACACTTCTGTGAAATCAAACTGTCCACTTAGGAAGCAACACTGAGTGACAATCAATTTCACATGCTGTTGTGCAAATGGGATAGACAACAGGTAGAAATTATAGGCAATTAGCAAGACACCCCAATAAAGGAGTGGTTCTGCAGGTGGTAACCACAGACCACTTCTCCGTTCCTTTGCTTCCTGGCTGATGTTTTGGTCACTTTTGAATGCTGGCGGTGCTTTCACTCTAGTGGTAGCATGAGACGGAGTCTACAACCCACACAAGTGGCTCAGGTAGTGCAGCTTATCCAGGATGGCACATCAATGCGAGCTGTGGCAAGAAGGTTTGCTGTGTCTGTCAGCGTAGTGTCCAGAGCATGGAGGTGCTACAAGGAGACAGGCCAGTACATCAGGAGACGTGGAGGAGGCTGTAGGAGGGCAAAAACCCAGCAGCAGGACCGCTACCTCCGCCTTTGTGCAAGGAGGAACAAGAGGAGCACTGCCAGAGCCCTGCAAAATGACCTCCAGCAGGCCACAAATGTGTATGTGTCTGCTCAAACGGTCAGAAACAGACTCCATGAGGGTGATATGAGGGCCCGACGTCCACAGGTGGGGGTTGGGCTTACAGCCCAACACCGTGCAGGACGTTTGGCATTTGCCAGAGAACACCAAGATTGGCAAATTCGCCACTGGCGCCCTGTGCTATTCACAGATGAAAGCAGGTTCACACTGAGCACATGTGACAGATGTGACAGAGTCTGGAGACGCAGTGGAGAACGTTCTGCTGCCTGCAACATCCTCCAGCATGACCGGTTTGGCATTGGGTCAGTAATGGTGTGGGGTGGCATTTCTTTGGAGGGCCGCACAGCCCTCCATGTGCTCGCCAGAGGTAGCCTGACTGCCATTAGGTACCGAGATGAGATCCTCAGACCCCTTGTGAGACCATATGCTGGTGCGGTTGGCCCTGGGTTCCTCCTAATGCAAGACAATGCTAGACCTCATGTGGCTGGAGTGTGTCAGCAGTTAATGCAAGACGTAGGCATTGATGCTATGGACTGGCCCGCCCGTTCCCCAGACCTGAATCCAATTGAGCACATCTGGGACATCATGTCTCGCTCTATCCACCAACGTCACGTTGCACCACAGACAGTCCAGGAGTTGGCAGATGCTTTAGTCCAGGTCTGGGAGGAGATCCCTCAGGAGACCGTCCGCCACCTCATCAGGAGCATGCACAGGCGTTGTAGGGAGGTCATACAGGCACGTGGAGGCCACACACACTACTGAGCCTCATTTTGACTTGTTTTAAGGACATTACATCAAAGTTGGATCAGCCTGTAGTGTGTTTTTCCACTTTCATTTTGAGTGTGACTCCAAATCCAGACCTCCATGGGTTGAAAAATTTGATTTCCATTTTTTAATTGTTGTCAGCACTTTCAACTATGTAAAGAACAAAGTATTTCAGAAAAATATTTTATTAATTCAGATCTAGGATGTGTTATTTTTGTGTTCCCTTTATTTTTTTGAGCAGTGTATATAATTTAATCTTTTGCTGTTCTGGTATCTCGATCACGAATCCCCATGTCCGTGTTTCAGCCTAGTTAGATGCTACCGTGGGTTGGTTTCTTTCCCTATATAATCCCGTTAGTGGACCGTGCTTATATCAAACAAGAAACTGGTGGCAGTATACCCGCACTGAGGAAGCGCTGTTTCACTGGGGCAGTGAAAAGGCTCCCTCAGCTTGTTGCCACTCTGTGCCCGTGTGGACAGGAGGAGTCTGTGAACACTGTACCAAGCTGACCTTACCTGTTCCTCAGGGATGGCGTAACGTCGCGCCTTGGTAACCAGTGACTATACTGTATCTCGCTGGCTCTACGTATTTGACGTCCAGTGGCAGTGAGGTGCGATATTTTTCATAATAGGCCATCAATATAAGTTGCTGCACAATCCATAATAATACTGAGGAAAAATGGGAGAGCTTTGAATCCACGTTGAGTAATTAAGTATAAACTGCTAAAATTAAACACCCCATGGCTTACAACTACTGTAAAAAGGGCAATAAATGACAAAAAAAAGGCCATTTAAAAAATACAAATCTGAGGGGTCAGCTGTAGGCTTTGAAGTTTACAAAGTGCTTATTAAAATCTGTAAATAGGAGATAAAATTTGCAAAAATACAAAACAAACAGCAGGTGACAAAAGAGCAAAACAAATCCCAATAAATTCTTTAAATATATAAATCCTAAAAATACAAGATCTGAGCAGGTGGGTCCCCTAAATAAGGGGTTATTCACTAAAGATAACAAAATGGTAGAGTTACTAAATGGGTTTTTTAAGCTCTGTATATACAAAAGAAGAGAAAGGAGCTGATATCTGTGATGCCGGGGCTGTTAGTACACCCAGTAATATACTTAATTGGCTAACTGTAGATATGGTCCAAGATAAGTTTAATAAGGTAAATATGAACAAAACTCCGGGTCCAGATGGATTACACCGAAGAGTGCTTAAAGAGGTTAGTTCAGTCATTGCTGTGCCCCGTTTATTATTTTTAAACCGCCATTGGGATTTTTTATTTTAGCTGTTTATACTTGTTACCTAAAGGAATACATTTTTTTTGTGCAATTACTCAATGTGGATTTAAAGATCTCCCATTTATATATATAGCCTTTTTAAAATTCATTGGTTCCCATATAGTATGTCTCCTTGTGGCCTCACGTGTTTTTTTCTTCTTTTAAATGGGTATTTATCACACAGGAAACGAGGATATAAAAAAATTCACACCCCCACCACACCTCAGTTCAGGTTTTCTGTCCTCCAGATAGGAGGTCCTGGGGAACCTGCCTCTTGATAACTTCACACCAAGGATGGCTGAGGGTCCAGGCTATAGCCCATTGGTGACTTTTCCTATGACAGCATAAGACTCTTCTGAGACCCGCTTGTCAAGCATGCTGTTCCCCCACCTCTTACCAGTGTTCCCCCCGCGATGGGAGCCACCGTGGCATTGCCAGGCGGCTGCGGTTTGATCACGCTACAGGGAGTCAGCAAAGTTGACGTCCTTCCGCTGGGTGTGGGCATGCGATGGGAAAACGTCGGGCTGGCGTCCTGACGTTGACAGCACATACCCATGCCGGATCAGATTGGGGAAGCGAGTGTGTTGGGCTCTGCTGCAGCAGTGGAGAGTGCCTGATGCGAAGTATATACATGGGCAATGGGGCACAGCAGCCAGCCTAGTTTATTGCACACAGTGCTGTGCAGGATTCCTTCTCCTACAGCGATGTCTGAAGCTGGAGATGCGGTCCGCGCCAAACCCATTGAGCCCTCTAGACTTTTAAGCCCGGTATTTCCATTTCATCCACCATGACGGCACAAGGAGATTGACCCTTGACCTCTGTAGGGGCAGGAAAACAGAGAGAGAGAGTTTAAATTGCCCCACCCACCCTCTCCCCTCAGTGTTTCCTGTCCCTTTGGGGGGATGCCGGGATTAAGGGAGGTGAAGAGTTTTTACATTTTCCTTAAAGGTGAATTATCGATGGGTAATTACCCTCCTTATTTCTTACCCTTTACAGGCTTTACCTGGATCCCTCTGTCCTCCTGCGGCTCATGCTAACGCTGGGCAGAGGGAGAGACAGGGTGCTTGCTGCTCAGCCCGCAGCCTCCACCTCTACTACAGGCTCCCACACTCTCTTTCCCCTCTTGGGAAACAAGCAGGATGATACCCCATGTGACTTCTGAAGAAGGAGCGGGTTCTGCGCAAACCCAGCGTGTGCTACGGCAGACCCATGATGCGGTCATGTGACCGAGCCGGGTTCACACACAACACTGCAGCCAGCACAGAGCCCAAGCAACCAGCATACACAGGAGTCAGCCTGCAGCCAGTACGGGAGAGAGCATGCAGCCAGCCTGCACGGCCACAACTGTTACAGTGAGCCGCACCGCAACACTTTCTTTTTTTATGTTATCACGTCTCCGGAGGGTCTATTCCTTGTAAATCACTGAGGTGTGGTGGGGGTATGAAATTTTTTATATCCTCAGGTTTCCTGTCCTAGATCGGAGGTCCATCATGCATGTTATGTTATAGGTTTCAAGAAAAACAATTACCGGTAAGCAATTTATGTTTTCTGTTTTTATGTTTATTAATGAAGTTTTTTTCCCCCATCCTATGAACACTCAGCAGTGTTACAGCGCCCCCCGCTGCCCAAGAGTGATCGGTGAATCTGATGAGTATTCATTGAACAGCAGCCCCCCCCCCGTATTATAATGCCAGCAGTGCCCTCCCCCCGTATTATAAGGCCAGCAGTGCCCCCCCCGTATTATAAGGCCAGCAGTGCCCCCCCTGTATTATAAGGCCAGCAGTGCCCCCCCGTATTATAAGGCCAGCAGCAGTGCCCCCATATTATAATGCCAGCAGTGCCCCCCCATATTATAATGCCAGCAGTGCTACCCCTCGTACTATAAGGCCAGCAGTGCCCCCCCAGTATTATAAGGCCAGCTGTACCCCCCCCGTATTATAAGGCCAGCAGTGCCCTCCCCCCGTATTATAGGGGCCAGCAGTGACCCCCGTATTATAATGCCAGCAGTGCCCCGTTTTATAATGCCAGCAGTGCTCCCCCCTCGTACTATAAGGCCAGCAGTGCCCCCCAGTATTATAAGGCCAGCAGTGCCCCCCCCAGTATTATAATGCCAGCAGTGCCCCCCATATTATAAGGCCAGCAATGCCCCCCCGTATTATAAGGCCAGCAGTGCCCCCCCCGTATTATAAGGCCAGCAGTGCCCCCCCCGTATTATAAGGCCAGCAGTGCCCCCCGTATTATAAGGCCAGCAGTGCCCCCCTGTATTATGCCAGCAGTGCCCCCCATATTATACTGCCAGCAGTGCCCCCCTGTATTATAATGCCAGCAGTGCCCCCCATATTATAATGCCAGCAGTACCCCTCCCGTACTATAAGGCCAGCAGTGCTACCCCTCGTACTATAAGGCAAGCAGTGCCCCCCCAGTATTATAAGGCCAGCAGTGCCCCCCTTCCCCGTATTATAAGGCCAGCAGTGCCCTCCCCCTGTATTATAAGGCCAGCAGTGCCCCCCGTATTATAATGCCAGCAGTGCCCCCCCCTCTCGTATTAGAATGCCAGCAGTGCCCCCCCCCCCCAGGATTATAAAGCCAGCAGTGCCCCCCCCCCCAGTATTATAAGGCCAGCAGTGCCCCCCCAGTATTATAAGGCCAGCAGTGCTCCCCCCCCCCGTACTATAAGGCCAGCAGTGCCCCCCCCCCAGGATTATAAAGCCAGCAGTGGCCTTCCTTCTGTATTATAAGTCCAGCAGTGCACCCCCAGGATTATAAGCCCAGCAGTGCCCCCCTCCTGTATTATAAGGCCAGCAGTGCCCCCCTAGGATTATAAGGCTAGAAGTGCGCCACTCCCCACAGGCTTATAAGGCCAGCAGTGCCCCCCCCCCCTCCCCCAGAATTATAAGGCCAGCAGTGCACCCCTCCTCCTGTGGTAGTAATATTATTTTCAATGTCACTAATTTTATTGAAAAAGTGGCTTCAGTTTAAAGATTTATACTGTTAAAGAGCAGCTGTCACCAGGATTAACCCTATTAAAGGGAATGTCACCTAATTTTACTATATATGACCCATGGCAATGCAATGTAGCGTTACGTAACATAAATGAAACCGTTCTCTTCCAAGAGTTCCTCCTCCTAAAAGGAATCTGTCACACCGGTCATGGGCTGTTATCTGTAGTAATACGAGTAGTCCTGCAGATAAGGAGTCCAGATCTTTATTTTCTCACTGCCCTCGGTTCCTCCGCTGTCAGCGCTCAGAGCTGCACTGAAATACAGAGTCCAGACCGCTGTCTAACCCTAACAGGAGTCTTCTCGAAAGGCACGGCATGGCAGTCTAGGGTGTGTATTTCAGGGCAGATTTCAGCGCTCAGTGGCATCGTGAGAAGCATTAGAAAAAACTGGTGATCGGGACTCCTTATCTGCAGTACTACTCATGTATTACTGCACGTCATAGTCCAAGATCATGCCGACATGTAGGGTTGATCAAGGTGAATTAGATGGGCCTCATTTTACCGCAATCTCATGTATGGTTTCAGGCGCAGCAAAATCTTTAATTTTGCAAATGAGGTGCTCAGAGCACTGGGAGGCAGGCCGAGTCCTCGGAGCACCACTTCACCTTCTCCTCTCCCCCCATTGCTATTCTTGTCATTGCCTGTTTCACAGGGTCAGGCATCTCCATTGTTTGGAAGCCCGGCCCTGAAATCTCATGCTTCCATCAGTGAGATTCATTGGCACATGCACGGTTGATCTCCCCACTGAGACCTGCACTGCGCAATCGCTGATGTTGGTTTCCTCCAAAAGGAAGAAGACTCTTCTGAGAGGAGACTGACATCATAGACGCTTACCTAGTGCAGATATCAGCGGGGAAAGCCTCGTGAGATCAACCGCACATGTGCCAATGAAGTCTCACCAGTGCAAGCACAAGACTTCAGGGCTGGGCTTCCTAACAATGAGGATGCATGACCCTGTCAATCAGACCGTGAGGGTAATGGTGATGAGGCAGGGAGGAGGAGGAGGTGAAGCAGCGCTCCGAGGCTAGGCTAGCCAATCGCCTAATTTGCATATGCATAAAAGTAAAGATTTTGCTGCGGCCATACATCCGTTTGCCGTAATACAGGATAATTTAAAGGGGGTTATCCAGGAATTGATAATGATTGACTATGCTCAGGGGGAGGGGGGTTCCAGCACTCCCACAGATCAGCTGTTTCAGGGAGCTGCTGCGCTCACCGCTCAGATGGAAGCTCTTCAACCACAGCACCGTACATCGTATAGTGGCTGTGCTTGGTATTGCAGCTCAGCCTCATTGACTTAAATGTCGGCGGTGCCGGAGTTCTTCAGACCCAGCAGTGCCGGAATTCTCCGGATCCAGCAGTGCCGGAGTTCTCCAGATACAGCGCTGCCGGATGCTACCGGAATGCTCGCCAGCCCCATTAACTATAAAAAAACTGGAGAGGGATCTGGCAGGTAAGTAATCATTTATGGGGTCATTTATCAAACTGGTGTAAAGTGGAACTGGCTCAGTTGCCCATAGCAACCAATAAGATTTATCCTTTCATTTTTTTCAGCTCTTTTGGAACATGAAAGGTGGAATCTGGTTGGTTGCTAGGGGCGACTAAGCCAGTTCTACTTTACACCAGTTTGATAGACGACCCCACTACTCTTTATTAGAGGTCAATCTTCTGCGTTAACTGGTTTCCTCTTAGAACCGGACAACCCCTTTAAATATGTTTAGTTGGCTATGTACTTCCATTCTGTCACTAACGACGCCATGTTGTCTGAAATGTGTAGGGTACCGGCACACGTTGCGGAATTTTCACGTTTTTCTGTGTGGATTCCCATGCACTTGTGATAGGAGAGATGGAGCAGCAGGTCCGGCAGGAAGCCAGTCATTTTCTATAAGACAGCCGGAGATAGTCGAGTACAACACTGGGCAATGTCAGGCGTCTCCATAGAGAATGAATGGAGCGCAGGGCACATGGCCAACCTACTGCTCCATCGGATCAGGAGAACGGGAGCTCCGTTTTAAAATCAGTGTGGGTCCCAGCAGTCGGACCTCCACCAATCAGCTAGTTATCATAGCTGGGGCGTGACCCCTTTGATATCTCTTATGTGACCAGAGTATAACTCCTACCAGACTGCCTATGTGACTGGAGTATAACTCCTACCAGACTGCCTATGTGACCGGAGTATAACTCCTATCAGACTGCCTATGTGACCGGAGTATAACTCCTCCCAGACTGCCTATGTGATCAGAGTATAACTCCTACCAGACTGTCTATGTGATCAGAGTACAACTCCTATCAGACTGCTGGAGCGAAGAAGCCATTCACAGAAGTTGGAAGACATTACATAACAAGTATCCGGCCGGCAAATCGGACGACAGATCCCAAAACTTATTTTCCAAAAACAAGATGACGTAACGGATTCTCGTGGCCCTAAGATTGTGGCCGAACCGCTCAATGGACGGTTAACAAAAGAGACGTATGGGGAGAGTTGTAGTGGCCCCGGCATAAAGACCGTTCCTGTAGCCGCTCCTGTCACGGATGGTGTTACAGAAAGCTAGAACTTATAAATAAACATCCGACTGGCTTGATCCCAAACTAAGGAGCATATGGGTGAGCCCCTATAAAACCTCTAGAGCTCTCCCTGACTGCTATGCCCATGCAAAGGTCTTTATGGTAGACGATTGCATGCCCGCGTACCTCATACTGTGTGGCACCTGAAAACCGTATAATAGTGAGGGGACACGACCACCGGCTCCCTGCACTTAATACGGACGGAGTCAGGGTCACCTAGAATCAAGCCAGCAAGGAAACACAAATAAAGGAAAAACACTTATCTGAGCAATCAGCAGTAGCAGCCTCCAACAGTGAACAACTCATCCAGGAAGAAGTATAAACCGCAAAGTGAGGCAGTATGGGAGGGAATATAAAGGGAGACAATTAGTGTAAATAGGTGACAGCTGGGAGAAGGAAAGGAGATGACAAAGTGATACCAAAACAAAGAACCTCATGCAAGAGGTAGAGAAGAACGTCTAACAGACCTTCTCACAAGACTGGCGTGACAGCTCCGTTCCAGTCATTTCAGTACTGAACCTGCTAGATTGGACTTGCTGTACGGAGGACCTCCTGGGCGCGGGGCTCATCCACATGAACAATTTTGCGGAGAGCTCACCGCGCACTATCTGCATCCATATGTCTGTTCTGTGGTCCCTCAACAAAACAGAACATGTCCGATTCTTGTCCGCATTATGGACAAAGTTAGGGCTCTTCTACAAATTGCGGAATGTGCACTTCCGGTATCCACATTTTGTATATCCGCAATTTTCAAACCACAAAAACGGCAATGGCCGCGCCACTTTAATGGGTCCAGTGCAGGGCGGAACGGAGCCACGGATTAAAAGCCCACGGAGTGGTCGGGTGGGATTTCTGTCCGTGCTTCCACAACGTAAATCAGTAGTACATGCGCTAATTTTTTGTTTTGAAAAACCTAGGTGCGGATGACGGACTGTATTCAAGTGAATGGTTCCGCACCTGCAGACGGTGGGTACACAGATGGTGCCTGTGCATTGCAGACCGCAGCACGGACACGGCCGGCGCACATTTGTGTGAATATGGCCTTAGGCCTCATGCACATGAACATATTTTTTTCCTGTTTCTGTTTTTCACTTCAATGGATGCGCAAAAACAACGGAAGTTACTCCGTATGCATTCCGTTTTCCGTATTTCCGTTCCATTCAAAGATAGAACATGTCCTATTATTGTCCGCAAATCATGTTCCGTGAAATGCATCCGTATGCGTTCTGTTTTTGTGGAACCATCTATTGAAAATTTTATGCCCAGCCCAATTTGTCGATGTAATTACTGTATTCAAATATTGGAAGCTTCCGTTTCCGATCCGCAAAAAACGGATCACAAACGGAAACCATACGGAAAAAATGGAACGGAAACTGAAACACTGCGGTAAACCAAAAAAGGAACGATGGATCTGTGAAAAACGGACCGCAAACATACGGTCATGTGCGAGAGGCCTAAACCGGAGACACAATCCTAGTACCAGAGATCAGAAAATCGCAGGACAGCTCCCCTAAAAAAATTACTTCAAAAATATATAAATATAAAAAATTCAAGACACCCCCTCATTTATCTATTATTTAGGGAGATTCCTAATTTTACATATAAGAAACCAAAAACGGACGAACTATCAAAATGAAAAAGAAAAAGATTACGACGTGCTATTAAAAAATACAACTTGTCGCTCAAGAATCAGACATAATAAGGGCTCACGCACACGACCGGATGTATTTTGCCGTCCGCATAACACAGATCTGCAAATAAAAACTGAATTCTCACTGAGTCATTTCTGTTTTTTTTTTTTTTTTTCCGGACCGACTGAAGTGAATGATTCCGCAAATCGACCTGTAAAAAAAATGGGATGGAAACGGAAAAAAAAATACGTTTGTGAGCAACTCCATTCCAGTCACAGCCCTGACACCAGAGAGAACAAGAGCCCTGACTACCGACCAGGACCTGCCCAGTATCTGCTGCACTGCCAGAGCTGAAGGACCTGGGGTGACGTCACTGTCATGTGATTAGGGCGGGGCTTAGCTGCAATATAAACCACATGATGTTGACATCATCACAGGTCCTTGATCACTTAAGGATGGAGTTATTAGAGATCTGCTGAAAGACCAGCGGTGATATCACTGTCATATGATCATTAGCTCTACTGCCTAGCCCCGCCCTCAGCACTGGTCACATGACGGTGACATCACCCCAGGTCCTTCAGCTCTGGCAGTGCAGTAGAGATGATCTCCAAGGTGAGGTCTAATATTCTTCTGCTGATCTCCTTCCTGTCCATCCTTGGTGGTCATTCAGGAGAAGAGGAGAGAACTGGAGGAGCTGGAGGCTTCAGGTATTTCTAGGACCTGTGGTGATGTCATCATCATGTGTTCTTTGTTAAAATTCAGCCCCGCCCCCTGCACTGATCACATGACAGTGACGTCACCCCAGGTCCTTCAGCTCTGGCAGGGTGCAATAGATACCTAACAACTTTATTCTTAGGTGATGAAGGACCTGTGATGATGTCAATATCACGTGGGCTATATTGCAGATGAGCCCCGCCCCCTGCACTGATCACATGACGGTGGGTCACCGCAGGTCCTTCAGCTCTGGCAGTGCAGCAGATACTGGGCAGGTCCTGGTCGGTAGTCAGGGCTCTTGTTCTCTCTGGTATCAGCCATTCCTCCAGCCTGCAGGTAAGATGAGCTGTGAGGAGACAGTGTGGTGGAGAGCTCAGACATGTCACCTCTGGAGATTCTCCTCCATTACACACAAGGAATCCTTCTCTGCTCCTCAGCTTAGTATGATGGGGGAGGAGTAGTGGGGATAGTGGGGGTTGTCATCATTCACTGGCCCCTGACTGTCCTGGTGAGGGGCCCCTGCCTCCAGGAGGAGAATGGAGCGGGGCCCGGCCTGAGCTCAGCTCTCTCCAGTCTCTTTTCTAGGAGTTGTGGACACAGCTGAGCACAGCCCAGAGGTGGGACCTGCATCTATCAGACATTTATCTCCTGTGGAGCCACCAGAGATCTCCATGTTGGGGCCCCTGGAATCCATGTGGTGGGGGATCTGAGAAGCGGGGCCCCTCCAGGCTCAGGAAGTGCGGTTCTGGAGGTGACATCTGGTCTTGTCCCCTGGATGATTTCCTCTCCTCTCCTCTTCTCATAAAGGCGCCTGCAGTACTAGAAGCCTCCAGCTCCTCCAGTTCTCTCCTCTTCTCCTGAATGACCACCAAGGATGGACAGGAAGGAGATCAGCAGAAGAATATTAGACCTCACCTTGGAGATCATCTCCCTGCTGAGCGGAGAGGTAAACTTTTCTAGATTTCTCTCCTCTTTATTGTATTCTGTAACAAGTCAGACATCGGGAAGGAGAATTCATCATAGGAAGTGACAGGAAGAGTCCAGGGTCCTGGAGAACGGCCTCCAGACCTTCCAAGTGATGGAGAACCTGAAGATCAGCCCCCAGTATGGTGAGTGATGTGTCATGTGACCAGTGACCAATAGTCATGTTGTAGGAGCCATGAGAAGGTAAGTAGGCACGTTGTACCAGGAGGAGAGGTCCGGAGGAGAGCACATGGCCCCTGAAGGGTTTATTCCCTTAGTGTCTCTCTCCATCCACAGGAGTACACAATAGTGAAGAAGACATCGGGGGACTGTGTGACTCCCATCATCCATCTCCAGGAGTCAGGAGGGCGGAGCAGGACCCCTCCCCCCATCACAGAGCCTCCCCCTCACCCCCTGATACATGAGCAGAAGATCCTAGAGCTCACCCACAAGATGATGGAGCTGCTGACTGGAGAGGTGACACTGCTGGGAATCCTGGGAAATTCTCCAGTAACAGCACTGGAGGGGTCTGGGTGATGACGGTGTCATTGTGTTGTCAGGTTCCTATAAGGTGTCAGGACGTCACTGTCTATTTCTCCATGGAGGAGTGGGAGTATATAGAAGGACACAAGGATCTGTACAAGGAGGCCATGATGGAGGAGCACCAGCCTCTTATATCACAGGGTAAGAGCCGTCATGTGCAGTGTATACACGTGTGTGCAGTGACATGTAATGGAGAAGCACCAGCCTCTTATATCACAAGGTAAGACCCGTCATGTGCAGTGTATACACGTGTGTGCAGTGACATGTAATGGAGGAGCACCAGCCTCCTATATCACAAGGTAAGAGCCGTCATGTGCAGTGTATACACGTCTGTGCAGTGACATGTAATTGAGGAGCACCAGCCTCTTATATCACAAGGTAAGAGCCGTCATGTGCAGTGTATACACGTGTGTGCAGTGATATGTAATGGAGGAGCACCAGCCCCTTATATCACAAGGTAAGAGCCGTCATGTGCAGTGTATACACGTGTGTGCAGTGACATGTAATGGAGGAGCACCAGCCTCTTATATCACAAGGTAAGAGCCGTCATGTGCAGTGTATACAGGTGTGTGCAGTGACATGTAATGGAGGAGCACCAGCCTCTTATATCACAAGGTAAGAGCCGTCATGTGCAGTGTATACACGTGTGTGCAGTGACATGTAATGGAGGAGCACCAGCCTCTTATATCACATGGTAAGACCGTCATGTGCAGTGTGTACACGTGTGTGCAGTGACATGTAATGGAGGAGCACCAGCCTCTTATATCACAGGGTAAGAGCCGTCAGGTGCAGTGTATACACGTGTGTGCAGTGACATGTAATGGAGGAGCACCAGCCTCCTATATCACAAGGTAAGAGCCGTCATGTGCAGTGTATACACGTCTGTGCAGTGACATGTAATTGAGGAGCACCAGCCTCTTATATCACAAGGTAAGAGCCGTCATGTGCAGTGTATACACGTGTGTGCAGTGATATGTAATGGAGGAGCACCAGCCCCTTATATCACAAGGTAAGAGCCGTCATGTGCAGTGTATACACGTGTGTGCAGTGACATGTAATGGAGGAGCACCAGCCTCTTATATCACAAGGTAAGAGCCGTCATGTGCAGTGTATACACGTGTGTGCAGTGACATGTAATGGAGGAGCACCAGCCTCTTATATCACAAGGTAAGAGCCGTCATGTGCAGTGTGTACACGTGTGTGCAGTGACATGTAATGGAGGAGCACCAGCCTCTTATATCACAAGGTAAGAGCCGTCATGTGCAGTGTATACACGTGTGTGCAGTGACATGTAATGGAGGAGCACCAGCCACTTATATCACAGGGTAAGACCCGTCATGTGCAGTGTATACACGTGTGTGCAGTGATGTGTAATGGAGGAGCACCAGCCTCTTATATCACAAGGTAAGAGCCGTCATGTGCAGTGTATACACGTGTGTGAAGTGATATGTAATGGAGGAGCACCAGCCTCTTATATCACAAGGTAAGAGCCGTCATGTGCAGTGTATACACATGTGTGCAGTGACATGTAATGGAGGAGCACCAGCCTCTTATATCACAAGGTAAGAGCCGTCATGTGCAGTGTGTACACGTGTGTGCAGTGACATGTAATGGAGGAGCACCAGCCTCTTATATCACAAGGTAAGAGCCGTCATGTGCAGTGTATACACGTGTGTGCAGTGACATGTAATGGAGGAGCACCAGCCTCTTATATCACAGGGTAAGAGCCGTCAGGTGCAGTGTATACACGTGTGTGCAGTGACATGTAATGGAGGAGCACCAGCCTCCTATATCACAAGGTAAGAGCCGTCATGTGCAGTGTATACACGTCTGTGCAGTGACATGTAATTGAGGAGCACCAGCCTCTTATATCACAAGGTAAGAGCCGTCATGTGCAGTGTATACACGTGTGTGCAGTGATATGTAATGGAGGAGCACCAGCCCCTTATATCACAAGGTAAGAGCCGTCATGTGCAGTGTATACACGTGTGTGCAGTGACATGTAATGGAGGAGCACCAGCCTCTTATATCACAAGGTAAGAGCCGTCATGTGCAGTGTATACAGGTGTGTGCAGTGACATGTAATGGAGGAGCACCAGCCTCTTATATCACAAGGTAAGAGCCGTCATGTGCAGTGTATACACGTGTGTGCAGTGACATGTAATGGAGGAGCACCAGCCTCTTATATCACAAGGTAAGAGCCGTCATGTGCAGTGTGTACACGTGTGTGCAGTGACATGTAATGGAGGAGCACCAGCCTCTTATATCACAGGGTAAGAGCCGTCAGGTGCAGTGTATACACGTGTGTGCAGTGACATGTAATGGAGGAGCACCAGCCTCTTATATCACAAGGTAAGAGCCGTCATGTGCAGTGTATACACGTGTGTGCAGTGACATGTAATGGAGGAGCACCAGCCTCTTATATCACAAGGTAAGAGCCGTCATGTGCAGTGTGTACACGTGTGTGCAGTGACATGTAATGGAGGAGCACCAGCCTCTTATATCACAAGGTAAGAGCCGTCATGTGCAGTGTATACACGTGTGTGCAGTGACATGTAATGGAGGAGCACCAGCCTCTTATATCACAGGGTAAGAGCCGTCATGTGCAGTGTATACACGTGTGTGCAGTGACATGTAATGGAGGAGCACCAGGCTCTTATATCACAAGGTAAGAGCCGTCATGTGCAGTGTATACACGTGTGTGCAGTGACATGTAATGGAGGAGCACCAACCTCTTATATCACAGGGTAACACCCGTCATGTGCAGTGTATACACGTGTGTGCAGTGATGTGTAATGGAGGAGCACCAGCCTCTTATATCACAAGGTAAGAGCCGTCATGTGCAGTGTATACACGTGTGTGAAGTGATATGTAATGGAGGAGCACCAGCCTCTTATATCACAAGGTAAGAGCCGTCATGTGCAGTGTATACACATGTGTGCAGTGACATGTAATGGAGGAGCACCAGCCTCTTATATCACAAGGTAAGAGCCGTCATGTGCAGTGTGTACACGTGTGTGCAGTGACATGTAATGGAGGAGCACCAGCCTCTTATATCACAAGGTAAGAGCCGTCATGTGCAGTGTATACACGTGTGTGCAGTGACATGTAATGGAGGAGCACCAGCCTCTTATATCACATGGTAAGACCGTCATGTGCAGTGTATACACGTGTGTGCAGTGACATGTGATGGAGGAGCACCAGCCTCTTATATCACAGGGTAAGACCCGTCATGTGCAGTGTATACACGTGTGTGCAGTGATGTGTAATGGAGGAGCACCAGCCTCTTATATCACAAGGTAAGAGCCGTCATGTGCAGTGTATACACATGTGTCCAGTGACATGTGATGGAGGAGCACCAGCCACTTATATCACAGGGTAAGACCCGTCATGTGCAGTTTATACACGTGTGTGCAGTGACATGTAATGGAGGAGCACCAGCCTCTTATATCACAAGGTAAGAGCCGTCATGTGCAGTGTATACACGTGTGTGCAGTGATATGTAATGGAGGAGCACCAGCCCCTTATATCACAAGGTAAGAGCCGTCATGTGCAGTGTATACACGTGTGTGCAGTGACATGTAATGGAGGAGCACCAGCCTCTTATATCACAAGGTAAGCGCCGTCATGTGCAGTGTATACAGGTGTGTGCAGTGACATGTAATGGAGGAGCACCAGCCTCTTATATCACAAGGTAAGAGCCGTCATGTGCAGTGTATACAGGTGTGTGCAGTGACATGTAATGGAGGAGCACCAGCCTCTTATATCACAGGGTAAGAGCCGTCATGTGCAGTGTATACACGTGTGTGCAGTGATATGTAATGGAGGAGCACCAGCCTCTTATATCACAAGGTAAGAGCCGTCATGTGCAGTGTATACACGTGTGTGCAGTGACATGTAATGGAGGAGCACCAGCCTCTTATATCACAAGGTAAGAGCCGTCATGTGCAGTGTATACACGTGTGTGCAGTGACATGTAATGGAGGAGCACCAGCCTCTTATATCACAAGGTAAGAGCCGTCATGTGCAGTGTATACACGTGTGTGCAGTGACATGTAATGGAGGAGCACCAGCCTCTTATATCACAAGGTAAGAGCCGTCATGTGCAGTGTATACATGTGTGTGCAGTGACATGTAATGGAGGAGCACCAGCCTCTTATATCACAAGGTAAGAGCCGTCATCTGCAGTGTGTACACGTGTGTGCAGTGACATGTAATGGAGGAGCACCAGCCTCTTATATCACAAGGTAAGAGCCGTCATGTGCAGTGTATACACGTGTGTGCAGTGACATGTACAGACGTGGTGTGAACA